>NC_090777.1:24727142-25037500 GCF_040054535.1 Antennarius striatus | reverse complement strand
GTACCTGAGCCAACATGCCAGGCTGGATGTGCAGAGACTGGGAGGACTGGTTCTGAGGAACCAAGGGTACTGGGTTGTCCATCCTGACCGGATACGCAGACGGTTTATTGGACGTCTGCAGACCTGTTGGGGGGGGGGTTAAGGTGACACAGATCAAACAAGGAGGACACACAAAATACCACAGGCTTCTTGTTGCCGCTGGTCGGTCTCATCCTCTCACCCTGGATTGTGGGGGGGCATACTATGAGCGTCTGCTGGAAGGGCTCGGTCTGGGGGCAGAGCTGGGGGGGTCTGGTCTGCAGGGGCACGCCCTGCTGGGTCAGACCAGGAATGTTTATGGTGGCCTGTTGGTACAGGCCGGGCTGGTAGTTCAGCAACGGGACGTTACTGCTGAGGGACAGGGACTGCCCCCCGGTGGACGCCATCTGAAAGACACCACAGAAACACATGAAGCTCATCTGCTCTTCAACGTCAGGAACGCCCCCCCCACCGAACACCCCTCAGAGCCAAAGATAAGACAACCAAAGATAATCACACTAAAACCATCCAGATATAAGGGCGCTGACGATCGTTTAACGATTTACAAGAATCCTGATCTCAATAGTTTAGGACGCCTCTGAGGTTGTAGCGCCCCCTGCAGTCATCCTGACCTGGTTGTGCTGGTTCAGCTGGCTGCTGAAGGTGACGGTGAGGTTGGTGGCGGCGCTTGGCGTGTTGCTGCTGGCGAACATATTCTTGCCGTTCTCGAAGGCGCTGCATCTGCGTTTGCATATGTCCATGTTCTGAAAGCAGGACTTAACACTGGAAGAGAGAACAGAGGGATCTAAACAGGGAGGCATCACTCCCCCCTCGCCCCCCAATAGCAATGACAACCTCCATGACCATTAGCTTACTGGGAGCTGTGAGGGAAGTGCAGCAGGTGCGTCATGGTAACAAAGGGGTGGTTCAGGGTCTTCATGGGGGTGATGCGTTTGTCCGCGTCCAGCGTCAGCATCTTCTTCAGCAGGTCGATGAACTCCCGCCTGTCGGCCTTTTCTGCCAAGATGTCCGTCCCCTCCAGGTTGGTCATGTTCACCTGTGGTGGTGGGGGGGGGTGGACAAGAAGTCTGCAGCATTAGGTCCTGGTACGAAGGGTAAAACCAGTAAAACACACCTGTAGGTGGCCCCTCCCTCACCTGCATCATGTCATCCAGACAGTTGAAGATGTATTTTCGGGCCTCCTTCGACTTGATGCCCATCTCCGCCTCGTGTTCTGCAGGCGTCTGCAGACAAAACGGCGCCGGTTAGACTCGGCGTCTGTGGCGGTCACAGCTCAGGACGGAAGCACTCACCTTCAGCCTCCAGAGGGGGTAGCTGGAGTCCGGCCCCCGGTTGAAGAAACGGCTGGTTTTGGTTCCTGCACTCAGCAGGTACTCCGCAGGAAGGCCCTGGGTCTGGGAGATGTAACGGATCTGCAGAAGACGAACGCTGGCGTGAACAAACGAGTGTAAGACGCCTCCTTTCACCGCCAGAACGGACTAAATTCAGTGTGATGCTACTGCAGCTGTTAGCTTAGCGTAGCATAGCACTCAGACTGGACAGGAGACCCTAACCTGACTCTGTCCTGCACAAGTTTTGTTGTTTTTTTCTGTCGATACCAGAAACATCTTTTACTTCGCCCTCGTCTGGAGCTCAAGTCCTTTGACCCGATTTCTGTGTGTTTGTTTGTTTGTTTATTTGTTTGTTTTTCCATCCGCGGCGTCACACAAAAACCACCAGATTGACTCTTTTCTGTCGACTCCACGGGGCACCGACCTGGTCGTACTCCGAGGCGCCGGGATAAAGGGGCCATCCCAAGAACAGCTCGGCGATGACGCAACCCAACGACCACATGTCGATGGCCTCGCAGAAGGGAAGGCCCAGGATGATCTCCGGGGCTCTGCCAGGAGGTTTGCACACGTTAAAAACCCAAAAAGAACCCGCATTTCCAAGAACCTGGCGGCAGCGTTCGGCAGCATTGCTCACCTGTAGTACCGCGACTGCAGGTAGGTGGAGCAAACGGCTTTGGACACGTGGCTGGCCGAGCCGAAGTCGATGACTTTGACTCGGTACGGCTGCCTCAAAGGGTCCACCAGCATGATGTTCTCCGGCTTCAGGTCGGCGTGGATCAGCCCCAGGCTCTTCAGCTTCATCAGCGCCGTGGCCACCTGCTGCAGGATGGGCCGGATGCACTTCAGCAGCAGCGGGCTGAACTTGCTGTGCTTCAGGAAGTCGTAAAGGTTCTGCTCCAGCATCTCGAACACGAGGCACGTGTGGTTCTTGTGCTGGAAACACTCGTACGAGCGGACGAAGTTGAACTCGTCGGCGTTTTCGGTGCTCAGCCGGCTGAGGATGCTCACCTGCAAGGGGGGGAGGGAGGGAATAGGTAACTCGCATCTAAAGCGGACCGTCATCGACAAACGAAACTACCAAACTCACTTCGATTTGACCCTGCCGAGCATAAGACGGATGATTCTTCAGGATTTTAATTGCCACGATCTCGTTGGTGCCCCTCTTCCAACATTTGGCCACCTGGCCGAAGGTGCCACGCCCCAGGAACTCCAGCACCTCGTAGCTGTTGGACATGGAGCAGAGGATCTCGTGCTGGACCAGCTGGTAGTCGCCCTCGCTGTGTGAGTTGCTGCTCTTGGTGGTGGAGGCGGAGTGTGCGATGGACTGAGCCGTGGTGGTCCCGCCCCCGCCGGCGATCCGGTTGGAAACCACCGGGGCCGAGAGCTCCTCCAGGATCTGGACGCTGTCGCTGCTGTCCACCTCCTCGCTCTTCCGCTTCAGGCTGTACGGCTTGTGATACAGGTCGCACGGCTGGGAGGAGGATTCGGCGTCCTTCACGCGCCGGCTGGAGGAAGAGGAGGAGGAAGAGGAGGAGGGAGGTCCACGGAGACTACCTGTGCTGTCCGCCGCCCGCACCACCGTCTGTTCCCGGGAGCCGGCTGCGGGTGGGGGCGCTTGGTTGGAGTTGTACACCGGGTTGTAGGCGGAGCCGGAGGTGGAGGGCGCGCCGGCTTGGGAGGGGCTCTGCTGGTAGTAGGAGCCGTTGTCTCCCAACTGGTTGGACGCGTCCCACGCCGGATTCTCCACCTTGAGCCTCTTAGAACGGGAGTAGGCGCTGGAGGACACGGACGGGGACGAGAACACCTGGAGCTGGGACGCCATGTCTGCAGGAGGACAAGACTGGAAACAAAACAACATCTGACGTCACCACCGGTAAACATCAACAGTTGTGTTTTCCTTTCTTCAGATTCACCGGGACCACAAAAACACGTCATCACAGACCGGACCGGGCCCCGGGAGACCACCGGTTCCGCCCACCCACACCACGTGACCTTCAAACATCCAGGAATGACGGTACCTGTACGTGATGGTCGAACACACCGCCGCCGATCTCCCCCCCTCCCCCTGTTAAGGCCTCGTCATCTCCCGGTGCTGCTCCCGGGGATCAGGTGAGCGGCTCGGGGCGGCTCCCCGACAGGAGCGCGGCGGATGACGCTAAGCTAACAGCTAGCTCAGCTAACCGCGAGCACCGCAGTCATTCCTGACTCCAAGCCGCTGTCACATCGCGTTTCAGGCGGGAGGAACGAGCGCCGAGTCCCCGGACGGATCGCTCCGCTTCATGACGCGCAACGCCGGCCGGACAGGTCCATCTCACGGACGGGTCTGGTCGGCGTACTTCCTACCACGTGACGCAGTGACGTCACCGATGCCGAAGCTCAAGGATGAGCTCTTTCAAAAAAAATAAATAAATACATTTTACAACCTTGTAAAATACGGTTCGTTTATGCTTCGGACATCTTCATCGCCATCATCTACTGTTTCATATCAGTTAATAGTTACATTGCAAATGATCATATTTTATAGTAAGAATGAAAAGTATAGTAGGAATGAAAAATTATTTATGTCAATAAAAACAGTAAACACCTTAAGTCTAAATGTCTCCTTTGTATTTGATACAGTTATTTATTTACTATTAGCTAGTTATGTAATTAAATGGCTCATTTCTTGTGCGACTGCTTAGTTGATTAAATGCAGTTTTATGTGACAACACAAGGTGGCGCTGTCAGCTCAGCAACGTGATGACGTAAGTGCGTCAGATTAACTCGACTCTGGACTGCTGCATGTAAACAGGAAGTGTTTATTTTCACCATCTTTCGTCTCTATTCCCCTTCATTTACACATATATTAACATTTTTGCTTCTACAGCAACATTAAAAAAAAAAGTAAAGTAAACTAAATATTGTGACGACTACACCAGCATAGTCACTGTAAAATAAACAAACAACGCTAATTCATAATTCATGATAAAATAGGAAACACTGATTCAAGGTGTTGGACTTGTGATGATAACTATGGATCACGTGACACCACTGGATTCAAGTATGACATATAATGAGAATAAATGCATGCATGACAAAGTTGTGTCAGAGATATGTTGATCTGAATAATGGAAGTTAAACAAAGATGAAAACATCTTCATATAATAAACTAGAAAAAAACCCAAAAAAAACCAAGCGATGCTAAATTCATTAAAGCAAATAACGAGGAAAAGACCTGCAAATCCTCATTTCATCATAAGTGTGGAAATGAATGACAGCATTGATGATCTCTTCACTTTCAAGATGCTTTAAAGGGTTTGGCCGTAGAACCTAAACCCATCTGGGCCGCAGGATGTCCTCCTCTCTAGGCCTCCACTACCTGAAGGAGTGGCGAAAGTGAACGCTCCTCCGCTTCAGCTTCTCTGGGTTGTGGGAGGCCATGTGGGAAAACTCCCGGAAGATGTCCAGGTATGTGGCGTCTCCTGAGGAAGGAAAACAGAAATAGATGAAGATGATGCTACTGAAGGTCAGACTTGTTTTGGTGAGAATCACACAAAGCAGGTTCAGAAAGCGTCTCTTGAATGGGGGGGGGGGGTTACAGGCGGGGGGGCATGAAGCTCCACTCTTTCAGCTTCCTAAATTCTGAGCCTTTGCTTGTCCTGTGGCCATGGCAACCGCTGAATGTAAAAAGCAGAAACGGTTGAAGTCTTTTGTGCCCCACCAGGACTCCCATGCCCGGCTAATTAGAAAGGGGAACGGACATTCCTGGTTTCCCTCTTTATCCGTGTGAGAGGCTGGGAGAAGAAGGAGGGATTGAACCTTCTGCAGCAGAATCTGCATCTTTTGGCCAATCAAGTTAAACCCATTCAAAAAAATCAATTTACGCCTGACAAAGAATAGAAACTCAAATTCCTTTAAATTTTCTTCTTCATTAATTCTAACTTACATTTTATAGTTCAACTTAATTATTCCTCTTCACACTTTTGTGATTGTTTCCACACATCTAATCCTCTTTTACCTGCATCATTTTGAAGGCAGGGCTTTTTCCTGGTAAGTTATTATAAAATGTAGTAATAATATATATGTAATATCATTATTATTATCTTTATTATGACTTTTACGCCCAATTTATGGACCCTGAACAACACACCGCCACTGATGCCGAGTGGCGGTAAAAGACGAGTATTATTATGATTAAATTTGTACTCATCCTATTTAATAAAATATATTTTGTTATTTTTTTTAATTTGGCGATGGTGTGATGAAGGCCAAGCCTCCATTGTCTTTAATAATCTGGTGGATTATTCTGTTGGTATTAGATGACCCTCCAGTTGCAGGAGCAGGACTTTCCTAATGATGCTAATAAAATGACGACACCTCAAACGAAGGTTCAGCCATTATTCATACATAGTGATGCTATAATGTTGTATCAGGGGTTTAACAACTGTAATAAACACAACACCTAGACCACAAAGTGATGGAAAACCGTTAGTTAACATCTAAATACTGCTTATAAATGAAAACTTGAAACTATTCTAAAAAAAAAAAATCATTAGAAACTCAAAGATTAAAATTCCTAGATGATCATAATCCAGAATGACAGAATAACTTTGTGATGACGTGGTGAAATTCAGAGGTGTTTGATGCATGATAACTCAGCAGAAGAAGCTGCCTACAGGTTGTTAGTGTTGTTAGATGCAGTAAAAGACGGCTCAGAGGCAAAGAAGCCAAGGGAGAGGTTAGTGTGAGGTCACAGCTTCCTTTATTTTCAGTTTATTTAGAAGACAGTGGGAGGAGTTACCCAACACAAGACTAATACAGGTAGCTGTGTTGTTATGCAGATATATTCAGACATTTGTCACAGGTAACAGTCAGACAGAAAATACAGGTTAAAAGTTGCATGTTAGAAGCAAGCAGTTAAAGTGTTAATAGTTTGAGTTTCTGTACACAACAGTCAAACCGTCTTCCGACACACTGCAGACGTTTCACTGCACAATACAACACTTCCATGGTTCCATGCTAGAAATGACACCATTCATCGAGTGAAGCCTACTTCCTGGTTGGGGGTGTGACTTCATCAGTTGGCCAATAAAATTAAACAAAAACCTAAAAGGGTCACTTATCAAAATGGTCACTTCTTCTTCTTTGGTGAACGAGCAGCTCACACAGACATTTAATGCCAGCCGTTACGTTTTAGGCTTGAAAACAAGCAACATCTTTGAGAAACGTTTTTAACTTCAGGCTAATTCAGCCTCATGAAAGGCCAAATAAGATTTGAACCAATAGATTTGAACCCAGCGTTCAGTGGAACAGAGAATGTCTGCGTTGGTTCTTCCACGGCTGTCACGATGGAGGTTATAATAAAAGTTCTACTGTTCAACAACACAAGTCATAGACACAGATTAGAACGCCCCCCCTCCCCCCCTCCCCATGCACTAGAAACACAGAGCTAACCTAGCCGCAACACGTTAGCATACCGGTACACTGTAACAATGGTGTGATTTAGAAAAACCTCCACTTTCAGCTGAATATCATCATGAGAAAATAGCGAGTGACATCAGCAAAATAAAATCTGACTAAATATATCCAGCTTAAAAAAATATCTGCACCCTGTTCAGCATAAAAATACACATCATCACTGATCGATTGATCTATTGCTCCTGACATTTCCCCATCAATAAAAAAACCAAAGCATTTTATGCAAACAGAAATAAGAGATGAAAGAACGACAGAATGAGGAAAGGAAAAAGTGCAAAATTGAGCTTTTGATTCAACTGAAGAGTTTTTAGTGATCAATAGAATTCTTCTCAGTTTTCACAGCATCACAGATACCATCGAAGAACAGCTCCACCACATTGGTCACATGATGGGGGTGGGGGGACTGCTGGTTCCACAAGTTTTTGTTTTGTGGGGGAGGGCTGGTGCTCTGTGTAGGGTTCATTCCGCATTCTGCCCCCTCATCAGTGGCGTGCAGTTGAGGTGAACTTGTGACTGAATTGCCCACAGGTGTGAATGTGATTGATTGTGTGTCTTGTGCACTAAAATAAAAGTTCAATCAGAACCCGTAAAGTCTCGGACAAACGGATCCGACTGAACCAGCAGCACCTCATAGCTTCTCCCCCACCGCTATAAAAACAGTGACATCATCTGATGAAACTAAACGTGCAGTTGTTGCATCATCGTAGGAGGTAAAGGTGACGTGCCGCTGATGACAGAGCAGTGCTGGGCGGTCTTGGATGGCAGTGATTCGCCTGCTCCGCTGTGATTGGACACTTGAGCACCTGATTGTAATCTGACATCATTAAAGGTTAATACTGAGTTGATCCTGAGTAGCAGCTATGGTCTGCAGTCAGGGGGCGGTGCTGGGGGAGGAAGACTGATGATTGTAGTGTGTCTGATGTAAGGAAGTTAGTGTGGTAAATAGAAACCGGCTCGGTTCTAGCACTCTATGTTGAGACAGATAAACTCCTGAATGCATTTCCTATACTGCTGCTCGGTGGGGCTACTAGCTGGGTATTGACCTGGCTGTCCAAAAGGTCCCTCCGACTCTCGCATCTCCTCGTTCATCCTGGACAGACGCAGCCTGAAAGACAGGAGGAGTAAAGAAGAGGTCAGAGGTCACAGGTCAGAGTTATGATGCTGCTATGGAGACGTGTCTTCAGGAACGTACAGAGTGACGATGTCTGCGTTGGCCTGCTGCACAGCGATACTCAAAGGATCCTGGCCGTCCTCGTCCTCCTCGTTCTGCGTGGCCCCTCTTTTCAGGAATAAACACACCTGCCTGGAAACACGAGGGAAGCGGGTCAAAGCGAGTCCGTCCAAAAAAATCAAGCCTCTCTCTTCTTTTCATCCAAATTTCAATTCAAAACCTCAAAATATTCAGATTAAAATCTTCTGAAAACCATTTCCACAGTGTAGCTCTATTCTGCTATTTTGTTACTCTTGCTACATCATGGGTAACTCCTGGCGCATCATGGATAATTCCCACTGCATTGTGGGTAACTCCTGCTACATCGTGGGTAACTCCTGCTGCATTGTGGGTAATTCCTGCTACATCATGGGTAACTACAGCTACATTGTGGGTAACTCCTGCTACATCGTTACTCCTGCTACATCGTAGGTAACTCCGGCTGCATCGTGGGTAACTGCTGCTACATCGAGGGAAACTGCTGCTACATCGTGGGTAACTGCAGCACTCACCCTGTGTGTCCCAGGTAGGTAGCGTGATGCAGCGGGCCCCTCCCTCTGGCGTCTCTTTGGTTGACGTCAGCAGCGTTCTGAAGCAGGAACTCACAGGCGATCAGCGAACCCTGAAGTTGAGGAAATGCTTTTAACTCCTTTTGAATATACATTTTTAACTCATGTTTAACTCTTGTGTTTAACTCTTGTGTGTTATGCGTGTACCCCAATAACAGCTTGTATGAGCGGCGTCTTTCCTTCCTCATATTCGTTGACTAAATTGACGTCCGCCCCGTGGGCTAGCGCTTCGGCCATGACTGGCAGGTTGCGGGCTTTGGAGGCTTTACAGAGCAGCGCCCCGGGATGGAGGTCCCTCATGTCCTCCGGGTCCGACGTCTCCGGCTCCGCCTCCAGCTCGGCTTCGCCGCTGGAGTCCTCGGACACCTCACACTCTGAGGGAACCATAGACACAAACTGTAACTCCTCGGCCCCATGGAGCTTTTCCACCAGTAATACTGGAAGTCCATGTGAAGCCCTCACCCTCTGTGACACTGTCCACCACCGACCCAAACACCAGGATATCTGTGCTGCCGTCCGTGCTGCCTCCCAACCCGCTGTCGCTGCTTAGGCCTGCCGGACCGGGAGACGCCACAACACGGACACGTTAGTCACATTAGTCACGGTCGGCTCTGATTGGTCAATCCATTTTAATCAACGTGGAATAAAACTTACTCCGAGGCCCAGATCCGGTGTCAAAGTAGGAGAAGAGAGAGTCCAGCTCGTCGGGACAGAACAGGGATTCTCGTCTGAACTTAGCAGCTGCTGTGAGACAAACAGGGAATAAAGAAACTGGTTAGACCATCCCAGTTGGCGTGAACTGGGACGCACTGGGAGATGGATCACGTGACCTCTGTTCGGCCTCGTGAACCCTCTAACCCTCCAATAAACAGAACCAGAGGAAACCTAAAACGTGATGATTCTCTGCGGTTCATGTTAAATTAGTCCTCCCCCCCCCCGCCCAGCTGTTTGACGTGCAACACCTGCAGAGAGGGTGGACGGCGACGTGCTCCCCGCCTCCTGTCGGTACCGCCGCCGTGTTTTCGACACCATGCTGGCGCTGTTGTGTCTCCGACACTTCTTCACGCTCCACTGCCGCTCGGACTTCCTCTCCCCGTTGATGAGGATCTCTGTGGGGCAGAGCTTCTTCAGGAACTTCTTCTCCACATACTTGCTTTTGATCCAGGCCTCCTTCTCCTGCCTGCGAGAAAATACAAGGTTTTAAATCAAGTAGGAGGTCACGCTTTTCAGCTCTGCTACGAAACCCTACCTGGAGCTGGAGGGTAGTGGTTTCTTCAGACCCTGTTCCTGGTAAGAGCCTTCATAGATGTGGTTGATGACGCTGTTTCCAAGCTCACACATCAGCTGCAGAGACATAACAAACCCTCTGAATAAAGACCCGTGAGAAGATGTATCAGTTCTGGATCTTCTAGATCTGTTTTCAGGATTCTTTGTGAATCCACTCCACTGAGTTTCATAAAATCTAACCTGTAGGTAATGATGGATATTTTCCCATCTATTCCTGAATGTAGCGAATCTACGTGACTCATTATTCCTGATGCTGGGAGACAAACAGTACCTTCAATAGTTCTGGTTCCCATGAGTCCAGTGTGAGCGAGCGGACCTTTGAGCAGTGAACTCCCAGACTCCTGCAACAGAAAGTTTACAGGTCATCTCTTTCAAAGCCTTGCTGTTGTCTTAAATCCACATTAGCCTCTGGTGTTCAGGAGAATTCTACAAAACCGGTTCCTCAATCAGCTCCAAAAACACGTGGACTTTCCCTCTGGACTTACCTGTGGATGCCGGAACATTCGATGCACAGCAGGACGCCCAGGTTGATGGAGGCCCAGCGGGGGTCGGCCTGGCCGCAGTCGCAGCATTGCTCGTTGCCCGGGAGACACTGGATCCGCTGCAGGATGGTTTCCCCTCGGACGCTGCGCTCCCGGGGTTCGCTGGCAGAGTCGATGCTGCTGGTGGACGGAGACGCCGTTCTGTCCAGACGCTAAACGTAAAACACACAAGAAGGTCACACACATACGTACAAATATGTTCCACTTCCTTCTGTCGTACATTTAATCATTTAATCCACTGAATAAATGTCCTCAGCAGGACAGCTCTACAGGACAGGAAGTCAAACACACAGCGGCATCGGTCGTGAACAAACCTCCACATAGCAGGTGTCTGGACTCTCTCTGTAGGCTGAGGCGATGCTAGCTTGAACCGCCTGGATCCACGCCTGCCTGAGCTTCTCAGACTCGGCCTGAAGCATGCAGCTCCTGCAGGGGGAACACACCTCATGTTTACAACGGGACCACAGAAAGACGGTTCACTAATTTCTGTAGAGCAGGGGTTCTTAAACCGACACAGATTAAAAATGACACAGATTTGACCCCCAGAGTCAGGAGATGACCTGATGGCCCACCCCCCGGGGAACCACGAACATCTGAACCTGTAGGCAAGTCTTACTTGGACGGGGAGACGACCTCGAAGCAGAACCTCCTTTCTATGTCTTCACAGGGTTTCACGGAGCAGAGACGGAGGTCCTCCACCACCACCGTCAGAGTGTCCTGCAAACACACAAAGCATTTAATCAACAACAACAACAACAACAACACAACAGGAAACAGCTGTTCCTTCATGACCATCCACCCATCAGATGTTCCCTCGCTCTCACGAGCGGAGACCCTGGAAAACCAGCGGAGCATAATCAACATTCTCATACTCTCCTCCTTTAAAGTGCACTTAACCTGTGAGGGGCCAGTTCACCCCTGGGGGGCTGGGGGAGAGGGGGGATGATAGCACTGAGAAAATGGACCTACCTTCAGTCTCTTCTGATAGACCAGCTGACTGTTCTGTATGGAGAACCACCGCCTGCGGAGAGATCATACATTTATTATACAGCAGATGGATGGATAACCAATGGGCTCTTAGAGCTGGGTGTGGGGGGGGGGGGGGTACTGAGGTTTTACTGAGCTGGTTCACGTTGTACATCTGTCGGAGCAACTGGATGAGCGCATAACGACTAGGTTCTACGTGCAGTGTGCGGATTGGCCAGCAGGAGGCGGCGTTCTGAGACTCGTCTGCGTTTAAACTCAGCGATGACATCACAAACCTCTCTGGCGTCATGATGGATCGCTGTGGAAACGTTTCTCTAACATCTCTTCTTCCTCCTCCCTCCCGAGCTCACGTCCCCCCATCTAATAGTTTTTACAACACAATCCTGTCATGCATGAACACAACACGTACAGTGAGGCTACGGCAGTAATAACCTGTCAGTTAATGTGAGGGATTATTACCTGTTCCAGGTCTTGAAGGCATTGCTGGCCCTCTTGAACAGGTAGCCCTCCATCACCACACCGTTGGGGGCGTCCACGTTGAACTCCACCTTAGAGTCGTCATACGAGAAGTCCTGAAACACAACGACAACGACTGTCAGTCGCCAAGCGCTGTACTGTACATACGACTCATCAATCCGTGTGCGCCCGTGTGGAAGAGGTCACGTGTCGGGGAAGCAGCCTGGCGTCTTCCTGCGGGGCGCACAGGACAGATGTGAGCGTGACGTAGGATATTCCAGGAACAGAGCAGGATTCATGTGGAATCAGCCTACACACACACACACACACACACACACACACACACACACACACACACACACACACACACACACACATACACAAACACACACAGCGACGCACCAAAACTTCCCACTGGAAAAAGATCTTCATCTTTAAACAACTGCTTCCTTCCAGCAGAAAAATCCTCAAACATCTCTCCTGCAGATTCTAATGCTGGATTACCATCCATCCTCTGACGGTGGTGTGTATGTGTGTGTGTGTGTGTGTGTGTGTGTGTGTCAATGGAGGCTAACGCATTGCGTCGCAGCAGCTCAGTGTGTCGTAATTCCAACACTGACGTGTGTGTCCTGGCTGCAGGATTAGCGCTGATTAGCATACAGCTGCCAGCGCAGCCCTGAGAGGGCAAAGACGCTTCACCCCCACTTCACCCCATAAACACGCCGCCCTGAAGAGGAGGGTGGAGCCCAACGCAACGCAACACAACCCAACACAGTCAACACAACACACACAGCAGCCTGCAACACAAACACAAGTCTTACCTTCAGCCGTCAGATGAAGGCTCTGTCTAAACGCAGCATCCCAACAACATCTCTGGAGCCCTCAACAAAGATCATCTATTTTTAACGCCGCAGCGTCACACAGACAAACCGAACGTCGCTGAATTATTGAACGAGCAGGAAAAAACACCAACTTGGAGCAAATTGTTCAGGAGCAGCAGAGAAAATAGAAAAGAAGTTCGGACGATGAAGATGGACCTCAGTCTTCATCTTTGGAGAAAGCTGAGGAGGACCCAAACGTAGAAACCTTTTATTTTGCAGGATCTGGACTTCCTGTCTGTTTTTTCTTGCCTCTTTAGCATAAATTAATTCACTTTATCTCGATTCCAGCCTTCCTAAAGGATTCTGGATGTGTTTGTTTGCTCTCCATCGGGTTCTCTGCCACTGCCCTACATCCCTCAGGTCTTTCTGGCCTTCCTGCACACCGGTTGGCTCCACCTGTCCAGATGTGTGTTCCACCCCTGGGTCATCATCACTGAAGCTAATGAGCTGTCATTTGTTCCACGCAAGTCCACTGAGGCATCTGTAACGGGTTTATCATGCAGGTTTAACACCAGTTGTGACCAAGAACCACTAAGTCGACCCAACTCGACTTTCCTGACAACACTCCAGCAGGAAACAGGAAGTAAATGCTGTCTGAAACCTCCAGAGGACGACTTCTCCTGCTGCTGCAGCAGCATGCAGCCGTTCAACCCCAGCCTGCAGCCCTGCGTGGACCGACTGGGGGCTGCAGCCTCCCTTTGTCCCTCACAGGCTTCCTGCACATGCTGGAGACAAGGAGGAAACGAAACAAGGAGGAAAACGTGTCTTGACAAAGTAGGCCACGCTGTTCTGAAAGCAGCGGAGAACAAAGGAGCAACAAACGCAAAACATGCTGCATGACTAAATCTGGTCCGATCTGTCGGTTCATGTTTCACGTCTGGAAAGACTGAATCTGTGTGTGAAGGAACGTAGAGAGAAGGAGCAGACGAGAAGTGACTCATTGAAACCAAAGGTTCAGGATGAAGGCCAGACCGGCCACCAGGCTAAAGAAGAGGCTTTGGTTCTTGTTCTGTTTGGAAACAGCGGAGCGCTGCAGCCCGTCGGGGCCACATATGTGCTAGAGGTAAAACGGAGGTAAGTGATTGGAGGAGTACTCACCTGCAGGAGGGTCTGGTGGGAGGTGGACGTGTCGGAGACATGAAATCAGAGGAAAAGACAAGAGAACGTTAGAACCATCGGTTCAGGTTCGGGTGATGTCATCACTGCCCTCCACCCACCCGGGATGTGAAGCTCAGTGTCTAACAGCGCCGGAGTAAACAGATCAATAACCGGCCCTAAGTGTGACCCGGTAACAGATGGTCACTGATCCCGAGGAAGAGGAGCCAGATGCCGAAGAGGGGCTTCTGAATTATTGAAGGACGAGACGGACGGCGGGGGTCGCACCTACAGTTATGATCCCATTACTTAAGCTTCACGGAGAGAATCACGACACGATGGAGACGCGCAGGGAGGGGCCACTAGGGGGCGCTCTGCAGCTGATTGACAGGAGTGAACAGGAGGTGCCTCTGCAGTGAGTTAATGTGCAGACCAGGGCTTTGAACAAAATTTTTTGCTTCATGAACTGGTTGAAAATCCTGGTGCAGATAAATGCTAACATGCTCGAAATAAATAAATGAATAAAGCGCCAGTCCCACTAACGGTGTATGAATGTGAGTATGACCCTCCCTCCAGCATCACCCACCAAAGACAGCAGCTCTCATCCTCTGGGGACCATGAAGGATGCTAACGTATCTAACATGTCAGCACTTCTGCCGTTAATATGCTGACCAGCAGACAACAGAGGGATTAATGGTTCCTAAATCGATTTAATTCCACCTGATTTAATTCTTAAATCGACGCCTGGGCATTGTTGGGGGGATTAACGGAACACTTCCAAGCCTCTGCGGGCTAATCCTTCCCCAGTCACAACAGATGAACTGGGCAGAGTGGTAGACCTGATCCTGGAGGTGAGATGCTTTCTCAGCATCAGCCTCCCCTCCTCACCGGTGGGGGGGGGGGGGGGGGGGGTGAGGAACGGGGTGGTGAACAAACAACAGGAACTCACCCGCTGCTGAATGGTGGCGTGTTTGTGCTCCATCTCCCTCTTCTCCATGGCCGAGTCGATCACCAGCTGATCCAGCTGAAGGCAAGAGCAGATGGTTAGAGTCAGGTTTAGGGTTAGGCTCAGGGTCAGGTTTAGGATTAGGGTTATGGTCAGGGTGAGTCATCTGAGGGAACGAAACATCAGCACTTTGAATGATGAAGAAGACTCCACCTACCTCAGCGGCCAGCTTCTTCATGTAGGGGTCGATCTCGTCCAGGAGGTTGTAGCCCTGCTGGAACAACGAGTACTGGGCGTGCATGAAGGACAGCATCTGGTCGACGGGAGAAGCACCAGTGTCAGGAAGACCAATGGCATGGGAGGACTTATAAAGAGGAGGACATGAGGGTCACTTACAGCATCAAGGATCTCAAATTTCTTCTTGGCCTGCAGGACGTTGATCTGCGGAGATGAAGAACATCAACAGATCATGATGGCGCCCTCTAGTGGACGATCTCAGAACATTCTAGTTCAGCTGACAAACTAAGTTACCTCTGACATCACCAAACACATAACATGTCACATTGTGAGTGAAGAACACCAGTGTGAAAACCAGTCATAAACAAACAAACAAAAAAACACACAAATAAACAGCATCTCACAGATAGAAGGCTTTTTACTGAAAATCTTTTTGGATGTGTGTGTGTGTGTTTGTGTGTGTGTGTAGGAAGGCGGGATGAAGCTCTGACCTGCAGGACGTAGTCCAGAGCCAGGTGTCTGAAGCACTTGCGGGTGATGCTGAGGGTTCCGGTAGCTTCTTCCACCTCGTGAGGCTTGTTCCTGGGCGCCTGAGCGTTCTTCACCTGCGCTATCTCCATGTCCTCACGCACTTTATCAAAGTGTTTCTTGGTCTCCTTGAACTTCCGAACATCCCTGACAGACATTCAGACAGACATCAGCAAACAAACGGCGGCTCAGCGCCGGTTTACAGGAAAGTTCAGCTGCTCATGATACGCCTGAAAAAAGGAGGTACTTTAATATTTAAGGATCCTAAAAAGCTTTTCGGGGGTAAAAAGGGGGCAGGTGCTTTCTAAAGTTGACCGCCTCAGGCTCTTTCTGCTCTGGTAAATATTTGATGCATCTGAACGGGTCGGAGGTTTGACTCACTCTTTCACAAAGTTGTGCAGCTGCTGCTTTATGGAGCGCTGAGCTTGGTCGAACAGGATCTGGAAGAGATGGGGGACAAATCAGCTTCAGACTTTTAAACCTCAGAGGAAAAGGAACAAACTTTCCTCTCCAGATCGATCACTACACGAGTCAAGATAAAAGACAAATCCTCTATGGATCCAGAACCAGGTCAGAACCACAGCTGAGGTCAGTCGATTGGTAAAAGTTTAACATTTAGTAGTGGATAAAAGTTATTTCACAGTTTGTCTTTCATGTGGCTCCGCGGTGCACCGGCATCGTGCCCAGAGTGTCCCCCTGCCTCTTGTACATAAGTCTGCGAGGATAGGCTCCGGCAACCCCTGTGACCCGATAAATTGACGAACCAGATAAGGAGATGTCTCATATTGCAGTATGCTGAATTTTATCCAGACTTTTTTTGCCTTTGGTAAAAGTTTTTGAAAAGGTTTGAAACAGAACTGAAGACAAATATTAAACAAGAAAACATAATTCCATTTCAAGCGAAAGGAAAAGATTTGTAGTTCCCTTTTCAGATCAGGATTTCACATTAAAAATCACAAAACTCTACACTCATGTTCTCAAACATCTTCAGATTCCCCAAAATTTACATCTGACATATAAAAGAAGCTTCTGTCAGACTACCTACATCCAACAGGGGGCGACAAAGACAGCTTCTTCCAGCTTATGCCTGGAAAAGATGCAAATAAGCCCTTCCCGCCTTTGGGGATGAACGGGTGGCGCAATGTCATCCCATAGTAGCCCGTTTTAACGGTTTAACATTTAGCATCTCGTCTCCTTCCATCGCCCTCCGAGCACCTCCTCTGTGATTCTTGCTTCTCGCTGCTTCTGCTAAATAGGTCACTGGAACCGCGAGGGAGGGAGGAGGAGGCTTTTGGTACAATAAGCCAGAGTCTGCATCCAATGCAGGGTGCAAACTCACACAGACAAACTGTCAGAGCCCACGCTCCACCGCCGAGATGTTAGCTTTGTTTTAAAGGGTTTGCTTCCTCGTTTTGGTGGAATAATGTGATAAATGAGACGATGTGAGTCTGAATCCAATGAAAACGGGTTTCAGGTGGTTTTTATTCCAGTGTGGCTCTGGTGTCTCTAGGGAGACAGGTTTGTTTTGGATAAAGGTTAAAGGTTCGCGGTGAGTCTTGTGGTATCAATGATGAACGTTCGAGAACTGGAGATGGCCGGACGGAGGCGAGCGGCGAGCATCAACTCTGAGGTTACCATGAGGTTGGGCACTGGGCAGACCCAACCCAGGTGGACGGGGGCTCGGGAACCTTTAAAAGAATGGAAGGTGTCTGTATGGGAGTGGTGGAAGGAAAGCTGTTGGGACACTTCCTGGCTCTGGGGGTAGCGCCGCCGGCAGCATTCCTGAGCTGCTTTGTGGCAAGTTGACACCCTGCTTTGATTGGACGATGCCACAGGATGCCCTCGTGATGCATGAACGACCCCATATTTTTGGAAGCAAGGTGGATCCCTATCCTGCCCCCTACAGCCGGTCAATGCCTGTACAGCAGGGGGCAGGGTAATTGTTTACACCATGGATTGAAACCCTTCAGAGGTTTGAAGCACAGAACCACACAAGCAACAAATCTACCAATCAGTGTCAAAACGAACATTAACAGCAAGTTTCAGAGCGTTTTAAATCTTATAACCACCCGGCCTTTTAGCCCCCGCCTTCAGTCTGTAAATAGCAAAGACAGGAAATAGAAATTGGGGGGGTTGTTGTCATTGTATGCATGAGTATCTAATAAATGATCCGCTGGTTGGATCAGGGAGAGGAAGAGGTAGAATCTACTCATAAAACAACCTGCCTCTATTATGGATGCACTGTCAGAGGTGTACCAAACCATTGCACAGTTGTGTAGCACGTAGTACAATAGTCGTGTTTGTTCGTACCTCCGAATGTTCATAAGCCAAAGTTCGTAAGTTGAATGTTCGTAAGTTGAACACCTGTATTTCCAATCAGTCTGAGAAGATGTGATTCTAGTGTGACTCAAATTTCACAAAGAAACGACTTCCTGCTGCGTCTTGGTTTCTTCTTTTCAGTTTCCAAATATAACTGAGAGAAGCTAGCGATGGCTTCCCAATCCCATCCATTCATCCTCATCCAGTGTTAACAGCCTAAAGCATTAGCATTATTGTTGTATTGTAATGAATTAAAGCAGACAAATCACATATACTGTATGTATAAAGACCTGGCAGCTATGATGTTTGAGTCGCTCTGTGCCATCTCTTCTCATTTCTAATGGATGATCAGCGTCGAACAGAAATCAATAATTTAGTGAGTATTCATATGGACTTTCATGCTTGACTTGAACAGAAATGTTGGCCTGTTTCTGTTGATGCTTCTGCAACAAAAGGCGATGGTGAAATCCTTCGCTCTGCTTACATTCGACATGGATAAAACAGGTGGTGATCCTGGACCTAAAGAGGGGCGGCGGCTAAGTCTTCCCTACTGTTAGCTTAGCTGCGTTCAAATGCGGAGCGTATGTTCAAAAATATGTGCTGTTCACATGCTTGTCATGCATATTGAAGGAATGGCATCAGAGGTTCGTGTTCTTGAGTGCTGGGTGGGTAACGGCAGCGGGAGCTAAGAGGGGCGTCAGCCATAAGCAACGGATTTAATCGCCATGATTTCTTATTCATTGGAGCTCTGCTGGTCTCCCCCCCTGCACTCAAACACACATGTATTCTATCCTGATTAAAACATGAGCACGCAAAAGATGTTACGAAAAAAATGTTAACCTCTTCAAAGTGACTGGATCATGAGGATCTCATCGCTGCTGAGGTCTCATCACTGCTGATACCATCACTTGTGGAATAACCTTGAATATTTTTTCACTTTTTTCGCTTTCATACCAAAGTGACAAAGAAAGTCTTTGTGAGTCGACCGTGTGAAGTCGGGTTCAGGCAGGGGAAGCTGGCAGCGGCCATCAGAGTCATCCCAATGAGCTGGAAGCTCATCATCAATGCACAACGTATTTATAGACACACTATGGTGAAAATATGAGCAAACAGTGGGATGTTTGCTCTGTTTTCATTTTCTGTCTGTTTTCTGTCCATTTGGTGAAGGCAAGATCGACTTTTGCTCATCTTTTATCTTAGCTTAGGTTCCCCGAGGGAAATTTCTGCCTACTCTGCTGCATTTTTAGCAGCTACCAGCTAATTTGAGCTGTCTACCACGTGTGTGTGTTTGGAAAAACAGGAACACATCTCAAATCTGCCCAAAAACAGAATCAACCGCCACTTCAGTTATTATGACAATTTTATTATTACAGTGATCCCTCGTTACTCGCGGTTAATGAATTCCAGGACCAACTGCAAATAACGAAATTCCACGATGTAGTGATGAATATTTATTTTATTATTTACAGTCATTTAAACGTTTATGAACCTTCCCCATCTGTATTACCTTTTCCCACACTCTTATAGATTGTTTGAAGCGGTTTTAAAGCGTTCCATGAGTCTCGGAACGCAGCGCACTTCCAAATGTTGTCAGCCAATAGAATGCGCATACGGTATCATGTGACTACATACTAAAAATTTGCGATGAGGTGAAGCATCTTGAAGCACGAATACACGAGGGATTACTATATTATTATTATGATTTTTATTATTATTGATTAGCATGAACTACCATTAGATGATTAGTTGATTGATTTTTATTATTATTTATTTATATTATTATTATTATTATTATCATCATCATTATTATTATTAATAATAATAATATTTTTATTATTATTATTATAATTATTATAGGAGTTCAGAAAAATTGTTTGGCAACAGCTAAAAGAATCGTTGGATGTCAGGGGTTAATAATTGCTAACTGCGGCATCCTAACAACAACAACAAGAACAACAACAAGAACAACAACAATCCTGCGTCTGCTGTGTGTTTTGACACGGGAACTAGAACACAGCAAAGCTTTCTTTCTATATTTGTGTTTGCAGCCTTCACCCACCACCGCCCAACCAGTGCATCCACTCATGACGACGCCCCCAGCCCCACCCCCAACCCCCAACATGTTAACACTGTTACATGTCTGTGTGCTGTTAACAGTCACTTCTACACGCCTGGCCGGGTGTTACACACAGTGTAACGAGTCAAGGTTACAGAGAGTCACTGGTGTCCGAAGGTTAACGCTAATCCACGCCTGAGTGGACGATGCTCCATCTGTAGCGCCGACCTCGCTGTCCACCAATAGACACGGAGCAAACTGGGAGGTGGGAGGAGCTGATCTGTGATGACACATCTTTGAAAGGAATGTGATCTATACACACACACACACACACTCACACACATGCGTGCAGTTTACAGCACACAACGGGTTCAAGCTAATGGACATCAAAGGCCCGGGGGGAAACAGGGTACGGGAGGGGAGGGGGGGCAGGGGTCAGAAGCCTTGAGGGCAGGGAGGGTCAGTAAAGCAGAAGCAGCAGAGTTTTTAACGTTTAACGGAGGAAAGTCGAATGAAAACAGAAATATTCCTGTGACCTTATCGATATCGACTCGGTGACTTTCAGCTCTGTGCTAAAACAACTGTGGATGAAATAAAAGCATCTGTACATACGTCACCACTATGAGCTCTTATTTCAGTTCCTCACACACATAAAACATGACAGTATTTCGCTGGGGGTGCGTCCGCTGGTCTGTTCCTGCGGTCACATGTTTTAGCTTCCTTCATTTTATTAGTTTTACTTTCTCTGTGACGTAAACTGAGTTTCTAACCCGCATGTCTAACCTCCCCTTGGGTTGTGATTTTTGATATGTGACGATCGTCTCACTCACAGCTATGCCACCAATTAAAGATGCTTGAAAGAAGAAGATCGTGCAGAAGTCGCTCAACAACGACTCACTGGAAACGTACCATCAGACCGCTGTGAGGCTATAAACCGGCTAATGTTCGTCCTTCTGGATGAGATGCTCGTGTTTCATGCATGCGGAGCGTAGTGGAGGAGGACTCACCATGTGGTAGTTGATGATTTCCTGGAGACTTTCTCCACACTTTTCCAGGCATTCCTGTAGAGAAAGAATGTTTCTTTTAAATGAATATTATAAGAACTTCTCTATTAAAAGCTAAAGTCATTTGTCTCCAGACCGAAGGAAAACAAAATGTTTTGAACGTCAATGCTGGTTGATGTCACAAAGGAGATTTTAGGGCTTCAAACCAGAAAAGTAATGATAATTGAGGGCTGATTTAGATCTTTTTTTTTACAATGGAAACTACAAATATGAACAAGACGTTAATAGAAACTCCCGATTAGTCATCCAGCTGAAGCCCAGAAGGCTTTTAATAGCGCTTCACGTCAGCACTGGGGCCGTGAACCGAGCCAGAAGTCAGTCTCCAGACCCAATGTGTTACTAGTCTGTTAGTAATCAGGTTTACTCACACCAGAACACACAAACACGTGAAGCTAACGCTAACGCCCATAGAGGTGGAAAGTCCCCGTCCCAGAGCACATTTACAGGAACGGCCCTGAACCCGTCAGAACCTCACCGAGATCATCTCATCCTTCTTGCACTGCTGAGACAGATCCCGGATGCCGTTGACGAAGAGTTTGTTGGCGCTGACGTAGGCCTTCCCCGCTTCGATCATCCCGCTGCATAGCTTCACCAGCTGTGTAGGACAGAGACGCGTTGGGGTGAATGAAGGCATCACTTTCTCCTCACACATGTTCAGGATTCAGGCAAACAACAGTTTTATGACTTCCTTCCCGTTGGGGTGAATCAGAGAAGTTTTTCCCACTTTCTTTAACGTTATGATATCGCTTGTTTTCCCTCCTTTACTCAAATCTACAGAAAAAGCTGACGCTGATGTTTGTGGATGGGCAAGAGAGGTTAAATGTTGGTGCACATCCGCACACAGATTAAGGACTTCAGAACTTCCCTTCCTATTATTTTCATTTTTCAACCTGATTCCTAGTTGCACTAAACAACTGAATCCTTGTCAGCATCCATTAAACATGATGTGAGTCCTGGATGTTCGGCTTCAGGCCCAGTGGAGGGATGAACAGCAATGATTGGCTGTCTGTCAATGCATCACAAGATCTGCCAGGAAGCCACGGGATTAATCCGTCTCAACACGGAAAATAAATGTTAGAAGCATCCATAATCAGCTTTAGCATAAGTATAATTAGCTAGCCTGATTTAGCGTCTCTAAAGCTCATCATCACACATAGTTTTGTTCAATTTGTATGCAAACAAATGTAAAAATATACAAGTTACAGTATTATGAGTTGGAAGTTTCCCCATGTTTCTGATCTTGATGCTAGTTAAGATAACTGGCTCATGCTTTTGGCTGTATACTGAGTCAAAGGTTTAACCATTACTAAGTCATAATTCAGGGTCGGACCCATTTAGTAGTAAAACAGGAAGTAGAAAATGAATCTCCACCTCAGATGCTTAAACTAGAAAAACATTATACCGAATGATGCTGTCAAACAGCCAGGTCACCAGCGGGGCTAAAGGGTACTCTGACGTGGGTTAATGTTAGGTCTAGGGTTAGAGTTAGGGGTCAAAAGTAGGGTTAGGATTGAGGTTAGCCTTAGCATTAGGGGTTAGGGTTAGGGTTAGGTGCAGCTCTAGTGTAGATGGAAGGAATTATTTGAACCAAAAAAGCATTGGTATAACAATCAAATCAGAATCATGGATAACTGAATAAATGTTCTTTTAATAACTATTGCTAATCTGTGTAATTGCCGTACAGTTAATTACAAGAATACCTCAAAGACTAGAAAGGAAAACATGAACTGATCCCAGAATACTTCCAGGATGGAGCTGCTTCCAGTATGAAACATTCCAGTCTAAAGACACGAAGAGGATCTAAAGCAGAGCTTTCCAGCTCTACGGCATTAAGAAAACCCGGACTAATCCTGGCTCCATGGACACAGATGAGCATTGCAGGCGAAGCATCTGGTCGCCTCATTACAAGGACTGGATGCTTGGAGCCAGAGTGATGCAGACTTATGTTCTGAGTGAATCTCAGTCTGTGCTGCTGCCACGTCACGTTCTGGAAAACCTCAGCTGAACTGTTCAACAGGACTGAGATACATTCTGTCCAGTACGCAGCACTGGCTACTAGCGTCGCCGGATTAGCGGCTGAGCTAAATGGGCAAGCAGCGTCTAACGTCTACTGAGTAAAAGCAGAAAAAACCGGAACCAAGTACTCCATTTCAGACTGAGTTTGAAGTCTGCTGTGACATCACAGGAAGTCCTGACCGTTAGATCGGACTTGAATCAGAGAAAAAACAGGTTCGCCTTCACCCCCAACATGCATCAATTAGACTCGGATAGCTGTGATCCTGTCACCGATCCACCAAATGTCCTTCCTTAGACCATGTCAGGTAGGTTCTATCATAACCCATTAGACCTGGAGAGTTCTGACTTAGTCTAGCCATCACCACCCGGTCCCTTTCCAACACAGATCCTTGAACCTGAACACTCTCCAGACAACCAGTCTGTGGTTCCTGTCGTGGCTGACGGGTGAATGTTCCTACAAACGTCTGATCTCATCTGACAGGTTGGACAGGAAATATGGTTTTGTCCCGTTTCTGCTAAACAGACAGATCAAACATTTTACCTTATCCAGCTTGGCCTCGATCTCAACGACCTCCGTCTCCACCTCATCGATACCGGCCCTGGAAAGAAAAGCAGGAGAAGCTGTAAAACATATATTCAGGGAAGGTCATTCTGTGGTTGGAAAACAGCACTTCAACATTCTGCTCGTGATTTCCTCTTCCGATAAATCCATGAGTGTCGGTTGAAGATGTGGAGCGGCAGCAGGCAAGAGTTTGGGTCTGTCATTATAGAAAGCGAGACGCCGCCCACACAAGGTGATGGACAAGGTGTCGGCGGGTCTGGATCATCTCAAAACCACCACCCACCTCTGGAAAGTCAACACCACCAAACCACACCACCACGCATGATGCTGCCAGCAGAGAAGAAGAAGAGGAGGAGTAGGAGGAGTGCGTTCAGCAGGATCAAGAATGGACCCACATCTGCAGCCCCGCCTCCTGCTGCCTGCATCTGACTGAGGAGTTTCAGCCCAACGGTCCCTCAACTCTCCTCCCAGATCTTCAGCCTGGAGTTGAGGATGGAGGGACATTACAGGGGTGTCCTAAAGAGATCGTGCGTGAGGGCTCCACGCTGATCTAAAACTATTCTCCTTCGGTTGACCTGATCGGGACCAGAATCAAGACAGCGGTTGCTTCTGGAGAACGTTGACCAATCAGCAGCATCTCATCAGGCCTTCTGTTGATTTTCCTGCCCGGCAATGCTACAGCAAACTTAAAAGGATGAAGGACCCCCACCCCCTGATCCTAAAAGAATGTGTGTTTAGGGGCGGGGGGTCCAGAGGGGACAGATTTGGACTACGACAGAAACAAAACCATTACTGAAATGATCAGAACCCTATTATCCACATGTAGATGTGTTATTGTAGCCTCAAACTACAACAACAAGGGGGGAGGTGGGGTCTGTCTGATGATGTCATCTTTGAAATGGCTCTTTCAACGCAGAACTCCATAGAATTTCACATTTCCATCAGCCCTGAAAACCATATTTGATTTAAAATGATTTTAAAAGTATTTCAGAGGTGTCTTTCTTTATCAACTATGTTTTTACTTTTGAACTGAACTGAACATCAAACATTTATTCAAACACTACAAATTCCATTGTGTTTATTTAGAAACACAATCTGTGTGTAATGGAGCAGGGTGGTGGTGGTGGTGGTGGTGGTGGTGGTGGTGTGGGGGGGTTGCTGTCAGTTTTAACCCATTCATCACCTTAACTTCTGTAACTTTTTTTTTTTCTTGATATTTCAAGTTTGAAAATCATCAGAGCAGCATCGGTGTCAGAAGTGTTTGTGCAGCTTCAGAGAAAATCCAAGTCTGAGGTTATTTTGTAGGATTTATTTTTAACAACTGTTGAAACCATCAGGTTCTCCTTTAGGTCGTAAAGAACGTCATGAAACCTGAAGGAGAGGGGCCGCTGTGTGTGATGATCCACCAGAGAGTTCAGCTTCAGAAAAGTCATTTAAAATTCATTTAAACTGATTTTACAACCTGTTTACTTTTAAAAATGTTAGGCATCAGTACTTTGTCCTTTAACCCGTCTGTCTGCGCTTCATCCGCTATCAGCTAGCTGCTCCAGATGTGTGGATGCTGTCTCAAGGGGCAGCTGCTCCCACTGACCCCCCCCCCCTTCACCCTCATGCCCCTCACCCCTCAGGCTGTAACTCGCTGCACATGTCTCCTATAATGGATGCCCACATTTCCCTGGGCTTGTAGCCACGGCAACCACCTCTTAAGTGGGCCGCGGAGGTCCCTGATACACTTGAGGGTTGACCCTGATTCCCACCCCTGGGGAAGGAAGAGGCTAAGTGGATCATAACATGACCCCCCCTCCAACCAGGATCAGCCTTCTGTGACGGGACGTGACGATGAAGACCTCCTCAAACGCTCGTTCATCCTCAAACCGGAGCCGAGGCTGCTGTTAGCGGGCCGGGCGGGTCTGGCAGCATTTAAGTGTAAAAAGGATCATAAACACTGGGATTGTGCTGACTCAGCAGCAGAACCGGTGGTTTCTGGCTGGTGGCGTGCTGACGGGGCGACCCGCAGAACAGAGGTGCTGTTTGCTGGCCCGAAGCGGCAGAACGACTTTTCGGCTCAGGAGATTCTGCACGTCTCACCTGCGTTAAGTAGAAGCAAAGGTCCAGAAAGGTTGAGATGGAAAATCAGGTTCTGTCCAAGCTGCTGTTACCAGGGAAACAACAACCATCGTGGAGAAACACTGACGGCTGAGTGAACCCGATTTAAATACGGTTCTGTTTATTAAATATGCTGCTTATTAAAAACAAGACTGTGTGACTGATCTCATGATCAGCTGACTCAGAACAAGATAATTGGGTTCATGTGTTCAAAATCCCCACATGACCCAAATGGACCGGAACACTGATATACTGAAATAATAAATGGACCTGAATAAGTACTTTTATGGTCAGTGAAAGTTCTCTTTGTGGCCACCGTGTGAGATGGAGGTTGGGGGGGGGGGGGTGCACAGACGTCCCAAAAGGGTTATGTTTTTGGACGGGACTTGCAACAACCAGGTGGCCGGGATGCAGGATGAGCAGGTGGGATGCTGAGGAGAGAACCAACACTGGGTCCAGTTAGTGATCCCTAAAATGCAGCAGCCCCCCCCCCCCGCAACTATACTGCCAGCTGGGGCCACAGAGGCTGGATCCAGACGCTTGTCCTCCGGGGGGAAAGCCAATTAGCCAATGAGATGTAGCGCTGCTAACACACTGGACTCTCTGCCAACATGCAAATAAGAGGCTGTAGTGCAGCTGTAATGTGATGCTACCTTCAAGTGAGCCTCAGAAATCTGAGAACTGACGGCTGCGTGCTCTTTCATGCATTCCTCCATTCTGTGATCGCTTTCTTCTATCTTTGGAATCTTAATTCAAAATCTACCAAAGCAGAATTTATTAGCATGAAGAATTTGGGAGACAGGAAACAGAGTGGAGGAAGGGGAACCGGGGCTTGGAGATGGGGGCCCCCCTACATCTGAGGGCCCCGCTGTGACAAACCCACTTCCTTTGAGGAGCGATGGGAGCAGCTTGTTGTCGCTGTCATGTCCTAACTGGGCTGGGTGTCTGATCGGGTGTGTGTGTGTGTGTGTGGGGGGGGGGGGGGTTCCCATCGGCACATTCAACAGCAGCTCGGGTTATTCTTAGCTGAAAGCCCTGTGGCATCATTGTCCTTCCTCTTCCCCTCCTCCTCTTCCTCCTCCAGACCCTGAATGAGCTGAATGGTTAAGGAGCTACCCCCCCATTTCAATACATCTTAAAACCAACCCTGGCCCATGTTTAACGCGTAATTTCTGGGGTTTTCCTTTTAAT
The DNA here is from genome assembly GCF_040054535.1 of Antennarius striatus. NCBI lineage: Eukaryota > Metazoa > Chordata > Actinopteri > Lophiiformes > Antennariidae > Antennarius > Antennarius striatus. The sequence continues at coordinate 25,010,621 of NC_090777.1, read as the reverse complement.
ATGAGAGTAATAAGCTTTTTTTTTTAATAGTAACTTGTGATACCTACATTAGATTCTTTAGCCAGCTAATAAAAAAACAGCTAGCTAAATTGATCAATTACTTTAAAAGAGATGGCTCCACATAAACTTATTGACATAAATCTATGTAATATCTCCAGTAAGCCTGGTCCAGTATGATGACCTGGTCCAACTTGCAAGAACATCAAACCTGTGGACACTGAACCAGGAAGGGGTCCAGGATTAGCCCACCACTACTAATAGATACCCATTCAGAATGCTAACAGCCCATGTAATTGCTTTCCCCCTTCTAACCACCAAACGTTTGCACTCATCCAGGTGGCGTCACGTTAACTTCATCCCCCTAATAATTCAGCATAAGCTGTAGAAACCCGATGCTAATGCGTTTGAGGTGCAGCGGGAGTACACGGGTCTCCGGTTGAACCCCGCCCAACATGTGCTGAACGACTATTGTCTCAGAAGCTGGGCTTTCATTTCCACCTGAAAGCTCAGACGTGTTCCTCACTCTTAAAGGCATGTGTTGAGTTCTGAGAGCCTAGAACCCGACCGGTAAACACCGGTTAGCTCCAGCACCAGACGACCCAGCGCCCCACTGTCCCTGCATCAACCTCAGACCTCCTCCCTTCTCCACGGCCCACGTCTGCACTAATGGCTTCCCAGAATCCACTGACTCATTTATGCTTCGGTGGGAGACTGGAGCTGCGTTCACTGGGCGTCGGCTTCCATCCTGGCGTGAACATGTAGGTCTCCAGTTGGGTTTGTGATGAGACCAGTAGGAGGTTCTGATCACATTCCCCCATCTAACGGCTACACCAAACAGCTGAGTTTACGTTATTACCAAGAAAAGTTAATACGATCCAGATTTATCCAGCTTCATTTCCTGATCAGATCTGATTGATTGATGATCTATGAATGACTGTCGTTCTGTTCTTGTGTGTTGCTGGTTGTTGCAGCAACAGAATCAACAGAGGAACCTGGACCTGAAGCTGGACCTCCAGTTAGACTCGCTTTGTGGTGTCGGGCTGGTTCCCCGCCATCACCCACTCTGGACTGAAAGCCGGCTCATTAATCTTCCTCTTCATCACCTCCTCATGCCAGGTGAGCCAAGTGTACCCTCGCCTCAGTTGAGCAGCTCATGTGACCCAAACGTCCACCAGCTGTCCTGAGTCCAGACTCGAGATGACGAACCACACAGAAAGTGTCATGAAGCTGCGTGTGGAGTCCAGCTGGGCCACCGGACCCAACCGCCGATCAGCGTCTCTCATCCAGACAGCTGTCTGTGCTGGAAGGAAACTATGGAAGGAGCCTGAGGAGGTGGGGAGAAGAAGTGGGGTGAGGAGGTGGGGGGGCCTGAAACCTGACAACGCTCAGACTCCAAAACCAACAGGCTGATACCGGGTTGACTCCACCTCAGACCAGTCTGCCTCCAGCACATCAACATTGGCCTGTCTGCTCCATGACACCTCCTCCACCTCCATGCGCCGGTTGTGTGGTTCTCCTCTGCAGGCTGCAGACCTCAATCCACAAACATCAGAAGAACCAAGTCAGAAACACATTTAGTGTTTGTTGAAACCATCTAAGACCTGGAGGTCCGTCGGATACTACAGCGACCTTCTTCTTCTTCATACACAGCAGAGGTGTCAAGTTCATTTTCACTGAGGGCCTCATCAGCATAATGGATGTCCTCAAATGGCCAGATGTCACTTATAATCTAACTCAGTGTAATGTAAAATAAATTTAAGTACTCCTTAATGATAAATAACTCTGAATTTATTACTTATTCAAGTTACAAACATTATAGTTGCACAGAAAAATATGTTTGTTGTTCTGTTAAAACGTAAATCCTTTTAATTTGTCAGGTTATGAAGAAAACTCCATCAATCAGGAATGAAACTATTCAAGTGAATAAAGAAAACCAACATTTAACAGAAGTTAGGATATTAATTTTGTTCAACATGGTCTTGTCCAAGATAAAAAGGGCTTACTTACTGTACTGTGGGAAATGTTGTTTTGGTTGAAGCACCTTTTGTTCCTATTTACTTTTCTGACCTTTTATGCTCTGGCGGGTCACATTAAAAGATTCAGTAGGCCACATTTGGCCCCCGGGCCTTGAGTTTGACACATGTGACCTAGAGTGTCTGAAGATATCTTCATTCGCTCTCAGGTCTGCTTTTAGGAGCCGTCTCTTTTTTTTAATCACTGACAACTAGTTTCAGCTTCAGAAAATGAACTCCGGTAACTTTTGGGAGGTAAAGCTGAGGTTCCACAATGAATGGAACTCAATCTTCAGACTTCTATCGCCAGCCCAAAGCGCACACTTCCTGACTTCGATATAGGCTCTACATCGATGATGAAAACCTCCTGTGGTGACTTCAGACGTCAGAGAGGAGAGTGTTAAACTGTTGGAAGGCACCTTTAAGGAAGACACTTGCATCATAATAAATCAGAAAGGTCTGGAAGGCCGCCGCCTTTCAAATCGTCCGTCACACAATGACGAGCTAGCAGCTGTATCAGATTCTGGTGGACTTGTCGGGACCTTGAACCACATGTGTGCGTATTTTCAGACCGTCCCTCGGCGACACAACCGGATCTGGAGCCGTCAAAAGACCAACGGGTGCAGGCCGTAAAGCGTCAGGTGAGCCGGGGATAACATTCCCACTGAATCTAAGCAGATGAATCCCATCTTGGAAATGTGCACATGGAGAACAGAGAGGCATTCTTCAGCACAACCATTCAAATCAAAGCAGACTTCTGCAGCCAACAGTTATTCCTGCAGAACCTCCTGCCAGGACCGTTGGCTGATACGTCCAGGATCCCAGTCGAGTTCTGGTTCTCATTTCAGTCCAACTCCAAACTTAAAGGAGAAGACGTGATCTTTCTTTGTCGACAGGTAAGCTAGCTTAGCTTAGCATTAACAGGTCAACATGACTATGTCCATCAAGCAAAAAGTTCTAAGGCTTTATTTGTTGTTTACCAAATACAAACAACATGTTAACATGTTAGCTTTTGGGCTTTAGCGGTATCCTAGGTGGAGCTTATGACCATGAACCGAGCCAGACCAGCTGTTTCTGTTTGAAATGAGCTAACTGGCTGCCGGCTGGAGAGTTTTCCATCCTCCCCTCTGACATCCAGAGAGATGACACACTTCAAGAAATACATCAACGACACGGAACATTATAGAACTGATCTATATGATCGATTATACTAGCTGTCCAGACAAGGACAATCTCTCTGGGACATAACTACAGGTGAGGCTGCTTGACATCAAGATATGGCTCATTAAAATCCATAGAAATGTGTTCCTACAAGAGACGTCCCCTAGCTGTTGTCATGTCAACCAGCGACCAAAACGTTTGTACAGTTTTCTCAGAAATTATCCTGAATTGTTCCCTAAAGTCAATGCAGTAGCAGATTCGTCACTCATTGCTCACTCGTCCACTCATCCCGTAGAAACTGGCTGCTGAACCCTTCCGTGACCCCAAGGTGACCCTGACGGATCAACACAGCCCCTGGTGAAAGACTGGCAGTACCCTGTGACCCCCCCCAAGGTGCCGCCGGAAACTAGAGCATCTCAGGGTTGTTTTTCCCGCCAGAGAACGCCATCAGCCAACGGAGTGAACGGTCAAACATCTGTACCAGCTAACTTTAGCCTTTAGCTAGCCTGACAGGTGAACCAGGTAAACCACAGCTAACGGTAGCCACAGCTGAAAACGTTTCTCTCTGCCGCCTATGAGTCGGATCCGACCGGATTTTTCCTGCGTCAACATTTCTAAGCTTTAACTGCAGGTCAGCTGTGGAACAGACTTCTTCTGCACAATCTCACCTTTCATTTACAGCTGGCTGGATTTCACAAGCAAAGACATCTCATTCTTTCTGAGGGAACACGTCCCCATTGCGCAATAACATCCAACCCCCACCCCCCCAAAACCCCCAAGAAGCATCTTGAGCTGTGGAGAGAAAACAGAAGAATAGGACTATTATTCTGTTCATCCCCCAGGCTGTGATCAGAGGTCCGACCTGGATGTCGCTCAGATTTTGAGGACTTTCTCTGAAACAGCTGGGGGCGGGGGTTTGAATGGCATCCAAACTGCCTGGGGGGGGGGGCTTTGGAGGGGGGGTGTCCAAACTTTTCTGCTGTGCAATAGAAAATAAAGAGATTTGCTCTCACGCAATCAAATGAGACCCAAGAGACTTTCACAGCGTCCAACCTCATGAAACGATCAATGAGCACGATCGATAGATTTAAAAATCAATGTATCTGTTTATCTGAAGGGAATGAAATCTGGGTCACCTACATTTATTATATTTAATCACTTTTAATCATCTTTATTACTATATTATACATATATTATACTATTAGAGTTGCTTATTATATACATAATGACTCAATAGTCTAGACTCTTCTTTATTGGCAAGTCTCTGTTAGCATTTTGAAGCATTCCCAATGAGCAGCGTCAGCAGCAGGAATGCTAACACGACAGCAGACTGGATTTGCTGGATCATAAACTTGTGAGTTCATTCTTGAAGGGTACATTTAATGAGCCTCGTTCAGTTTTCCACAAACCCTCCAGGTCTCTAAAAGCCTCTGGAGTTTGGTGGTCAGTGTGCTAATAGCTGCTGATGCTACAACCGCAGCGCAGGAGATCTACCGATGACGCTTATTCCAGAATAAGACGACCGAGGATCACCTCTGAGACAGACGTTTGGTGAACTTCCTGCTGTTCTTGGAAGTTTGTACAATGAATGGGCGTGCCACCAGCGAGTCCAGCGCGACCTCGAGTCATTGTGGGTCGGCGGTGAAGTCACTCTGGAAACCCAAAAAAAACGTCAGCTCCCACTTTCACCTCAGCGGCAGGAAGAACCAACAGCCCCATTTAAAGGACGAAACATCAGTGTGAAGAAAAACCACTTCTGGTGTGACGCCACAGTCTGGAACTAGACTGACCCAATCCCGCACTGAAATGACTGTTTTTATTCAACATACCACGGTGTGTTTAAGTGCTTGTTTAGAAACACCAAGGCGTAAACATCTTATTTCCTTGATTAATTCTTCACGTCTCGTGTCTTTGGAACTCACTGGAGACGGTGGAGGAAAAATCTCGTTGAGACGCCACAATGGGTTTTGGGTATCGGGAACAAGGTTAGGGATATGGAATGAAGACACCTTCATTCCCGGCCCCCTTCTTCAAGTGGTGAAGATATAAAAGGTAACTTCAACAAGCTAACATGCTATTTATTTGCTGAGGAGCACAAGTTATCATTATGTATTGGTACATCTCCAGTAGCATCGGAACATCGGTTTCTTTCTTTTGGACTCTTGAAAATCAAGGTCAAGACAAGAAGACAACGACCTCTGGATGAAGGGCGGTCCATTACTTCAAATGTCAGATTAGCGCTTTAATGTCGGCCGCCATCAGGCTGTCTGACAAAGTTGGGCGTAGGCCCCATGCATAGCACAAAGCCAGCTTTATTGATCCATCCTCCATCAGCCCATGGGGAAATAATTCAGTCAGGGAGCCAACAGACAGACAGACGGACGTGTAGAGGAAACGGGTTGACACCACCCTTCAGAACCAGTCTGGTCTCCTGACATCAAAGCCGACTAGAATGGAGTCCAAACCCAGTTTACTGTGGAACAGGAGGATGTGTTGAACGTCACATGTGTTGAGAAGGTGAGCCGTTGACAAGTGGGGGTTAACCGAGAGAGGCTGACGGATATGAGAGGTCTTGGCTGGCGGTGTAGGTTTATATTAACTCGGGGTGGTCCTAGATGACGGCAACACACAAAAATGTCAATGAAGACGGTTGGGACGACGGACCTAGAACACACACACAGCATCCAGAGGAGGCCTGGACAATGTCCCATTGAAGGGAGGAAGACAATGCAGCCTCCAGACGCTGGGATTCTCCCAGAGCTCACAGTTCTCCAACCCGATTGGTGCAACTTCAGAACATTTTGGTGAAATAGCTGAATTCACTGAGCCAAAAAGCCCACACAGGCGTGATGCGTCCGGCGGGGGTGGGGCTTAGCTGGTGAGTCTTGCAGGCATTTTTGTGGGCTAAACATGCAGCTTGGCTGGGACTAGAAAGACATACCAGACGTGTGAAACATTCAGCTACTTCCTGTCTGAGTGTCTGAGCGATGGCGCTCACCGAGGGAAAGGACATGTCGCTTCCAGAGGAGTCTTGGCCATTCCTATTTCATTATGAATGAGCAGAAAACATGGACACCACCTGGAAGTATCATATTTGGGACAATCCTTCCACACCTGCCTGGGAGACTTGCCTCATCACATGGAACCACTGCTGGTTCATCAATCTTATGGACACTGCAGTGTCGCAAACTTCCTGGTTTCCACCAGGTGTTTCCTCTTGAGTGACGTCAGAGACACGCCCCCCGTTATCGCCGTCTGGGTTTGCTGCACGACCTACGACCCCTTCCCAAACCGTCCACGACCTGGAAGTTGATGACTCCTGTGTCAACTCAGACAGAGCTAACCTGACCTTCACCCCACTAGCCAGGAAGCACAACGCAGGGACAAAGCCGGGGAGGATGCTGGGAATATTAATTGATTTATTGAACTTTTGGCCTGTGTCACATGTCCTTTGTTTGTTTGTTCCTGGATGTGGGACCGGTCTTATTGGACTCACTTTTCTGGAAGCTATTCTACATTAGATGATAGCACCACCTCGTAGCTAAATGTTATAACAACGTAGCACAAAACCACTCAATACAACAAACACCTCTAATGAGTCTCTCATCAGCTACGAGGTCAAAGAAAATCGCATGAGACCAGTCTTTAAGAAAAGAGTTGCCAGTCTGGTCAAACCCATTTTTATTTTACTCGTTTGTCTCACATAACTTTAGATGTTCCTCTCATTGGCTGAAGCTGAGGACCAACAAAACTTCTTCAAGATTTTAAGAGTGATCAAAAGGTAAGACCTCTCATGACTGACATTACCAGGTAAAACTGTCCTGGACTATCCTGAAGTAACCAGCTACTAGATAGTTCCATTAGTCTCCCCTAAAACCTGGATAGACAACAGGTTTGCCCGTCAGGACATCTTTGGGATGACAGGAAACAAAACCATCCAGAGACAATATTGGATTTGTTTCTACATCGCAACCAACAATCCGAGGAAACAGAATCCAACCCTGTCAACCCTAAATGTGCAGAAAACGATGACAGAGCGAAGCGTAGCATGAGATCGCTGCCTGTCCTCAAACAACAAGGAACGGAACAAGAGTCTCCGGAGGACGAGAGCTGCAGAGGAAAAGAGCAGACTATCACAGTTTGTGGAAAAAAACAGGAGGAAGTCACGGCTCATTGGCAGCTGCATGAAACCACGCTCTCCAGGGAGAATCACAACATTAGTCACCAGAATATGATGAAAATTATCCAACGGAATGCAACGGTCATTTTTTTGGAAATACACAAAAAGCCCAAGAAATCGATTCAACCTGGAAACGCTACGAACATTTGTTTTAATTCTGGTTAATCTGCTGGTTATTTATCAGCTGATCAAGTCCCGCGGGGACGTCTTTCAATGTCTCCTTTTATTTCGATTACCAGTCCAGAATTGAAGAAAATCACAATTTAGTATTTTCTTCTAAAAATATCACAGAAACAGGAAAAATTTCCAGCGTGATTTCCCAGATTTGAAAGTCTTATTCGTGTGATCGACAAACAGAGAATGTTCAGAAACGATCAAGCCTTTATTTGGGCCGCATTCAAAGCTTGAGCTTGTTTGGTCCAACATGAGTTGATTGTTTCTAAAGTCTGATTTTGACCCATGAAGACTTTAAACCCACGTATTAAAGGTTTGAAAAGCAGAACGTTCTCACGTTTAAGAAACTGGAGTGATTCTTGAATGAAACCTCATCGATGACTTAAATATTTGAATTTTCGAGTCGTTTCAGGTCATTTCAGCAAACATGTTTCTTCACTTATCCACCATGGTCATAATGAGGAACGATCTCATGACATAATGGTGGTTAAGTTTTATTATTGCTGAAAGCTGCTGAAGGGATGAGTGTCATCATGGGGGAAGTCGGACCCCTCGTTTCACCGCAGATTTGCCCTTTGCTCCCAACCTGCCCTCAACATTCAAGCAGACTGACGCATTTCCTGGCCTGTCCCTAGACCCGGTTCTGGATCAGCCACGACCAGAAACCGGCCCCCGCACAGAGAGGAAAGGCAGGGAGGACGGAAAAGGAGAGGAGAAGGGGAGAGTGATGGAACAAATCAGAAACAGATGCTTCCACATGTGATTCAGCATTTGGAAAGTGAGCAGACATGGAGCTATGGGAGTCTGGAGCCGTTCGGTTCCACAATGGAGCCGGTTGGTTCTTCCATGGTACCTGTTGGTTCTTCACTTTTGGGGCAAAGGCTCCTCATTGGACGCTGTTTCCTCCTCCCCAGGTGACAAACACGCCCCTGTGAGGCTGTATGCCCGGCTTTACGCTATTTCCCATGGAGTGATAAACACGCAACACAGGCTGATGTTGACACACCTGGAGTCCCCCCCATCCCACACCCCCAGCCAGATGGCATTCAAGCATGAAACAGTGACTCTGTTGGTCATGAAACATGTTTGCTGAAATGACCTGAAACGACTCGAAAATTCAAATATTTAAGTCATCGATGAGGTTTCATTCAAGAATCACTCCAGTTTCTTAAACGTGAGAACGTTCTGCTTTTCAAACCTTTAATACGTGGGTTTAAAGTCTTCATGGGTCAAAATCAGACTTTAGAAACAATCAACTCATGTTGGACCAAACAAGCTCAAGCTTTGAATGCGGCCCAAATAAAGGCTTGATCGTTTCTGAACATTCTCTGTTTGTCGATCACACGAATAAGAGTCTTCTGCGCATGCGCGAGCAGGCTGCAGTTTCCTCTGCTCAGAGCGAGTTTGTTTGCATAATTTTGCGTTTTTTTTCTATGTTTCTGTGTGTATTTTTTTTCTAACGTAAAATTATATAATGTATAGTGATATGCTAGTGTACTCCAGGGAGGAGTTGATGTCCATGAGGGTCAAAGGAGACCCCGCAACACGCGATCTCATCCCCGCTGAGCTCCGACGGAGATATCGCGGATGCCGAGCGGGTCGAGTTGAAAGGACTAGACTAACGGCTAGAGCCGCTAACCGGAGGCGAGTCAAGCCCTCCGTCCCCTCCGTCATCACGGGGAACGTGAACTCTCTACCCAACAAGGTGGACGAACTGACGGCGCTGTGCAGGACTGATCATCGCTACCGGGAGACCAGCTTGTTGGTGTTCTCAGAGACGTGGCTAACTGGCGACGTGCCGGACGCTAACGTCCGACTAACCGGCTTCTCCTCCGTACGAGCGGACCGGGACACGAACACCGCCGGTAAGAAGAAAGGAGGTGGATTAATCATCTATACCAACGATAGATGGTGCCATCCGGGACATGTGACGGTGAAATCAACACTGTGTCACCGCGACCTGGAGCTAACAGCTGTTAGCATCAGACCCTACTACCTGGCGCGTGAATTCTCACACGTCATCGTCATGGCCGTCTACATCCCTCCACGTGCGGACCCTGAGACTGCACGAGAGACCATCTGTGGGACCACCTCTGCTCTTCGGACCCGGCACCCGGAGGCGCTCGTCATCATCACCGGTGACTTTAATCACGTCACCTTGGACTCATCTCTCCCCACAATGGTCCAGTGTGTAGACTGTCCCACACGGAAGAACAGAACCATCGATCTGTTCTACACTAATGCTAAGGAGGCATACACCGCCACCCCCCTCCCTCCACTAGGTAAATCAGACCACAACCTAGTGTACCTACAGCCCACCTACATCCCGCTGGTGAAACGGCTGCCAGCAACAACACGACAGGTCAGGAGGTGGTCCCCGGAAACAGAGGAGATGCTGAAGAACTGCTTCCAGATCACCGATTGGGATGTTATTGTGGGCTCACATGGGGAAGACATTGAGGGGGCAGCTCAGTGTTTTACAGACTACATAAACTTCTGTGTGGACACCGTGGCCCCTGTCAGGACAATCAGGTGTTACCCCAACAACAAACCATGGGTAACCAAGGAAGTCAAGGCTGTCCTGAACAGGAAGAAGCGGGCGTTCAGGAGCAAGAACGAGGAGGAGATGAGGAAGGCCCAGAAGGAAGTGAGACTCTGCCTGAGGGAGGCCAAGGAGGCGTACAGGAGGAAGCTGGAGAAGCAGCTGGGGCGCAACCAAGTGCGGGAGGTCTGGAATGGGATGAGAACCATCACCGGACACGGGAAAGGGCGCAGCACTGTGGAGGGGAATATTGAACGAGCGAATGAACTTAACAGCTTTTTCAATCGGTTCAGCTCCCCCACCACTCCCGGCTCCTCGTCCCAGGCCTCTCCTGGCCTACAGGCCTCTCCTGGCCCTACAGACCGCTCCACTGATGCTCCCTCCTCCTGTGCTTCCTCTCCTTCCACCCCTGCCACTTCTCCCGAGCCCACTCCAAGAACTGCGAAGCTCAACGGCCCCACCTCAACCACTGGACTTCCAACCTCGCCACAACCTCCTGCTCCCACCACGACCGAGACCATCATCACTGCAGACCTGGTGACGACAACGCTGAGGAGGCTCCGTCCCTACAAGGCGGCTGGACCAGATAAGGTCTCCCCAAGACTCCTCCGAGCCTGTGCTTCGGAACTAGGGGACCCCCTGCAACAATTGTTCAACCTCAGTCTGCGGCTGGGGAGGGTCCCGTCACTGTGGAAGACCTCCTGCATTGTCCCTGTACCCAAGAAAGGACGCCCTACTGAGCTCAACGACCACCGACCGGTCGCTCTTACCTCCCACGTAATGAAGACCCTAGAGCGACTGGTCCTGGAGCTCATGCGTCCACAGGTGCAGGGTGCTATGGACCCTCTCCAGTTTGCCTATCAGGCCAAGGTTGGGGTTGACGATGCTGTCATGTACCTCCTCCACCGCACACTCTCCTACCTGGACGCCGGGGGCTGTGCCGTCAGAGTGCTCTTCTTCGACTTTTCGAGTGCCTTCAACACCATCCAGCCCCAGCTCCTGCAGGATAAACTGACCTCCATGGCTGTGGACCCCTACCTCGTGAGCTGGATTACGGACTACCTAACGGACAGACCCCAGTACGTCCGTATGGGGGACTGCTTGTCTTCTATGGTGACCAGCAGCACGGGGGCGCCACAGGGGACCGTTCTATCCCCCATTCTCTTCACCCTCTACACATCAGACTTCAAGCACAACTCGGATACATGCCACATACAGAAGTACTCCGATGACACCGCGATAGTGGCATGTATCCGGGAGGGTGATGAGGGGGGGTACAGGGCATTGGTGGCTGACTTCGTGGAGTGGTGCCAACAGAACCAGCTCCAGCTCAACGTCTCCAAGACAAAGGAGATGGTTCTGGATTTCCGGCGGGCACCTCCCTCTCCACAGCCGGTGATCATCAATGGCAGTGAGGTGGAGGTGGTAGAAAACTATAAGTACCTGGGACTGCAGCTAGACAGCAGACTGGACTGGTCACTCAACTCCAACTGTGTGTACAAGAAGGGGCAGAGCAGGATGTACTTCCTAAGGAGGCTGGCCTCCTTCAACATCTGTCCTAAGCTCCTTTTCATGTTCTATCAGTCCGTAGTCTCCAGTGTGCTGTCATACGCCATTGTGTGTTGGGGTGGGGGGGCCAGGAAAAGAGATATGGACCGTCTGAACAGACTCATCCGCAGAGCGGGCTCAGTGGTCGGGCTGAGCCTGGACTCTGTGGATATGCTTCTGGAGAGCAGGACCATGTCTAAAATTAAGGCCATCATGAACAACACCAGGCACCCCCTACACACCACCTTCTCCCAGCAGAGAAGCACCTTCAGTGGCAGACTGCTGTCACACAGCGCCTCCACAGAGAGGCTGAGGTCCTCCTTCGTGCCCCGTGCCATCAGGGGGTACAATGACTCTCTCAGGAGGAGCGGGGGGGAGGTGGCGAGGTCAGCACGAGGTTGAAAATGGATTTAATTTAATTTAAATTTAATTTTATACTGTTGTATATATATATATATAAAATTTATTTTTTATACTGTTTTTATATTTTAATTCAATTTTATACTGTTTATATTTTAATACTGTAATATTTTTAAATTTTATACCGTTTATATTTTTAGTTATAGTTTAGTATATAAGTCCTGTTAGTGCTGCATGTGCCTGTCTGTTAGTGTAATGTATGTCTTGTGGTATGTCCTGTGATGTCAGTGTTTCCTTTTCTCCTGGTGTTTATCCAGTATTATTTGTTAAGTAATGCCTGAGCAGTGGATATATGCAATTTCCTCCGGGATTAATAAAGTATCTATCTATCTATCTATCTATCTATAATTCTCTATTCCGTGTCCCGTCTCACACACATTCAACTCCAGCACAGAACCATCAAATCTGAACCCGATGAGTGATTTCCAACCCACCGCTCCAACATCTGTTCCTGCGTCACGCATTCTGAATCGATAGCGACTCGTGATGGAGGTTGAGCAACGGGTCAATGTTCTGGGAATGCACGCCGTCACATGTTGCCCATGGTTCCACTTTACTTTCTGTATGCTGAAATAAAAAAGTCATGGTTCTACATTATGTTTCTGCTTCAGCACACAGGTGACAGCTAGCTAACCTAATTAGATAATAGAGAAGACTGGTGAGACAGCGGCTCACACCAAAAGAGGACATTTGTTTTGTGTTGTTCTGTCTGGTTCTATGAACCCAAAGTCATGGAACACTTCAGCAAACATTCAGCTCAGATTCCAGTAGATGAGATTTGATCTTATAATCAGCAGCAACCCGGATTGGATGACATGAAGGCCGCGCTCAAACGTGTCTCCAGACGGTTCTGACTTTTACAAGCGGGAGGAAACACATGATCCAAACAGTCTTTGGTGAAGTGGAGCCCTTCTTCCTCAGATCAGGGGAAAGTGGATTTTCTCTTATGACATTTAAAGAATTGAGATCAGATGTTCGGCTCCCATTAAAATAATCTAATCTGCTGCCCTGCCCCTTTCCCCTTGACAGGAGACGAAGACACGGGATATCAGCATTGAATGTCTTCAGGGGGTTCAGATCCATGTGACCCCCCCCCCATTAGTCACTGCTGATCTCATTCGTTATTTACTATGACTCATCCATCATTTGGGGTCAGGATGTTGCCATGGCGCTGATTCCATGTGCAACCAGTAGCCCATCTGAAAGATCCAATGATACCCCCCCCACTGGTCCGTCGACCCGGTTAGTGCAGCGCCGGTTCCTCACCGCTCTTTGTGTGAAATGTCTCGCTGTTCATTGAATAGAACTGAGAGGGACGGCCAGCGCCCCCCTCCAGGACAAAAGGGTCGCGATGACATCATCTCTGCATCCCTGAACATTTAAACGGGGATTAATCTCCATTCACACAAATCATCAATCCACTTCCTGTCTGCTGCACTGGATGAACACCTTCAAACATTCCCGCTTCAGAAGTTCCCTGTGAACGATTTTAATTCTAAAAACAGGAATTCTGTTGAAGTCATCTCTGAAACCATTGGTCATCACTTCTTGGAACCAACTATCTGACATTCACACCCATTTCACTTGCGTTCCACAAGAACCGTCAGTTGTCATCAGGACAATAGTCTTAAATACATCACTATGATTCGGCTATGATTCTTGGTGGGAGGATGACATGTGGGTCCAAACCCTCATTATGATCCGTGTATCATTAGATCTGTTTGTTCTCCTTCGTCTCGGGATGACACCCACTGGACCCTAACACGTTCATCCCACAGGTGTGACACCTTTGCTGTTGAGGGGTTTCAACATATGAATGTGGGTCAATCCCTGATTAAGACAGATGAGCCATCAAACGACACACTGCTCCTTTAATCCCGTCACTTACATGACCTTGAGTCATGAGTTGCTGGAGAAAGAGCAAAAAGACACCCCGCAACCCTAACCTCCCAACCCTAACCCTGTAACCCCACAACCCTAACCCTCTAACCTTCACCCTTAACCCCCTAACCATAACCCCAACCCTAATTCCCTAACCCCCAATCCCAACCCTAACCCCAACCTTAAACCTCTACACTTAACCCTTTAACTCTCACCCACCAACCCTCTAACCCTAACCCTCCAACCCTAGCCTAAAAGTCCCAAGCACTGGATGAATAAAGGTTCTATCGGCGACATCATCTGTGGTCCAGACCTTAACGATGTCTGTGGATGATCAGCTGATAGGGTGGATGTTACAGCGACCAGCTGGGCGCCAGCTGAGTGTTTGTTTTTATTCAAACAATGGCACACCCCTTTCTCCACTGTGGACTGGCCCAGTTTAGGGGGGAGGACTACCAGAATGACCGGAGGGTCGTGATAGAATGAGGCTAGGGTCAAATACAAGAAGAAGAAGCAACAAGACCAGTCGGAGGGAATTCCTCACAGCTTCCTGCAGATCCACCTGGAAGAACAGGTGCCCTTTATTCACCTGTTACACAGGAAGTCGTTACACACGCCGTCACCCCACCGCTCTGTCCCAGGAATCCCTGGGTCAGGAACACCTGGACTCCTTAAGTTTATTCAAACATCCTGGACAGAAAAAGACTGGAGGACGGGTCAGAACGTTTTATCCTGTCGGGCCGGAGAGATAGATCAGAACAGAATCTGAGCAGGAGGAGGACGAGGAGGAGGAATATTTTTATTCCAGCTCAGTATAAAAGATAACATTGCGGGACCGCTTCCAATACATTGATTTGATTCAGATCAATAAATAACCCGGGTCCTGGTTCCTGATCGGGACCGACCCGAAAGACTCCAAGCATCACATAAACCGAGAAATCAGCAGAATCTGAACTCCAAAATCAGCTGACTGATCAATAATCAATGATAATCTACTTTTTTAGGATCAGTCCCCCAGAACTCCACCAGCACCACCTTAACCCCTTCAAAATGGTTTAGAATCCACATCTGGATCACATCAAGATCCGGAACAAATGTCGTTATGTTTTCCAGACTTCTCACAAACAAACAAACAAACAAACAAACAAACACTGAATGGACGTCATTCTCCACGGGTCTGTTGTCGTCTTTTCACATTGGCAGGAACCGAACCGGTGACGTCATTCGTCACCATCACTTCTAATTGATCAATGCGAAACGGTGGCAGGACGAACACACGTGACTCCAACGGACGAGACACACGTGACCACCGGAGGGGGGGTGGGGGGTGGTGGTGATCAAAAACAACAAGCAGCATCTCCGGCAGGTAACGGGGGTCTTACCTGAACCGGGGAGAGTCTTTGACACATTCCTCAAAATCCACCGTCATCGTGACCCGGACCGGACAGCTTGTCACGTGTTCAAAACACGGGTTTCATGTCCCGGGTCGCGGAGAGAAGAGTATCCGACACGGCGATCCTTTCCTCCTGTCGCGGATCCTCCTGTAGGTTCTTCTACTGTAGGTTCTCCTCCTGTTGGGGCTCCTACTGTAGAGACTCCTCCTGTAGGGACTCCTTCTGTAGCGGCTCCTAATGTAGAGCTCCTCCTGTGTGCCTCCTCCTGTTGGGGCCGTTGCGTCCCCTCCTGTTGCGGTTCCCTCACGGACTGATTCCCGCTCTGAGGCTCCTCACTTGATTCTGGACCTTGTGCTGCATTTAAGGGTTCCCCGTTAGGCTCGGAATTTATAGTACCACAAAGGACGTGCGACTCCAACATTGAACATTCAACGAACTTTAAACGCACCATTGTGTTTATTTACTTGAGTAGTTCGCATGTTTGCATGAAAATATAAACTGCAATTTTCTTCCTAGTTATCTTTATGTAATTAATAAAAGATGTTTTAAAAAAAAACAAACCCCCGACTGATTATTAATCCTCTTGACGGAATCTGTGCTCTTCATCGTTATCTGAGGCTCTTCATATTCCATGGATCACAGAGGAGGTCACCTGTATACGGGACATGTGTGTAATATTACTTTTATTACTAGGTAAAGTATCTGGATGCTTCTCCGAGTACTCTGATGATCGTGGAGGTCCTTGAAAGCACCATATGTCGAACGCTGTGTGAGGAAGAGCACGACGCTGACGTCACGCACCAGCTCGTTTGACTGGGCGAGGTTAACCACCAACAGGTTAACACACATGGGTGTAGACTAACTACTGAATTATGGAATTATATCGGTTTTTATGTTTTAATTGTTATATTAAAAAAGGAAATGTGCTTTAAATAACTTGAAGTAAAAAATGGAAACGATTTTTTAGTATTTTTGCTGAACAAAAAATAATCATCTGTGATGCGGCATGAATTCCTCTTTATGTCCGGTCCGCATCTTTTATTCGTGTGTGAAAAGCATTTCACGTAAAAGCACCACTCTATAACTCCAGACTTCCAACACATCCACGGATTGCCATGTCTGCCTCCTTTCCCACGCAGCAGTTCAATGAGTGAATCCATTTCCTACAAGCTATTATTAATTCACAGGAAATGGGAAAGCGAGGAGAAAAGGCTCCTGCTTGGGATTTCACTGCAGGTTTTCACAGAGCGCCATTGTTCGCTATCCGGTGTTTAGAAAGCAGCTTGGGCTGCGAGTGGCGGTGATGTCATCCCTCGTCCCAAGGACGATTGGACCTAAGACCGCCCATCAGAATCCTAGAAGAACTACACAGATGGTCAGGTGACCTCTGGCTGTCGCTGTCACTCTGGACGTGTGGTGCCAACCCCTAGGCCTCCATGCAGGGCAGATTCTGTTAGAGCCCGACTTCCCATTTTTCCTCGCCCCTGTCCTTGAATTAATCTGAAATCAAACGTCCCACTTCTTCCTTCAGGAAGCTGCTGAGTCGGCATTCTTCTGATCTGTGCACGCCGCTAGAGAATGATCTGTTACAGCAGGACCGGTTCAGGGTCACCATCTCTGCTGACCTCTGACCCCTCGGACGCCGCAAGATAAAATCAGTCTTCACATTGACAAAACTGAGAACCTTTAGGGGAGGGGGGTCACACTAAAGGTGGAACCTGCCATCAGTGACTTGACGCTTGTCTTCACACGGTGGTGGGGAGAGGAGCATCGACTCCATGTTTTCTTTCTGGGAGAGACATGAAGGTTTGTGGGAGGGTGACCTACTTTTGCCCCCCACCCCACCCTGGTCTGCAGAGTCTCTGATAACACAGTTTAGCACGTTCTCCCCTCTGACTGCAGGTGCCGGCATTCCGCAACCTACGAGGCATTCAGATGCCGCCTGGATGTTCTGCGTGTGAGCAGCATCGTGTGTGTGTGTGGATGCATGTTTAAAGTGAGTGTTTCCTCCAGGGAGGGTGGAAATGAGGAAATCATTTTAAGCTTATACAGTTTGAAGAGTGTCAGGAAAAGTTTGATGCTTTTTAACTTCAGTATCAGCTGTTCCAGAGTAAAACAATGAATCCTGTTCGTCGGAGGAGAAGCGACGATTTCAAACATCGTCCAGTTTAAACGGGTTTGAAAAAACAAGTTCTAAAAGTTCAGCTTCCTGAAACACATCATCAGCGACAGACGATGACATCACCTGAGTCCTGTCAATAAAGTCTGTTAGCATTCAGGCCTGACAGGAGAGACACCAACGAGATCATGTCAGTCAGAGTTTCTTCAGGTCTGATTATGGGCTGCCAACGGCAACAAGGTTTTTCGTGCCGGTAGCCCCAGATTTAAACAGGAAGAACAAATATAGATCTTCATGTTCGTGTTTTGAGTGTTAAGATTTTTTTTAGTATTCATTGGCTGCATTTTATTTCTGGACAAGAGATAGTAAAATTCTTCTTCCGTGAACGTCTCAGACAAAATGAGATTTCCATCCTGGATCGGAAAGTGGATCTAAAATCTAAAGCTGCCAATCAATCAATATTTAAACCTCTGTTAAAATACAGAACTGGGAATAAAGATGTTATGTGAACAGAACAAGGAACGTTCTCCAGAAGTCCTCAGGTGAAGATCCGATGGAACACCGGACAGAACGCTGACGGCTTTGCTTTTGTTCTAACATGTCAGCTTAATGAAGGTGAACGTTTGTTTCTGTGCTCTTTGTTTGGGAGGGAAAGTAGGGCAAGACGAGCTGCAGGCTCTTCAGGCCCCGCCCACTGGGTCTGAACACACACATGGTTTTTCGGACACGTGCGAGCTGCGGTGTCTGAACGTGACGTTGGGTCATTTAGTTGATTTCTCATCTTTCCATGCGTTTATTTTATTTATCTGGTCCGACTGCTCGGCGTCAAGGAGACAATGAGATGCTCCGGCAGGAGGAGATCCCGAGAAACGGCTGAGGCTGGCGTTGCTAGGCGACAGAGACTTAGGATGAGGGGATCCTGCAGAAGAGCAGCACTGCTCCCCATTGGACAGTGATTATCAGACTCCTCAGCTTCATCACACAGAATCTGGACCTGTGTCCAACTCACTGATCCAGTCACAAACACACTGATAATAATGTTAACGTTCCCGTCTGAGGAGCCAGCAGGTCCACAGACGTTAAAGGGGGAGGGGGGGCAACCGATCCAGACTGGTGCCTCGTTTTGGTCTGATAGGATTTAATGACTAGAGAAAAGTCTGGATTGATGTCCTGCGTTTAAACCCAGGAGGACATGAAAGTCCACACAGAAGAGAAGCACCAGGAGAGGTTCTAGTGGTCCTTCAGCTTCAGGCTGATTGATGGTACGATGCTGCCACCAACAGGTCGTCTGTGGAACGACACTCTCCCCCTGTGGGAAGTCTCTCCATCCAGATTCTCTCCATCCTCCACCGCCAGGAGCTCAAGTTGTGCTCTTCTTTCTTTTTCTCTTCTGATTCTGTGAAACCCAAAAACATAGCGTCAAACCTCAAACAATGGACTCTAAAAGCTTAGAGGAGGAGAACCGACATGATGTCTCATGACTCACCCACTGAGGCACCGTTGCATCTGAGGACGCAGCAGGCCTCACAGCAGGTATCCAGGTACATGCTGAGGAAGAGGAGGAAACGGCATCAGCAGGGAGTCGGGAGGGGTCCATGTGCACAACAACACCTACTCAGAAATTTGGTCTGATTTCTGGATGAATTCTCTCTGAGGTGTGAAACTGACCCAGGAGGTCCGGTGCTGAGGACCTGGATCTCTTCTGGCTCTGCTCTGGATTCTCTGACTGCGTCGCTGCTCTCCGAAGGCGCCTGGTTGACTCTGGGGGGATGGCCGAAGGCGACTGGAGGGGGGCATGGCTTCATCTGCTTCAGCAAAGAGGTCCGATAGTTCTCCATCACTGATTTCCTCCTCGAGTTCCACGGATCCATCTGCAAAATCACGTGTGTAAAACTCACGGCTTTAGTCCGTGATGGTTACACAGCTTCATATTTACCTGGATTCTGAAGAACAGCCACACACTCTGCACAGATCCAGCTTCCTTCAGGGTGTGTTTCTAGCGATGGTGCTAAACAGTCCATGTGACACCTAGAGGAACAACGTGACACACTTGTTGGCTTGAACCTGTGTTTATATCAAAGTGGTGTGAAACATCTGATGGAAGCCGTTGAAAGTGTTGTCAGGTCTTACCCTGAATCACAGATCCTGCACACCAGCAGCCGGCGCCGGTGGTCGCCACGTCCACATTCCTCACAGATAACTGAACCGCTCCTCTCCTCTTCATCATCATCAGCATCATTTTCTTTATTGGGGGGCTTGACTTTGATCTGCAGAATCACAATCAGTCAAACCTCCAGGCTGCACACAATTCACACATATTCATAATACTTTAAAGAAGGCTTCCTTTAGCACAAAAGAAATAATCACCTTCCCTTGAATGTCCCCTCCAGGACACCGTCTCTGGAGAATGACAGCAAAACTGATGCGATCCACAGGACAGGTGGACAGGTGTAACTTGTTAGGCTAAGTTAGCTCATTAATGAAAATTAGCGGCCAGTGTTGTGAATCCGGTTTAACGAAGTAAATATTCTTAAATTGAACAGTTGTTTTAAATAGCGGGTTATAATTTTGACGTCGTTTATTACATTAATCTATACTTCGTAAGTCGTTTATTGAAGCATTAAGAGCCAGTTTTGCAAATGAATTCAAGTTCCGCGCTTGTAATGACAACTTCCGGTCATATTCAAAATAAAAGCATGAAAAAAATGTCTGTTCTAGTCTGATTTTTTTAATATCCCATTTTTTAATGTCTCCCTTTTCGGTGGAGAATCATTTATACAACAACAGAGGATCACTAAAAACTGTGTAATTAACTGATAAAGCAGTTTGATCTGGAACCGTACAAATTCTTTCCAGGATCAGTTCCAGACATCAGTATCCACACAGAAGTGCAGTCAAGAAACATTTGGAAATTTTGAAAAATAAGTGAAAGAAAAGAAAGTTCCACAGTGAACTATTTTAACATTATTGAGGCAAAGTTGAGAATCTAAGTTGATGCTGCCTGTTGATTGTCATCTCCCTCTTCCTCATGAGCCTACTCACATCCTCCCTGACCTCAACGTCCCTCCTCCATCCCCTCATCCACCTTCCAGTGGACAAAGACAGGCTTAGCATGCATCAGATCAAACTTGTGGTCAAGGTGAGCCCTGGCCTCTGGACCATGATCTGGTCTTTACCACCCTAACCCTAACCCTGAACCCATGGGGCACCAGTTCTCACACTGGATGGAGCGTTTGGTCTTGATAGTGGTAAATAAAGCACTGACACATTTGGCATATCTTCTGACAGACGTATGAAGAGTCTGAGCATTTCATCTCTAACTTCAGGACCTCTGTGAACGGGGAAGTTCCTTCATTATTCTTGTTCTTCTACTGTTGAGGGTGGGTGATAAAATTAGACCACAGATCAGACCATGTTTGACTGGGGCTTCCTGCCCCTCCCTTCACGCTACACTTACAATACAGGAAATTAAAATCTGCTTTACACCACCATCATCACCGCAGCGAGACGCGCCGCACAAAGTACAAGACAACACAGGTTTGTCATGTGATGCAGCGTCCTGCTGAGCCGAAGGAGTCCTAAAGCAACTTGGTGAGTCTCCAAACAATAAATCAAATGTTCCAGAAATTATTCTGGACAATTCTTACTTAAATTGTGGTGAAATCCCCTGAACAACCTATGTTAAGTCTAACCGTTGTAAACCTGAGTCAAATGTTTGCCTTTAATGATGAAATATTAAATGTCGGTGCTTTTAAATCTAATACTATTTGGGAACAGACGAACATCAGGTGTCTATAATAAACGGTAGAACTTTCAGCTGAACAGTTTGTGTTCAGGTAGAAACTCTTCAGCCGCCATGTGTTCTTGTTTCAGGAGACATTTACGAATGAAGTGGAAACATTTAGAATTAAACATTTAGAATTAAATCCACTGCAAAACTTTTCATATTCCGTTACTTTACTAAATAAAACAGTTGGAGGCATGATGTTCACCCATGCAAAGAAATCGTTCCTACGCCCCCTACCCACTTCCTGTCATCCTTTAAATTGTACTCAGCCTCTGAGAAAAGGTGTTAAACAGTAGATGTTTCTACCATACTGTAAAACTACAAGTGGAAAACCTGACTGGAAACATTTCTGTGTGGCTGCAGTTTCAGAGCGTCTGAAGCCTACGGTGCAGCAGCGTTTCTGAGAACCAACCTACGCCCTGTTGGGTTCCATTTGATGCTGAACGACCAGGATGGACGCCTCAAACTGCAGCGTCCCTCCAGGGGACTACCAGCACTACCTTTTCCCAGCTATCTACATCCCAGCTTTAGTTTTCGGACTACCGGGAAACCTGGCCGCCCTGTTTGTGTTCGCCTTCAAGACCTCCCCCCGCACCTCCTTCAGCATCTACATCAGCAACCTTGCTCTGGCCGACATCGTCATCCTCTGCGTCCTACCATTCAGGATCCACTACCACGTCCACGGAAACGACTGGATCTTCGGAGACGTGGCCTGCCGCGTCACAGGGATTCTCTTCTTCGCCAACATCTACATGAGCATCTGCTTCATGACCTGCATCTGCGTGGATCGCTACGTGGCCACCGTCCACCCTCACACCTACCTGCGGCTGCGGAGCCCCTTGTGCTCCGTGATCGTGAGCGCGGTGCTCTGGTGCGCCGTGACGGTGGCCATCCTCGTCTTCATCCTCATGGGTCCTCTGGAGACCAATCACGACAAACCAGGAAGCCGCCAATGCTTTGAGAACTTCGCCAAGACGGAGTGGAACTCGCGTCTGGCGGCGTACAGCGTCCTGTGCCTGACCTTCGGCTCCCTGCTGCCGTCGCTGATCATCCTGGTGTGCTACCCTCTGGCGGCGAGGCGCATCTCCAAGATCAAGACCAAAACAGCCCAGAAGGCCGTGAGGGTCATCTATACCATCCTGGCTATAATGCTGGTCTGCTTCCTGCCCAACCACGTGGTCTACCTGCTGAACCTCCTGCGACACATGAAGGTCATCCAGAGCTGCTCCGCCACCAACGCCATCTACAACGCCCGGCGGGTCACCTTGGCGCTGGTTGTCCTCAACACCTGCCTGGACCCGGTGCTCTACTACGTCACCACCAGCCACTGCAACTGGAAGCGTGTTAAGATGACCTGGCTGTGGGGGAGGATGAGGAGGAGGAAGAGGGGCGTGTACGTCGTCACAGTGAGATGAAGGCTCCCCGTGTCTGCTGTGATGTCATCGCTGATGATGTCACTTGTGAAGCTACATTTCTTCTAAAGTCTTCATTCAAATTGGCTTCATGCATCGCAATAAAGGGACAAATCAAATGAGGCGTATATTTTTTTAGAGCAGATTTATAAATGAGTCCATGAATGAGTCCGCACGAAAAATAAACCAATCAGAGCTCCGCTCCTGAGGAGAGGGGCGTGGCGTCGTTCGGGGTCCCTGTATGAATAGAGAGCTTCCAGAACCAACGCTTCAGCACAGCCCAGAAGGAAGCCCTTTCTTCAGCAGAGATGACAGGAAGCTCCCCAGATCTTCATCCTGTCCAAGAGAACCAGACGGCATTGTGGGAAATCACATATCAGATCAGATTAAAGCAACGTTTAGTGGTGATTCGTCACACAACCCCCCCCCCCCCCCCCGGCTAAAGAAAACGACCCTTGTTCCTGCTTCTGATCGTGGGATGGAGGAACTTGTTCACGCCTGAAGAGGAACATTTGTCTAATCAGAAGCAGATGCTGAGCAGAGATCCCTCAGAGCGTGAACGCAACCAACGCCAATGCCGCCACGCCCCCCCCCCCCAAAAAAAACCCTAGCAGCCAAAACCAATGATAATCAAAGCTGAACATCCTCTTCAATGAACCAGATTAGATTAATTCATAGGAATGATTCTGGCACCGACCTGCTTCCCAGCTACACCGACACGTTTATTCTGACGTATGCTCTCATGTTCATTTCACTGCGCGTGTCCCGTATGAATCTCGACAACCAATCAGAGGCAGGTTCTGTCTCCGGTGGGTGTGGGGATCTGTTTTTATGTTCGGTTAAATTTTAAAGGATTAAAGGAGGCCTAAACAAACGGTTCGTGGTTTCGTCATTTGTGCTACCGGTGGACGGAAACGTTCTGTAAACACGTTTCACTTTCAACCCCCTCCCCACCCTCCATTGTGAGACTGTACACCCACAGGTTGTGTTCGCATCACAGGTCTCATCAGACCTCCGCTCAGCGCCGCGTGGGCGTCTTCCAGTTCTGACAGCAGTCAAATCAGAACTAGCGGACGTCTCCGGGGGGCTGGTTGGAGTGGGAGTCGACCAATAGGAAGACATGTTTACATCCTTTATATAACACATTGGTAAATGTTTACAGTATCTTGTTTTATATTCAATAAACGTCTGTTAAAGTTAAAAGAGTGAACCGTAGGCTTTCTTTCAGGAGGAATCTTCTTTTATTTCTGTCTTCATGTTTTAATGATGCTTTGCTGCCAAAATAAAGATGTGAACTCAAAACCACGTCCGACAATAAAGAATAAAATTGTAAAATAAAAAATAATATTAATTATATTAATTATTAATTATCCCAGTGAAGATCCAGTTAGGATCAGACCCGCTACAGATCGGGTCCAGACGTACCTGGTAACTCCAGGACAGCAGGAGGACTTTGGTCCCAGTTTCCTCAGCGGAGGAGGAGACCTTGATGACGATGGACTCCACCATGACGGTGCCGTCAGGGAGGTGCTGGATGGAGTAACCCTTCAACACGCTGAGAGGAGGACATAATGACACGTTAAGTTCCCCCCTGGAGGTAGTGGGGGTAGATTTCTAAACGCTGCAGGTGAGGATGAGGACACGGCGTCGCCCTCACCTCTTCAGGTGGGCATAGATCCTTTGAAGCGTCTCGGAGTCGCTGTGCGGGTCCTGCAGCTGCACCCGGCAGGTGAAGCGCAGCTGATGCTCGTTGAGGCCCAGCTCCTTCAGGGCCTGCTCCGACGACACCAGCTTCAGACTCTGTTCAGGTGGGGACAGGAAGCAGGAACAGGGTCACGTGAGGGCGGTCCGCTCCAAGTCAACCGCCAACTTACCTGATCAATGGTGGACTTACATTTTCTTTCATGATCAGGGTTCCATGCATGGCACGAGGTTTTTTAGGATCGGGAAGAGGCCCTTCATCGGTGTGGATAAACAAACAAACAAGACAGAGAACACAGGGGTGGGTTTAGTTAAGGATGACCCCAAAGCAATGCAGCGCTGAGTCAGCTGTTCCAAAGGTCCAATCAGAGGCATCAGAGTGGCCAAGAGACAGTACTCCAGGAGGATCGCCCCCCACTTCAGCGACAGCAAAAACACCAGGAACCTGTGGCGAGGGATTCAGTCCATTATGGACTACAACCCCTTCCGCAGTCCTGCTCCACCACTCTGCTGAATCAGAAGACTCCACCCCCTCCTGGTGACCAGGAGGGGGTGGCGTTGACGCTTTCTCCAGACAGCGTGAGGCAAATCCTCAGGAGGACCAACGCACGGAAAGCCCCAGGTCCTGACAACATTCCTGGTGGTATCCTGAGAGACTGTGCTGATGAGCTCACAGATCTCATCACAGACATCTTCAACATCTCCCTGAGACAAGCTGTTGTCCCCACCTGCCTCGAAGCCCCCATCCTTCTTCAACGACTACCACCCGGTTGCACTCACTGGACTCGCTGGACTTCCTGGCAGGGAGACCGCAGGCAGTTCGAGTCGGTAGCAACACCTCCAGCATCATCACGCTAAACACAGGAGCCCTCCAAGGATGCGTACTGAGCCCCCTCCTCTTCACTCTGCTGACACACGACTGCACACCAACTTCCAACTCCAACTTCTTCATAAAGTTTACAGACGACACGACTGTAGTGGGTCTCATCAACAACAACGATGAGACAGCCTACAGGAATGAGGCGAGCCTCCTGGCTACGTGGTGCAAGGACAACAATCTCCATCTGAATGTGGAGAAGACGAAGGAGATTGTTGTGGACTTCAGGAGAGAACGCACCCAGCATGCTCCACTAACCATCGATGGTGTTGCAGTAGAAAGGGTCAGCAGCACCAAGTTCCTGAGTGTGCACATAACCGAGGACCTGTCCAGGGGCCGCAACACTGCATCACTGGCCAAAAAAGCCCAAAAGCGACTCTACTTCCTCTGCAAACTGAGGAGAGCAAGAGCCCCACCCCCCATCATGCTCACCTTCTACAGAGGCACCATCGCGAGCATCTTAACCAGCTGCATCAGTGTGGCGCCTGCACCGTTTCCTGCCGCAAGACCCTGCAGCGCATCGTGAGAGCAGCTGAAAGATCACTGGTGTCTCTCTCCCTTCCCTTGCAGACATTTATAACACCCGCCTCACCCGCAAAGCCATCAGCATTGCAGGTGATCCCACCCCCACCCCTCTCACAGCCTTTCCAGCCTGCTGCCATCAGGTAGGAGACTGCAGAGTCTGCGGCCCAAAACCAGCAGGCTCAAGGACAGTTCCTTTCACCAGGCGTTCAGGAGGCTCAACTCCCTCCCTACTCTGCCCCCTGCCACAACCCTGAACTCTACCCTCACCATGCCCCCCACCCCCCTCGAGCAACTCCTCCCCCCGTGTTGTGCTGCCTATTGTTCTGCCTGTGTTGTACTGCCTGTGTTGTACAGCCCGTTGACCGTAGGTCGGACTCCAATTTCATCTGTGCTGTATGTCGTGCATGTATGGTACATTTGACAATAAAGCTGACTTTGACATGACTTTGAATCCGAGCTGTCAGGTTTGTGATTTCATGACCTGACAACCAAACGCATCTCCGGCGTCATCCACAAACATGTTGGGGTCCGAATCCCCTGAACATGAAACGAGGAGCTGACGTGTGAGAACCCGTACCTCCCAGAGCCATCTCCCTCTTCAGCAGGTTCAGGGAGATATCCACAGGAACGCTGGGGTTTGTCGTCACCATCGCCGTCTCTCCGTTAGCCGGCATGTAGCAGTTGATGCCTGGCGTGTAAAAACAGAAGCACAAACGAGTGACTCCTCCTCTTCCTGTCACCATGCGGTCATCCCCTCTAAAGCCATGGATGAGGATACACTTACTGAACTCCTGTTCAATTTTGCCTTTGAGGAATTCCATTTTAGCCGCTTCGCCATGGACCAGCAGCATGTTTCGAGGCTCCGCCATACGGATGAGCTGCATGATGCCTTTGGCGTCTGCGTGGGCACTGAAGGACATGTACTCCACCTGCAGCTTCACATCCAGCTGTAAGAATCAGAAGCATTAGAGCAGTTCATTAGACAGACGCTGATGGACAGATCGACCTCCCTCGTCCTGGAGTTCTATTTCCCTGACTTTCCTCTCACAGTTCATGAAATATTATTTTTTACAAACTACTAGAAGTCATATAGCTGCAGAGCAAGAACCAGCATCTAAGCCACGGCCATAAAGGGGGGGGGGTGATGGAAGGACCCCTCACCACTGCTCTCCCTTCCATCTCCAGCTTCTTGTGTCCGTTCAGGATCTTGTGACCGATCGTTCCTTGCACGCAGTATCCGGGCATGATCACCTTCAAGAAGAGCAGAATTAGCTCAAGTTCCTTGTTTTTGAATCCGTTTCCTCTCATTTCACAAACTCACCATGTTCTTCTCATTGCCAGCCCACTTCTTGAAGATCTGCAAAGACTGGCCGGCGTGCAGCATCCCCGGCGTGGCAAAGACCACCTGGAGTCACACAAATGGAGGTGAAACGCTTGAATCTCTGTGGCGAAGCTTTTGTGACTCAGTGAAGGAGGAACTTAACTTACCATCGGCCCGGGGTTGTCGGCGTAGGAGCGATCGAAGGCCTTGATGTGCTTGAATTCAAACATGTTTCTCTGAACAAAGGTTTTTCGGATCTTCTGATTAGTCCACGTGATGAAAAGTTTGTAATAGTGATTGGCTTTCTCTGTCAGGCCAGTGGAGAAGTAGATGGGGGCCTTCAAGTTCATCCTTTCCCTGGTTGGGGAGAAGTGATGATCAGTACTTCTGCCCAATGACAAAGCTCACACACACACATACACACACACATACACCCTACCAAAATGTTTCCAGTAGGATGCAGAGTTCTTGAGCTCTTCCCAAGGCGAACACCGGAATGAGAACCTGAAAAGATGAAAAGAAAATACAGATGAGAAACTGAAGTTTCATCACAGAAGACTTTCAGCGCCGCTGAATCTCACCTTCCCTCCTCTTTCTATGCTTTCATGCACTTTCTTCAAAAAGTCCCTCTCTCTGCATCTCTTGGAGTCGCGGATGGTGGTGGCGTACGTTGATTCAGAGATGAGGATGTCCGGACGACACTTATCGATCCAAGCAGCGCTGCAAACACACGACACGATAAACACTTATGGGATGATAGTTGACGCCGATGAGTCCACAAACATCTCATTGTTGGCTTTACCTCGATTATCCCATAGTCACATACAGAATTAATCAAATATGATCATTTATTTTCATGTGATATACAGTCAATATGGTTTGATCAATACATTCCAATAAGATTCCTAAGTTAATGGAACATTGTTCCGTCCTCCGGTTGGCAGAAAGACCCTGAGATTTGACAGCTACGAGCTACAAGCCAGAATGCTAACGTCACATTAGCTTCACATACATGCTCAGAGATTTTTTCCTAATTAGCGCTTAGCAGTCATGTGACAAGTCATGTGTTTTAATGGACCTTTGTGTGCAATAAGGAAACAACTGAGACCCATCAGCCAATCAGACAGTAGGTCCAGCAGGACAGCACAAACACGGTAGACACCACTTACCCTAAATGCCTGTCAGGCGTCATGTTGTAGTCTCCCTGAAACAGAACAAGAGGTTATTGTGGGATCTCCCTGGTCAGACTCAGCTTGTGACCTGGACCGGTTTCCACTCACAGTGTAGACCACAGACTCCGATCCCACTTTGATTTGAACCATAGCAGCTCCTAGGACATGTCCAGCGTAGTACGCCTTGATCTCCAGCTCATCGTCCACCTGCCAGCAGCACAACAAAACACTTTGCTATAAAGAGATCAGTTGGTGCAGAAACGACTGAGCGCCGGTGAAACCACTGCAGCACCTGCACAGTTTGGTGGAGGTTCAAAGGCACTACTTTCTTCATGCAGTCCTTGATCATCTGTGAGGTGAAGAAGTTGGTTTCTCCCTTTTTGTCAACAGTGATTTTCCGGAAGTCTTCCAGCAGAATGGGGCAGATGGCCTTGGTGGGATGGGTCATGTAGATGGGCCCGTCGTAGCCCACCATCTCACTCATGTACGGCAGAGCGCCGCAGTGGTCCAAGTGGAAATGGCTGAGAAAAGAACAGGAATATAAATATTACTATTCCTCATTTTTCAGTGCAAATTGATGTTTACTATAGATGTCAGGGCAACAAACCTGATAATCACACAGTCCAGATACTCTGTCAGACGACCGTTCTGGGTTATATAAGAAAAGTCTGGGAAGCGTCTCTGCAAGGACAAAACGGGATTAGGCTGCATGTGATTTTCTTCACGGATTATCATAACTTTAAGGATGCTTGAAAAGGAATAAGACTCAAATGGACTCGACTGATTATGGAAGAGGTAATCTGCTAGCATTATCATAGATTATTCTGGTTATTATTTTATTGATTTAATGGCTGATTTTATTTATTCACTTAAATAAAATCAGCCATTTTATTGAAGTGAATAAAATGCAGAAAAACCACACTCTCACATGCACAGTGGTGTCTTTAAAATGTTCAATGACCGCACGTCCAGCTCCTATGTTGGACTTCATTTTTGTGACTATGTCATAACTGATTTTTACGACAAAAAGAAAACAAACTAAAAGGAAAAACCTGTTGTTGTTTTTTCCCCCTGCTTGATTACATAAAAGACCTCTTTTCTTACGTCATCATTGTATCCCATGTGCATCCCACAGTCGAGCATTATATTTTTTCCTCCAATAGAAACGAGGATGCAGCTGCGGCCGACATCCTGTCCAGCACCTTGGACAGGGAGCAGAGAAGTTAACTCCAGTAAGAACCTTTAGCTTCAATGGCTAAAAAACACGTCTAATGACGTCAAATTCACATTTTATCTACATTTATTACTACATAAAATACAGGATATTACTGTTAAAAGTGAGGAAACTTAGCAGGTAGATCATTGAACTAGTCCTGCTAGCAGCTGTGATGCTACTCACCCAGCGGGGTTACTTTTATTTCGGGCATGTTTTCACATCAGTCGGTCTAGTTAGAGGGAAAAGACTAACAACCCGGTAACCCAGGTGGTGTGAATGCTCCCCAGCAATAACCCGTTTTTTCCCTAAAAAAACAGTTTATTGTCTAACTAGTAAGCTTGTGGGGTCAATTTGAAGAGCTAAGCACGAATTAGTTTTAAGCTAGTGGTAAACATAAAAGCTTCCGGAATGGACATTCAAAATAAAATACTTGTTCTGAAAATGATACAAAATATATCTATTTTTAACCCTATTTAACGGAAAATATTGTTAGCTTATGAGTTGATTTGTGTGTATTCATATTAATCTACACATAATTCAAATTCATACAGCCAGAACCGTTCCACATCGTAGTTTTTCCTATCTTTTTTTCCTCTTACTACATATATACTTTGATTCTGTCATTAGCAGAAACCTTTGAAATAAAATTTACACATATATAGAAGCTAGAACGTTTGATATGTGCATTAAAGGCAAAAAATATGTATAAACTATGGTTAAAAACAGACAAACCACAAAGAAAACATCATGTGGCTAATATATGAAGGTGACTGTAGAGATGAATGCTTTTATTTTGAAGATAAAGTTACCAAACATCCTGTGTTTCCCGGTTTGAGTCTGCGCAGTAGATGCATCCTTCAGGCGGACGCATCAATGGACTGAGGGACTCAAACGTTCGAACCACATGAGAGGAAACGCGTAGTTGTTTGTTTGCGTTATCTTTTTGACGGTAACAACATTCTGTCTGTTGGCATTTGTCAAGTGTCAAATGTTTTGCTAGCTGTTAGCTACATTAGCTCGTTCATTTGGTGCTTTTCCCCCTCACTGTCCAGCTTCCTGGTACAGAACGATGGCTGGTCACGTGGCTTCAGAGGAGCAATTCAGTTTACAGGAGGTTCTGGACACGTTCAGATTGTGTTTGTCAGAAAATAAAGAAGTTTATCTTCAGCACTATGTTGCTGGGTGGCGCGGCCTGGTAAAGTAAGTGATCTAGGCTTGTGTAATATTCAGTATATTTGTGGAGAATTCCTTGTGCACCTACAGCATGACCCTGTTGTTTGTGCATCAGGAGAAATTCTCGCTTATTTGTTAACATGCTGAGTTTCTTTATTCTTAAAACAGGTTTCTGAACAGCTTAGGGAGTGTGTTTGGCTTCATATCCAAGGATGCTGTCAACAAGATTAAGATCCTGGTCACCTACCTGGAAGGTGAGAACGGTTCCCAGTACGTCACCGTCCAGTCGATGGTCGCCTATGAGCTGGACAACGGACTGGTGGACCTGACCAAACGGGGAAGTCATCCAGAGTCAGGATGTCGCACCCTGCTGCGGCTGCACCGCGCCCTGAGGTGGCTGGAGCTCTTCTTGGAGCGCCTCCGCACCAGCAACGAGGACAGCAAGACGTCCATCATGTGTGCCGAGGCCTACAACGTGTCCCTCTCCCAGCACCACCCGTGGTTGATCCGGAAGGCTGCGGGAATGGCGTTCTGTGTGCTTCCGGGACGTCCCGCTTTCTTTGAAGTGATGAATGTAGGCCCTCCGGAGCAGGTTGTGGCCATGCTAGGGGAAGCCCTACCTCTGATCTCTGAAGTGTACCAGATCACAGAGGAACTTTATGCCCAACGTGACCTGCTAAAATTACCCTGAAAGCGACACTTGGTAGGGATAGGGTTACACTACAACGTGATTGTGACTAACTTCAATGATTATGTCTAACATCTGTTTGTCATAGGCATTCCATAATTTACTGGTAGTAAAAATAATAAGCCAGACCAGAAGTCTTTAATTGTGGACTCAGAGTTTTAGCTTCATTCATGTCTTATTTCTTCTATGAATTGCAGAACTTGCTGTTAAACCTCGGATGGATGTGATTGTGTACCTTATACAGAATGTATGTTTTCTGTTTGGCAGGTGGTTGTTAAATTATGTTTGATTTGATGATTATATATCTACTAGAGAAAGTTATATTAAAAAAACCCAGACAAGTAAAGTGGAATCCATGAAAACAATGTTTGTCTACAAAAGGTAAGAACGTGACGTTTTGTACTTCACATGGCGACACAAACAAACGTGTGTTATCAGGCGTGTCATTATGGCTTCATTATAAACAAGAAGGAACTCCAGTTAAAGAAAAAAAACCCCCTGATCCATTCAGAGGATTAATGCTGCGTAAATAATGATTGATTTCTTCTCTGAAATGAAGCACGTTACCATCTGCTGTGCTTGTACTTTACATACTATAGGAGTGTTTTTACTCTGCCTTGGTTACTTAAATACGGTATACTGCATATGTAAAAAAATTTACATATAAATATATAAATACTGTGTATAGAGAGTGAGTCCTTTATATATCTGCTATTGAACTTAGTTGAACCTTTAAATGCATGACGATGCGTGACTTTTCAGAGTGTTTCTATGTAGTGGTATGACGACACACACCCGCATGTTGGTAATTTTTTTCATGCAAGAGAAATTACCGAAGCGGAATTTTGCAGATAAATCAGTTTGATCTTTAAATCGCTGTAATTTGGGAGCCGTTCAATCTCGTTCATGCAGCTGCATTTACACAACTCCACCACCAGGGGTCCCACCGCCCGACGTCGCCCCACCACGTTGTCATGGCAACTCCACCGACGCTCGAACGCGTCTCCCTGCTCAAGCTGGTAAACATCGTAAAGCGACTCAAAGTAAAGCCCACAAACGGACTTTTAAAGGTTTTACCGGAACCGGAACTTCAGTGATGCGGCTCCGAAGCTTCAGATTAGCGGGTGGAGGCGATCACGTGACTTTATTTACTGCCCAACGTGAAGAAACGACTGAGACGCTTCAGTCCGCTTCCGGTTATCGATGCATTTAACGAGGCCAAAGTCGTCGAAAGGAAGAAGCAGGTCTGCCGTGAACGCGCCTCCACGCGCGGGTGACGCGGCCTGCATCCAGGGGTCACGCGCATTTCCGCAGCCCGCTGCGCCCGAAGGGCCTGAAACCAACTTCCGGTCGCAGACCCAGGCCGTCATGAGGCCGGCCGGCCAGCGGAGTCCCGATTGCGTCCCGCAGACGCTGCGCTACACCCCGCCTGCTGCGCCACCGTCCCTGAACAAGTACAAGGTTCTTCCGTCCATAGAGAGGAGGCCCTCAGAGAAGGTTCTGGAGAAAGGGGTGTCCAGCCTCAGCCTGAACCATGATGTGCTGCAGCAGAGGCCGAAGAAACCAGATCTTCCAGATGTGATCCAGATCAGCAGCTCTGAAGTGCACAAGGTGGTCCATCCCACACCCCTTGACCCGGGATCAGAGATGTCCAAAGATCTCTTCGGCAGCTTGCTGCTCGCCATCCGAGCTCCATGCGGCAGGAGGTTCCAGCAGCGCTTTGAGCCCACAGACACGCTGCTGCAGGTGAGGAGCAGCGCCGAGGTCAGGTACGGGGCCAGCTACAAAGGCGCCGCCATCGAGACCGTGGAGGTGCCGCGCAGGTCCTTCACCGCCATGGACCTGACCCTGGCCCAGTGTGGCATCTCCAACAGATCGGTACTGTGCATCTCCCACAGGGAGTGAACATGACTTTTATTTTGAAATTCAAACCGGTTTCCTGGAGTCGCCTCTCC
Organism: Antennarius striatus; assembly: GCF_040054535.1. Taxonomy (NCBI): domain Eukaryota; kingdom Metazoa; phylum Chordata; class Actinopteri; order Lophiiformes; family Antennariidae; genus Antennarius; species Antennarius striatus. The sequence goes on along the minus strand of NC_090777.1, from coordinate 24,977,363 downwards.
TGCAGTGTGCATCAGTTTCCAGGTACAGGTGTGGTGGACATGAATCAAATGTGATTTTAATTGATTAGGAGGCAGCTGATCACGTTTTAACAGACATATGGATCCTTCACCCTCTGATGATCTATGGGTTCTGCTGCATGATCAAAGCAGATTTAATCTATGACTGATGTGGTGGACAACCTGGTTCAGGTGTGTTTGGGTTGGTTCTACCTGTGAGGTTCTTTCAAGCCAAATAAAAGTTTTTCATGATGAACAGAAGGCGTGTGACTCCCAAGTGCCCCCGTTACCCCCTACTGGGTGAGGGTTTAAGGCAGCAGATGTGTCGCCGTGGGGGGAACAGGTGCGCTGTTGTCAGGTAACACCGTCACTCAGAGCTGGTTGGATGATGGACCGTTCACACGGACACGGTTCTGCATTTGATGGTTTTTATTGAGGGTCCCCATTTATGTTTTTACACGTACAGAACAGAACTGGGAATGTTATCTTCAGTTTATCCTGGAGAATCTCCAGTTTATCACTGCAGTTTCTGACCGACCAAAGACTCCCAAAACTAGACCCAATCTTTTACATGAACCAAACTTAACGGTGTTATGAATTTAAACCACAAACTTTTAAGTTCTGTTCATAAATGAGATTTTACACGGAGGAGAACATTTATTTTTTGCCCACACAAACACTGAGGGACAGAACATGAAAGTAACTTCTAAACATCTGACACAGGTTCTGTCACCTGAACTTAAAGTAGAAGATCCAATTCTCGAGTCATCACTTCTTTCATTAATCAAACCAGAAACTGTTTTTTCACTTGTTAAACGCGGTTTAAACAGCCGGCGATTTGTCTGTGAAGGTTAAACATTCACATTATTAAATTTCTGAAATAAGATCCGAACAAACGCTCCACAGATGTCGCACCAGAACCGCACATCCAACGACGCTTTCAGCACAGCAACTTCTCTATGTCTTCAAAATCGTTGGTGTCAAGTTTCAGGATGTTCCTGTCTGTGGGAGGCAGAAGGAACGAGTTTTGGTTGAATTTATTGCTTTTCCAGGGTCACATGATGAAACTGGCAGGAATGGGAACCTACTGAAATGCAGCTCAATCTGATGGATCATGTCCATGCTGCGTTCGCTGTCAACCATGTTGATCGCAAACCCTCTTTTGCCAAAGCGCCCCGTGCGGCCGATACGGTGAAGGTACGTCTCGTAGTCAGCCTCGCCGTTCAAGTTCACCGGGAGGTCAAAGTTCACCACGAGGGTCACTTGCTCCACATCAATGCCTGTGATGAAAAGCGTGGCGTTAATGTCTTGATGACAGCAAACATGAAGGTGTCATCAGAACGCCCTCACCTCTGGAGCACACGTTGGTGGTCACCAGCACCTTCTCCTTGCCATCCCTGTAGCGCTCGATGACGGCGGCTCTCTGTTCCACCGTCAGTTCGGCGCTCAGCAGCGCCACCTGGTGGCCTTCATCGGCCAGCTTTTTGACAAGCCACGACGCAGCTTTGCGCGTCTGAAGAAAAAGCAACAATTTATCAAAGACGTACTTACCGATTAGAAATTCTGAATCACAGCAAGTGAAAACCTGAAATCAATAAAAACAGCGTGGCACCGGTGGCGATCGACTCATGCCTTACATAGAACACGCTTACAAAACACGTGAACTGCAAAGCATGATTAAACCTGGGTGGTAAAAGGTCCATACGGTCTCTTTTAACCCGGCCAGATTACCATGGTAACGTAACCCTGAGGGGACATGAGCCATAAAGAATTTGATTCCTTGACGATCGATCGTATGTAGTGTTATCCATCTGTATCCGTCTGTGTGACGTGGACCAGCTGCTGATAAAGTTCTGATCAGTCAGACAGAAATTAATTTTAGTCTCGAGTTAAAATTATTTATCAGGTTTTTAAGTTTATGAGCTGTCACAAATAAATGAGGACACCAACACTGCAGCATCAAAAAAAGTGATATCACATCCAGGTGGCAGGTGTGAAAGAGCTGAGATGACTCACATGGCAGAAGATCATGGCCTGAGCGATGGTCAGGATCCCGTACAGGTGACAGAGGGATGTGAACTTGTCCCATTTGTTCTTGCAGACCACATAGAACTGCTTGATGTTGTCAAGCGTCTCCTCTTCACGCTTCAGCCTGATGATGTTGGGATCAGGAACCAAAGTCTCAGCGAACTTCCACACGTCGTCCCCGAAGGTCGCAGAGAAGAGGAGCATCTGACAGTCTTGTCTCAGCAGTCTGGGGGTAGAAGGGGGGATACAAGGAAAGAGGCGGGTAGAGGGATGTTGGTTCAGGACGCCATATAGACCAGGCGTCTTCGGTTTCTGCATGTGACCACCTGTGGATACGCATGCTCTGGTCCCGATGACCCTGCATGGAGATCATCACATCGGCCTCGTCCAGCACAAACATGGAGATCTTCTGGGGGTCGATGAGCTTGTACTTGATCAGCCAATCACAGAGGGTTCCTGGCGTTCCAATGACAATCTGCTGCTCCACTTTGTCACCTCGCCGCACTTAGAAGAAGAAGAAGAAGAGCAAACAGAGGTCAGAAGCGTTGACTCGTTCCATCATGTGATTATGATCACAGTCCAGTTCTTACTTCTGCTGCCCCTGACGGCGTAGGCCAGCTTCACCTCGGGACAGAATCGACCCATCTGCTCAATAACCTGACCGATCTGGAGTGCCAGCTCGTATGTCGGCGAGACGCAAAGGCACTGTGGGAACCATACGGTTTTATTTGGACAAAAGCACAGCATCTACAACTGATGGCAGGTCACATGTTCCACTCACCTGAGTCCATTTATTGGCTGGATCGATGTTATTGAGCATGGCGAGAGAAAAGGCGGCAGTTTTCCCTGTGCCAGACTGAGACTGGGCGATCAGGTTCTGAGGTCTGGACCGAGAAAAAACGAGTCAGAACGAGGATTTTATTGATCAGACACGTCATTTGGTCAGATTTAAATGTTTTAATGTCCCCAACATTTTTTGCGCCACGGAGCAGTTTAACGTCGGACAATATTTTCAGACCAGAATTTAAGGCGTGGCAGATAATTAATAATAAAAAAAAGATACGACCATCATAATAACAGTTTTTTGCAAAATGTATTAATAAACGTGAATCCAATGTGTGTGAAATGTTATTTTTTTTGTTAACTTGATAAGTTCAATGTAGGGGTAATGTATTCAGTGTTAGCGGTTCGAGTGGCCCCCTCTAAGAAGGGAGTCATGTGACCGAGGCAAGCATCTTGATAAGCTTCAAGTGTGAGTCACTGACAGATGTGGAGATAGTCCAATACTTTTCCAAAACAAAACATCTTTCAGAATCAGATAATAAATAAAACAGTTATGTATTCTTTCTGTGCGGCCCGGTAACAATTGACCCACAGACCGGTACTGCTCTGCAGCCTTGGGTTCTGGGGCCACCATCATAATGGACAATATTCTCTTTTTTCCCTTAACATTTAAGAGATCAATAAAAAAGTGTTGAAGGAACTTACGGCTGGGCTAGCATCATGGGTAGAGCATTCTCCTGGATCTTGGACGGCCGGTTGAAGCCCATGCTGTACACTCCCTTCAGCACCTCTGGCTTCCTGTCAACATCACATCACCATGACAACAATGTCCAGCATCCTCACCCTTTCTCGCCTCTGTGTAGTTCTGTTTCTGTTGTCTAGGTCTATGATTCGGAAATTCTGATGTTTTGTAAGAGTGAAGGAGGTAAAATGTGATGAAAACTCACAATCTGAGCTCGTCGAACGACTTGATGGAGAACAAGGGGGAGGACGGATCCTGCTGCAGAACCTCCACCACGTTCCGGTTCACCACCAGGGTGCGGCGGATGATCTTATTCAGCAGGGACTGACCAGCCAGGTCCACCCGCTCCTCCTCCTCCCAATCTTCGGAAGACTGTGAAACATTACCTGTACAGGTGATCAGAATGATGACGTCCGACGGCACACGTCACCCAAGATTTAAAAAAAAAAAAAAAAAAAAAGCAGCCGGGTACTTACTGTTGACGTCACGTGGACATTTGGCTCCACTTTTCCCTGAGAAAAACATTTTCTGGGAGAAAAAAACCCCGTTTTTTTTATTTTTTATTAAAAGGGTAACAAAGATCATATTTAAAAATATAGTTAACTTTATATTTAACAGTCGATTTAAAATTAAACTTGTAATTAAAGGTGCGCATCTCCCGCTGCCATTTTGGACTAGCTTACAGCTATGTAGCATATCTAGCTAACCCGAGAGAACTTAATGAGTTGCAACCATTAACGCGTTTCAGACTTCAAGTTACCCGACAAGGTGACGTCACAGCTCCGTGAACATCCGCTGGAGTCGAAAGAATGTCTCCAGACATTGTGAGACACGAGTTGTGCATTTATTTCGGAGAAACAACACGTTTATCGTAAAGTTAAATGAAAACGTGATGACGTACGTGATGACGCCCACCTGTCGCGAGCCGGACGAACTTCGACTCGTGATGCCTTCAGGACAGTGGGATGTAGCCCGTTCATACCTCCACTGGCAACAAAATAAAATGATTTAAATGCTAAAGTATTGATTATATTAGTTTATAATCTACAGTATTCAAAAGAGACAACTTTATTGTTTTAATAAGCAAAACAAACACTGGAAATCCATCCATCTATCCATTTTCTTCCGCTTTATCCGCTGCAGCGGGTCACGGGGAGCTGGAGCCTATCCCAGCTTGCGTAGGGCGTGAGGCGGGGGACACTCCGGGCACAACGCCAGTACGTGGCGGAGCCACACACAAAGACAGACAATCACGCACACACAAACACACACTCACTCCAATGGGCAATCTGGGACCGGCCAATTAACACTGGAAATCACGGACTTTTATTTCTACAAAGTTTTCCATGAGCACCTGAACGCACCACAGTGAACCGGCTGACACGCCCGCCGCAGACCACAGGTCAGTTCTATCGGAATAATGACCAGATTTCTAATTGATGATTGGTTATCATTTGATGTGTTGATCCGATTTTATCGTATTTATTTCTTCCGTCCACTGATGAACGTGTACCTGGTTAAATACTTTCTGCTGTGTAAACAATGTTGGAATGGAACATAGAAATGCAGTACAGGAACAAAACATGAATTTATCATCAAGATGATTTCCATAGTTCTAAGATGATTTCTAAAAATCAACCTGAGCACCATAGCAGTGACATCATCACTCTTCCAGTCATGTGATCTTTTCCCAGGAGGTCCACAAGCAGCCTGCCCTTTGACAGGCACAACCTCACCATGAGCAGATCTGTTTCGATGGAAGCTTTGGACCCATATCTCCATGGTTACGGACTGATGGAGAAATCTCTCAGGAACTGACATATCTGAATTTCATCACATGTTTGAGGAGTTCCCAGGATATTTCCTCCACATGTGGAGTCTTGTTGCCACCGTGTCCTCATGTTCTCACGATGCCCTTGAACACTGAGGAGGTGATGATTACACAGAGACCCGTGTGGCTCATTTTTCTAGACACAGCTGGCTTCAAATTTTCAATTACCAAATGCAGAAATGAATAAATAATAAAATTTCAGCAATATGACAAAAAGCTGTTGGACTGGTGGGCGTCGGATGAGGGCGGCATAACTCCACTCCCCCCACCAAAACTGATTAATCACTGCTTTTCAGTCCACTTGAGTGAAATACAGCAAACTGTCACATTTAAGGGGGTGGGACAAAAAAAACCCCAACTATAAATAAATTAACGCCCCAACTTCTTCAGAAATAAAGTCAGTGCCACACGATAGAAACAGAAACATTTTTAGACAATAAACCAGAGCTTTACACAGATGAGATACCATAATTCCCCAACTCGACCCTCCACTTGTTGCCATGAAAACATAAAACATAATGAAAAAAAGTCTAGCAAAATGCATAAGTCTTAAAAATATATATGATGCAAATGCATTTGTTTGAAATTTATTCAATAGCTGTAAAACTAGTTTTAAAATGACCAAAAAAAACCCCAAAACAAATATCAATATTTTCCTCCAAAACAAGAATAAAAATGATCAAATGTCCAAAATGATGATCAAGTTTGAGGTGTCGGAGGTTTCTGTAAACAGATGAGCTTCAGCTGCTTCTACCAGGATCAGAAGCCGGCCTGCTGACAGGAGACAGTGGACTCACAACGGAAGGATTTCAGTGGAACAGAACCTTCTGCTCCTTGGTTGTTGTGAGAGAGAGCCTCCATGTGTTGTTGTGTCACCCTGTCTGGAGGCTGGGAACAGATAGATGGGGGTGGGGGTGGTGGAGGGTGGGGGGGTGGGGGGTTTATTGGCTGCAGGTTAATTCAATTTCAAGGCGGATGTTTCAGCCAACCCACACACACACACACGCACGCTACCACACACACACACGCACGCACGCACACACACACACACACACACACACACACACACACACACACACACACACACACACACACACACACACACACACACACACACACACACACACACACACACAGACGCCATCTACATTTCTACCACCACCAAAACGAATTTATAAACACACATTAATTGTCATGGTAACTGTGCAAGAAAACAGACGGATCAAACGGAGTGATCACCAAACACAGAGGAGCCCAACACCCACACTGATTCAAAACGTTAAGACCCTTCCCATCACCCTGGAGGGTAGGGGGCGGGGTGGGGGGTGGAAGATCTGAGGTGGATGTCTCACGCTCCATCGCCCACCCACCGGCTCCTCCCAGCTCCTTTTGCTCTCCTGCTGTTATTATACATGTGATTTACACTATTTAGAAAGGATACCTGAATGGACCCTGTTGTCATCGATACAAGGGAGGGCTGGAGCCAGGGGTGTGTGCTGACGCGTTGATTATGCTTCTGATGGGGAAAGAGGATGTTCATTGAAAGGTCTGGAACCTCTATTTCAGCCTCCCCCACCCCCCACCCCCCGCCCCTCTCTCTAAGCCCTCCAACTCCAGCATCCACAGGGAGGAGGCGGAGGAAGAGGAAGGGGAGGGATGGAGAGAAGAGGAGCACAAATGAAACAGTTTTTGCAACCACATGTTGCTGTGCTCGACTGAGACGCTGCAGCAGGTCCCTTTCTTTACATTGTGCATCCAACTAGCGATGCGGCCGCAGCATCAGTAGCTTCTGCCACCTGTGGCAGCACTCCTTTTTCCCTCTACGCCACAGAGACGGAACAAAAAAGAGAAGCTGAGAGAGGTCGGGGGGAAGAGGAGGATATCTTTCATGACAAGTGGACGTCTGCTCCTCGCCAGACACTCAGCTGACACAGATGAGAGGTAGGTAAAAGAGGCTGAGACTGTCTTCAATTCAGATGCATTTTACTGCCGCATTGAGTCTCCTCATGATGCATAAATTAAACATCCCTGTCATAAAAGGTCGGCCAGGCAGATGATTAAAACAACCGGTGGATGCATCTTGATGTACAGGCGTGCACACGCTGTTTCCCAACAGGTGGTTACTACGGCGTCGCTCACTGTTTGACACTAATGAGAGCAGGAGAGTGGCAACGCTGATAGAAAATGTTGAGAGTTGATGTAGGGGGTGAGTCATGGGACTGAGCATCCTGGGACTGCCACTTAATACACTAATTACTACAAGTGTGCAGACCATAAAGAAAATACCCTGGAGGAAGAGCCTTTTTAAGGCACAGTGTCAACTCTGTTGAATCCAAACTGCAAGAGGTGCAGCTCTGATGCTGTGGTGGTGCGTTGGTATTCTGCATCTGTATCACTGATGCTGCCAACATCATTATCCCTTTCTAAATGGATTGTCTTGCATCCTGTGTGAAGGATATTGTGTCCAGAGAAGGATGAAGTGATGTTTTCATGTTTGCTTCCAACACATGATGGCGCTGTTGAGATGGAGAAGTAAATAAATAGTCTCTAATTAAACCTGTGTGACCTTTTCCCAGTAAGTAACCCTACGGTACGGCCATTAGAAACACGGATCAGATGTGGTCTTGCTTTAAAGGGACTCCTTGTGGAGTGTGGTGGAGGACGGTTGGGCCTTTTTAAAAAAAATTTCTTAGATACAAAAAGGTCTCCCGTCGGTGCAGGAAGGAGATTGACTGGTGGTTGAATTGCAATCAGCCACGGAGTCTAAATAAAAGCACACTTGAGAGATGCTACTGGTCACTCTGCTGGCGAAGAGGCGAGCGGACTTGTCTCTATGGAAATTGCTTTCGTCATAACACTTCCTATTAAGTCTGTTCGAGGGCTCTAGTCTGCAGCATGCAGACCTTGGACTGCATCAGCAGGGCCGCTGATGCTGGGGGGCACGCAATGAACAATAGAACAGCCTGGAGCTCCTCTCACTGTAACTGTGACAATTACATCATTAGCAGCTCTGCACCCCCCTGAGCATTTATCCTTACGTGGCTTAAATTACAGATCGTCACCTCGCATGGCACCAAACATAGCATTGGTTTGATTTTGTACATTACTGGGATGTTGTAAATTTGTTTTATTGCTATGGCCTTTATCTCAATTCCTCAGAGTACTTTCCTCTCCAATTCTAAGGCTCCTTACTGCATCATATTGTTGAAGATTATTGATTCTGCACTGAACTGATGACTAGATGCCGGTTTTCATCTGGATGAGCCTCTGCTGAGTGTCTGTTGTTCCTGTTTTTTAACCGCAGTAGTAAAAAAGAAAGGAAATCAAAGTTCAGCATTCAAATGGTAAATAAATGAACACCCTGTTATAAAAAATATTATCCTCAGTATCGACCTGTCAGCAGCACAAACATCACTTGAGAGAATTTTTTGATGAAACTCTGTGGCAGGTTGTGACAGGAAAGCCTGGCTTGTTTGAGTGGGTGTTTTTTTTTTTTTTAACATTCACAGGTGACGGATCAGTTACCTGAAGAAAAAGATTGTCGTCTCTGACAAATCTTCACATTTGGAAAGAATGAGGTCTAAATTTTCCTGTCAAAAAGTCATCAATGTGAACACGGGTTGTAGTTCGGGTCCACTGGTCCAGAACTGACCGGCTGCTCTGAGGTGCAGACGGTATTTTATCATGTGAAACGTTTCATTAGGGTTCATTTTTGGTCATTTTTGTTTTCCTTTTCATTCAATATACTGTACTTCACAGCACTATATTTCATGAAGTCACATTGTGCAAGAGCTAATTAGCCATCGGTAGAGTGAGCAGCTCATGTAACTTACATGAGCAACATGTCTGTGTTTGTGTCCATACAATGTGCTTATTTACAGCATTAGAATTTAGCATTGTTGTGGCTGGAGCTAACAGGAGATAGTAATAACTGCTTTAATCTGGTAGTAATCTGCGTTGAGCTGCCTATTTTAAGAGTAAAACATGTATTTTTTTTACGAGAATTTAAAAAGCTGTTGTATTCCTGTTAAATTTTCTTTATACAAACCCTTCAGTTATCTCTTTGAAGCACTTTCTGTTTTAACTGAAGATTGTATTTTATTTAGAGTCTGATCAGCTTTTTCAGTTTTTTTCCCCTTTTTGATCATGTGATCACAAACAGTACCCTAAACCAGCACCATGCCTGGACTAATCAACAAGGAGAATCGGAGCGCTCTGCCCCTCAGTGTCTCTGACATCACTTCCTGTGTCAAGGGTTACACTTTGGCGATGACAGCCTCCATGACCTATGAAAATATTGAGGATCATGCAATTGAGGGTGAGCACCCTCCCATCCATTTAAACCCTTCCCTTATGTTTCCGGTTCTGACCTTCAATACATTTCAATCGTTTTTTTTTCTCAGGTATCTTCATTTACCCAATGGAGGAAAATTCCATCGTCGTGGGGTTCGAGGCGATGATATCCAGTCAGATTATAACACTGCAAATCAAAGACAAGGCAAAGATCGACGACTGCTACCTGGATTGCTGCAACACGCCTAATGGAGGCCTCCACAGCGGCGGCGGTGAGGTCAAAGCCGCCGTCATCACTTTTCTGATTTTTAATCAAAGTGGCGACGTGCGCTGTCAAAGGGGTCACCCACAGCTCTCCTTCCAGTCACCATCAATAGAATGTCGCTGAGCTATGGGAATTATGTTCTCGACCCACTCAGACCCACACAATTTGAGTGTTCTAAAATACAGTAGTGTTCAAGGAGGTAATGCAACCAGCTGGAGGTGATAACATGCACCACTGGCCGTGCAAATAGGTGTAAATATGTTCACAACATTTGTGTTGCCACCTGGGGGAAAACATGCATCGCTCAAGGAGAAGACCTGTGTACAGGATGGGGTTGTTCAGGATCGGTTGTAACGGGAGGAGCATTTAAACGAGTAGAGCAGGGTTGAAAGGCTTCATTCCAGCATATGAACATGAGGTTTGAAAGACTTGTCATTTCAAATCAGACGTGCATTATAGGATAAGTAGGTCAACGTGCTTCTGGAGCTCATGGAATGATTCTGATTTGGTTGCTTCACTGATTTTTGAAGAAAAGTTTTTGCTAACCCAGTCTGGTGTTGCAGGACACATCGTGATGGATGAGGATCTGGAGAGGACGGTGCTCGTGGTCAACCTTGGGATCATTCCGCCAATGGAGACTGTCCATATTCTGGTCAGCACCTCCTCAGAGCTCACTACCCTGCCCAGTGGAGGCATCCTGGTGTCATCTCCAGTGGTGTGCACTCCTAGGGTACAACGGAGCATCAATGAAGAGCAAGGACTGTCCCCTAACTTCTCCAGATCGTAAGACCGCAAACTGAAGAAGTTTGAACTCTTTCCAGGTGTTAATATTAGATAATGACTTATCACGACCCTTCATACACTCCTCCTTGCTCAGGCGGGACAGACAATCTTACACCTCCAGCCCTCATGAGTCGACTCCCAGCTCTCCTCAGCTCTGGCTGGCTTCTCTTCTGGAGGAGGAGGCCATCAACTCTATCGACTATGAGTTTAACTTCCAGCTGGAGATTCGTGCTCCCTATCTCCTCGCAGGTTAGCGAATTAACAAATACTTGATGATGATATAAGTGATTGATACGTCCTCCGAGGGCAAATACAATTGTCAGCTGTTCTGTGTCCTCAATTATTAGAAATAATGCTGTTTTTCTCCAGTGTGCAAGAACAACAGGCTCGACCTTGCAGAGAGACTGGGAAGAGATAACGCACCATTCATGTGCTTGCAGCATTTTAATTCACTACACGCAGCTTTTGCTTCAGCTAACAGTGGACAACAGATTTTTGATTTTTGATAGGGAAACATGTAGATGTTCTGTTTTGCTGTGAGTTACGTGATATGAGGATTAGCATCCCAGTCTTCCATGTGAAATAACTTAGCTTAGCTTTGTATCAAGACTGGCAAAAGCTTGTGGACATTATCTCGCCTCTCAAAGGCTTGTTTTTAAGTAGTTTCTATCTGATTTATTAGTTCTGTACCCAAACCAAAGTGAAACAACAAAAAGAGATGGACTGGAAAAGAGTTGAGCTCTACAGATATGTCACATCAGTGTGACTAGCTGTTAGCTCATTGCTATAGTTACTGTGGTTGTCTTTGTGCAGGTGTGGAGAGCCCGTCTCACGCCATCCGTGCCGATGCAGACCCGTTGGCCCGCTCTGCCACCAGCGTCGTGATCACCCTGGCTGACAAGTACACCTATGATTGCCCCGTCAAAATCCTCATCTACCCCAGTGGTAGGTCTGCCAGTCACCACCTCACAGCCTTCACATTAGTATTTGACTACAATGACTTGAAGTTAAGAACTCTTACAGGGTTCTTATACAACATATGTTGTGTTCAGACTTAATTGGAGTAGTTGTAAGATGATCCAGTGTGCTTCTCTGTGCGAACGCCTCATCAGCACTAGACATGCTTCTCTTGCCAAAGTGTAAAATGCCAGAGGAGTCCGACCCCATCGTGTGGGCGTGCAGCGCCGGTTTCATTCCCCTGCCTTCTTGTACCTCGTATGTTGTCGTGACCTACTGTATGTACGAGCCCGTCGCCTCCCAGAGGTAGAACGAGCTGCAGCCTAGCCGATCCAATACGCTTCTTGTGACCATCTTGCTCACAAGGCAGACCTGAAATCTGATGCAGCAAAGACCGGCGCTTCAGCTTCCGCACAACATGGGCGCTCATCTTGAGTTAAGAGATGAGCCGTATTTCAGGCATGTATGTCTGTCATCACCCATTAAAGCTGGGTGGCTTAATGGCCGCTGCCAGCCCTGACATTTACTCTGGAACTGACATTTACAGTCAGGGTTAATACCCCCATAGGATGAAACTGAATACTTGGGCCACCGTCATCCAGCTGAAGCACCATGCACTGATGTGGAACCAAACGCATCGATATACTGACTTTTATAAAATATGTTCCAGTATGTCTCAGGAATATAAAACAAGATTTCCCAATGATGTTGTCTGCATATAGCCTGGATAAGTAGCACAAAGTGAAGGAAAATGGATTTGTCAATTTAAAAGTAAGAAATTAAATCCAAACATAAATAATGGAGCAATGGTATTATTGATTATATAGTGTACAAAATCATTTTATAACTAATATTAAGAACTAAATTTGCTTCAGTGAAAAAAATCACCTATACAAATCTGGGCATTTTAAATTGAAATCAAAGCTTTGTGAGAGCTGTGGAACCATTCCCAGGATTCATTCACCTCTCCAGGTTCATTTGGTAATGTGGTCCAGGTGAGGCACAGGTGATTCTTACATCAGTATGTGGATGACAGACCCCACCCGTCCTGCCTGTTGTCTGTCTGTCACATGTCTGTTGGTCTTTTAGAACCTCATCTGCCACATGTTCTGATGGAGAATGGAGACATGATGCAGGAGGAGTATGATGAGTATCTCCACGGCAGGAGTGACTTCATCAAGGCCACCAAGAAGGACTCCAGCAATGAGAGGAAGGTGAGTGTGACTATAAATGGTGCAACATATCTAAATACATCCACTGGACCACACTAGGATGAAGAGGGAACAGGTTTCAGGTTCTTGACCAGTTTTCTTAGTAAAACATGATCCTTTATTCCACCGTTTAAAGGTCCATCTATGTAAGATTCAAAATTCCTTTTATTCAGTACATTAAGAAATGTGATTTAAATCCACAAAGTTGCTCACAAATTGTACTTTTCACTAACTTAAATGCTAGTTAGCTTAACAGGAACTTGCCTTCCTTTTTTTGTCCAACGTATTTACAATAGTAATAAATTTTATTTTTATTTCAAAAAAACAGCAGCATAAAAAAAAGGAGTGGATCGGGTCTTTGCTTCAGCTAAATCTAGCTTCAGCTACTGTTAGAAGGAACAAACATCATTTCCATTATCATAATTAGCTCAGAGCTAGTTGGAAACTCATTTACGGATAACAGCTGGAGAACAAATTGTTAGCTTTAGCTGAGGCTAGCTGTTGCTACCTCACAAGCTGGCTAGCCCTGCCTTGTGCGGTCGTGTTCTCATTTCATAATCCTTGTTCTATCTACAGCAAAGACATGCTACGAATAGTTGCAGGGCAGCGTTTAAATGTTTTAGTGTTGTAATGCTAGTCGTTCATTTTTAGGGGTCCTTTGTGTTTTTTAACATCTCTGCTCTGATGAGGTTGTTAAGTGACCAGCAGACTGAAAAAAAAAACGCCAGAGGCAGCACTTAGCCTTAAAATCATGTTTCTATGGAAACACTCCAAATGCCGGTCATGTTCGACCTGGAATTTCCTGCTTCTACAATAATCCTGCATGTGTTCCACTCATCTGATCGATGGTTCTTTTCTGTTCCTGTCCTTGAACATTTAGAAAGTGTCAGCTTACATCATGGTGCCAAATCCCCTTTAACATCAGCTTCGAAACCCCCGCCCCCACCCTCCCTTACTCACAGGTGGACATAATTCACAGGCGACTCCATAAGGACATCCTCCACAACCCTGTGGTGATGCTGAACTTTTGCCCTGACCTCAAGTCAGTCAGTTCGGACTTGAGGAAGGTTCACGGGGAATTCATCTTCCTCATCGACCGCAGCGGCAGCATGAGCGGAGTCAACATCAACCGCGTGAAGGTATTTCAGTGAGGACTACGGCGTGTGCTTTGCAACATACTGTAAACCAATCTAAAGATGTTTTAATGATGCTGCCAGAGAGAACTCTAGGAAGCTTTAGGGGCAGTTATCCGACTGAAGGGCAGTAACGCAGGGATACTCAGCAGATGAATCGTTCACTATTCAACTAACATCTGCCGGTCACCAGGACGTCGACGGCAGACCTTTGAGGCCTGATCAGCCTTCATGTCACGTTTCTCTCCCAGAGCTGTTCTTCTGATATTTTTTTGTGGATATTTAGCTGCTCGTCCTCTGACTCGTCCTCTAACTTGTCTTCTGACTCATCCTCTGACTCGTCCTCTACTCATCCTTTGACCCATCTTCTAATTTATTGTCTGATTTATTGTCAGATTCATCCTCTAACTCATCTTCTGACTCCTCCTCTAACTCATTGTCTATGTTGTCCTCTGACTCCTTTTGTAACTCATCTTGACTCGTCCTCTGACTCGCCCCCTTACTCATTTTGTAACTCATCCTGATTCGTCGTCCAATTTGTCTCCCTCTGACTTGTGCTCTGACTCGTCCTCTGTAACGCAGACTGGGGTGAACTGTGACTCACCATGCCACAGAATGCTAAAATTTTACAGGCAGACTAGTTGAGGAGCAGATGTTTATTAACTGTATTCATTTAATAAAATTATATAATATAATATTATATTATATTATATTATATTATATTATATTATATTATATTATATTATATTATATTATATTATATTATATTATATTATATTATATTATATTATATTATAGTTTAAAAACGTTTGGTGGACCAGATTACAAAGTCTAAGAGGTCGGGTCGTACATGGCTCGCGGGCCGTAGTTTGCCCATGCCTGCTTTAATGGGTGTGTCTGGTGCTCCAGTCTAGGCGTGAGGCCACTCTGCTGGTACGAGTAACACAGTCAGTATTTACTCTCGATCTTTTCAGAAACCACTCAAAGTACATTTACTTCCATGAGCTGGGGCGCCACATATTGGATTCTGGTCCTGTTTAAAGTGCCTGACAGTCTCGTCTGGCCTGTGTTGTCTGTGACGCTAGGATAAGTGTTCCCTCCGCCACAGAGGAGGCAGTAATGGATGAAAGGACTGTGTGGCGCCTCTCCTGCTTTGTGCGACAATGACAACCGTCGGCAGACACAGTTACATTACAGCAGGAATGATCAAATAGTTCAACGGCACATTGAGCGCCTAATGAGCGAGAGAGCTTTGTCTTTAATGTCCCAGGGTTTCTGTTCTCAGGACACCATGGTGGTCATCCTCAAGAGCCTCATGCCGGGCTGTCGGTTTAACATCATTGGCTTCGGCTCGACGTTCAAATCTCTGTTCACAACCAGCCAGATCTACGATGAGGTAATTGAGTGAAGCCTTGCTGCCTGATGTTTGAGCTGATTTGACACAGATGTGACATTCACGTTCTGTGCTACTAAAACCCAGGAAGCCCTGGGCTTGGCCTGTGAGTATGTTAGGAAGATCAGAGCTGACATGGGGGGCACCAACATCTTGGAACCTCTCCACTGGATCCTGAGGCAGCCGATGTACAGTGGACACCCCCGTCTGCTGTTCCTGCTCACAGACGGCGCCGTCAGCAACACTGGGAAAGTCATTGAGCTGGTCCGCAGCCACGCACGTTACATCAGGCAAGGGCTCAGCTTTATTTTTCGTTTTTAAGCATTTAACATTTTTCTTTATTGAAAATATAAGCTATTTTTATTCTTGTGATTGCTCTGAATGAAATGGATCAATAAAGGGTGGTTTTGTAGGAAAGCTGTTGACAAAACTTGTTGAGAACCTGCAAACGTTGCACATCTGATCACCGGCGTTGACGTCTTTCGTAGCAGTGTGGACTTTGACACGAGCAACAGCTGCTGTACAGCAGAGGAGCTGCTGTTTGTTGTTTTGAGGAAACAATGGCGGATTCAGG
The DNA here is from genome assembly GCF_040054535.1 of Antennarius striatus. Lineage (NCBI taxonomy): Eukaryota > Metazoa > Chordata > Actinopteri > Lophiiformes > Antennariidae > Antennarius > Antennarius striatus. The sequence goes on along the minus strand of NC_090777.1, from coordinate 24,961,373 downwards.
TTACGCTTATTACCATTACGCAAATAGCAAAAGCTTATCTTTAACATAAAATCACATCCGGGGATTAGTAGAGGTTTATATGCAGCACCTGGCTCCAGAACTGTAATCCTCTCAAAATGAATTTTAGAATATGAATGCATTAGATTTATTTCTACACCAAACAGCTTGTGTATGATCACAAAGAATTTGTCAAAGTTGTGCAGCCTTGCCTTTAGATTAAAAGAACATGGTTCTGAAGCTGTGTCTGGGTAATAAAAACAGCCTGAAGGCGACAAACACTGGCTGTTACCTGAGAGCGGTCGTACACAATAGATCTGCAGCAGGGAACTAATTTCAATATGCAGGTTGCATTAAAGTCTCCCAGTGTGAATCCCCATCCACAGTCACTGTGGGAATAACTGACTTTGTCATTCCCCCACGACTCACCCTGGATGATTGGAACAGGTTCCCAGAGCCGGGCCGATTCACAGAACCCTCCTGGGTAATAATCGCATTATGTTTAAAAATCAGCACAGCAGGTTGGAGACAAGACCAAACAATGATTGAGTGACATTTCAGGTCTAATCTGCACATTGCGGTCCCATTAAGCATCCCAGGGATCATAGCTGGGGCACTGACATTAGCCAGCTCAATACCAGATCGTCTCTAAAGATCTGTTTTCATCCTCTTCTAACTCTGGATTTTCCCATGAAGCTGTTGGATGTGTTGTAGATGTTTCACGTTTGGCATTGGACAAAATGCCTGCAAAAGGCTGGTGCAGGGCCTGGCGACTGTTTCCAAGGGAACAGCAGAGTTCCTGGCCGATGGAGAGAGGCTGCAACCCAAGGTACTGGTTTCCATCCTTCAGTCTGATGCAGCTACTGTTCATGCCATGGACAAACCTTTGTGTGATTCTAAGCACAGAGTGTTTGCCTATTATGAAATTATGCAGAGTGCCATTTACTTTAGTTCCTGAACAAAGAGAAGCTCAGTCTGTAATAGTTGGTTTATTATTACCTAACAGATGATCAAGTCCCTGAAGAAAACCATGTCTCCGGTGCTCAGTGACATTTCCATTGAGTGGCTATTTCCTGAGACCAAAGAGGTGCTGCTGTCACCTGTAGGAAACACCTTCCTCTTTCCAGGAGACAGTCTGATTGGCTACAGTGTGGCCTGTGATACCACCCGCTACCACGCCAACCCCAAATCCGTATGTGCAAAACATTCACCAAAGGAGGAAAAACATGCTTTTGTGTGTTTTTGATGCTCCTTTAGAAAATATATATATTTCTCTGCATCTGTTACATCTGAATGACTTTCCTCTTGAGATAAAAATGGCCACAACTAACAGTGGAGAAGCATCTGATTCAGGGTTTCTGAGTGGATCTTTGCTGAAGCACTTGTTCCTTCTTAAACAGGACAAGAGGAGACGTTACAGTATGATGCGCTCCATAGAGTCCGCCAGCTCTGTGTTTTACCATTCCCAAGAAGAGGACATGTTGAAGTCCAGTGCTGACAGCCAAGGCTCCTGCAGAGAAGCGACCTCTGGTACGCTTTATGACCCCCAACAGGACCCCATGTTGGACAGCAGCCCTGCCACTGCAGAGCAGGATGCCTCAGGTAAGAACCAAAATAATACAATTTCTTCTACTTATATGTGAATTTTGTTTTTATCAGCACTTGAACTAGTATGCTGCAACACACTGTTGGTTAGTTTAACTAAATAGATTTATTACGACCGACAAAAAAAAAAAAAAATCTGCATTTTTGAGAAGAAAACAGGATTAATACGACGATAAGGATTCAAATTCCCCCTTCTTACATATTTTGATACAGACCTTTACATCCCCCAGGAAGACTTGTCAAGTCCAGTTAAAACCTCAGGCTGTTGCCTTGGTGAATTAAAATGGCACTGCATCTAGCCAAGCACACCTGGGTGTTGTCGGTGCTGTAAACATTAAGGTCTCCTCTGAACATTAAACACTGACTTTAACATGGAACATGGGGCAGACCTTCTGGTAACACAGGATTACGATGACCCAACTCCAGCAACATGTGGATGGAGTTAGTATGTCTGGTGGTCACTGATGATTCAGACACTTCCGTGGGGTCCTCAAACACCAAAAGTCTTTGCTGAAGTTCAGTGGTGATGCTGACCTTCAGGTAACATTTTGTGCTGCTAGAATTTTCAGAGAATCATTGGAGGAGTCTTTTCATGTTGAACTCTACTCTATTGCTCTACAGTATTAGAACTACATATCCCAGGACTATGTGTCCCAGAACTAGATGACTACATGATTGTAGATTACATGTTCGTGGAATACATGTCCCTGGAGTCGAGGCTGGACTAGATGTCTGAGGACTATATCTCCCATGTCTCAGCTAACTTCATTCTTGTTTTATGACAACAGGCATCAATTACGTAATCAGCTTCCAGCAGTGTAGAATGTGTCTTCAGTTGAATGATGAAGAGCTGAGCTCTCCTTCCTCAACAATCCTCTCCTTGTCACCTTGAAATCACATAAACCACTTCTGCTGAGAGAATGACAGCCTAGCGTTCCTCTCTCTCCTATTCAAAGTCAATCCAACTCTCAATGCAGTCTATCGGTCGTCCATCCAGCTCATCCATCCCAGAATGTATTTGTGAAAAATAATTGTCAGCACTTTAAATGAAGTAATGTATTGGTCCGCACCGTCCATCATTAAGACAGGTCCGATTTTGCCTTCCACACAATACTAAAACAACAAATGCAAACTGTAAGTGAAAACTAATAAGATCTCTGCATAGGAACTGTTCTAGAATACTAATAACCAGATGTGCTTGTCACCTCCAACAGAATGAGTCAGAACCAATCAAGTGTCAAAAATAAAACTCATCTCTCCACGGAACAAAGCAAACATTTCATTTAAAAGTTCACATCCCTCTTTGGTCTACGTCAAGCCACATCCGTGTTAATGCTATTGTTTGTTTTAGAGACTCAGTGGTGCTAACCAGTAAAAACAGCTAGCTAATGGCTAAGCTAATGGGCAACACATGTAAACATTCTACTTTAAAGATTTGTATTGTCACCGTTAGTATTTATCTCATTAGTGCATCGAAGTAGCCTCACCAAGCTGCTAGCATGTGCAGGCTTTGCCTCAGCAGGCCAACTAGAAATGCTAATTGAATTTAAATTCTTTAAAAGAAGACAAACATTATCCTTGGAACTGTTTTGGGTTTAAACTTGTCTTTTCAAACAAACCGTCAGATTGTAAGACATCGCCAAGAAGGCGCGCCTACAGCACCAACCAGATCACAGATTACAACCCGGCAAAGAAGGTCTACACGCCAAGTGACCCCAGCTCGGCCATGGCAAAGAACCCACTGAGGAGGGCCAAAGTCCAGGAGCTGATCGGCCAGATAAGCCCGGAGCACGAGGCCCAGTGGAGGAACGACTTCCAGGTGTGGTCCACCAGCTGCAGGGAGTAATAGTCACATGAACAGGGAAGAACAGATATGTGAAACCAGCGCTTCCAGAATGAGCTCCGTTCGATGGTGATAGAAATAATGCACAATTGAACTGACTAGTCCAAACAATAACTTGTCAATACGTCATGACGGTCCTTCCAGGAGAATTTGAAAACAAAACCAAACAGAACTCAGCAAGCTGTGTAGAAATGAGTCCACATCTCCGTCATCAATCTGAAGCTAACAAGGAACCAGCATCTGTTTGTTCTTTATTACCATACAAAAGACAACAGCACGAAAAATCACTCTGCAGGCAGAGGAGAAATGATTTGATTAGTTGATGAGAGGATTAATTGATTGCTTTGATTGTTCAAGTCATTAAAGTTTTAATTGAACACTTTTTATCACAGCCCAAAATGAGTATCTGATGTTTTGTAAATAAACACTGTAAATTGTCAGGAAGCTTGAAAGCTAATGATTGGAAATAATTATCAGAGCCGATCAAAAAAAAATCTGTTTTTGACATGGCTTGGACTGTTTTGTTGCCTGGTAACCATATAAGGCCTGACATTACTATAAATATGATTATAGATTGTCGCTGGAGAACGTTGGTTTCTATCTAAAGAACAGCTAATTTCTATTTAACTATACTTCACTCGCTTTGAACTGGTTTGGTGTCTCAGTCAGAGAAAGATGAGTTCTTTCTTATACCTGAACCAAACAGGAGGATTACAGATAAATACGTTAAATAACTGTTTGCTGCAGCACGACTGATGATGTAGACTCTTGGACTGAATTTAATGAGATAAGTGTCAGGTCAGATGTGATGGGTTCAAACACTGCAGACGTAATGGGTTGAAACGCTGCAGCGACATTAAATACAATCACTGGATGAATCCCCAAAACGTATTAAACCCTGATTGGATCAGGATGCTTGACAGAAATAACCCTTTGTCTTCAGCCACAGCTGGCGAGCCTGTGTGCCGCATCTTCCAGAGGGCGTTCCGCCAGCTGTCACAGGCCGCTCCCCCAGCAGGAGCCGCTCCCCCAGCAGGAGCACCTCCCCCAGCAGGAGCTGCTCCCCCAGCAGGATCTGCTCCCCCAAAAGGGAGGCGACTCGGATCCTCATTTCCATCCCTTGCCTCAGGACAACTCTCAGCTGACGGGCATCAGCGCAACACCTGCAGCTCGCAACACCACCGGGGAGGACGGATCCAGATCGTCTACTGACAGCCCGTCTGTCGGCAGCAGTGGGGACGCAGGTGAGGAGGCGGGGGCACCTGGAGATGTCTGCATTTTTGTAGGCTAGAATGTCTGCTATGTGTAGAATACTATATGACACAGCAAACCAAACACACATGGTCACCTGGTCGCATCCCTTGTGATCCAGTATAAAGCATTGAGGCCTAAAACGACTCTTTAAAGAGTTAGACTTTTTGGGAGTTGCTGCATTGTTCTCAGTGAATAAGACAATTGATAGGGGGGATAATTCTGTTTGAGACTACAAGTGATCTATATAACTCCATCCATCAAACGTCTCCAAGGAGAAAGGCGACATTTTGGCTCCAGAAGAGGAGATGCTCTAAATTTGTTCATACAACAGAAAATTAATCAGGAGTAGAGAATAAGACGCTTTAGAAAACAGATGCATGAATTTAACTTCCATCAGAAAAGCTTCATAGGGATTTCTCCTGATGGTTTCAGATGGTTATGGCCACCAGGTATGTCAAGCAGAAACCCCGCAGGAGAACCAAAGAACAGATCTGGGTGCAGCCAATCAGCACCGATGCGACTGTAAGGCCGTGGTTTCCGGCCTGCTGTGTGGGAAACCCGTCAAGTGGGAGGTGGTCTTTGATATCGAGCCCTTCCTGAACGGCCGAGAACGTGAGGAAAAAGTTCATGAGGAGCTGTGGAATGAGACCTTCCACCATCTGGCTGCACGGTCCATCATGCAGGACTTTGAGCGGATGGCTGAGAAGGAGTGTGAGATTGAGAACGGTGAGCTGGACTGAATTAAGACTTTTAATACAACATGCATTTAACAACATGTTTGTCCCTTTGAAGGTATAGCAAAGAAACCTTAGGCTTGGTTTAGCATATTGATAAAAGGAGAACCAATTAGCTTGATAAAAATTAAAAAAACCAGTTAGCTTGATTTTCCAGCCTTTAGATAGAATGAAGCTATGCCTTTCCTCGTGTGCTAAGCTAAAACATCAAGCTATATTTTAATGCTGAAATTAGTGTAACGACACCTTGCATGCGGCAGAGTAATATAATTAAGCTCCACAACTTTGTTGCTTATTTCTTGCTTATTATAATTGGCAGGCTCTGGGAGGAAGTACCAGCTGTACGCTATCCACACCAGCAAGGCTTGCAATATACTGAGCAAATACACAGCATTTATCCCCATCGACCTGGACACTAATGAGTATTTGCAGACATGTATTGATTACATAAACCCCAGTAAGTATACGGATTTGATACCCTTGCACCACCAACTGTTCAGTTAAACTCATGTGACTCCCCTGACCATCAGTTGTGTTCTTCCCGTCTTTGTAGTTTAGCATTTAGAAGTCAGAGGATATTTTTAGTCACTGTTTTTAATTATTCTCTCATTAAGGTCTGGCGTGTCGGGTTAGCGCTGAGGTTCCCACCCCCTCTCCTTCCTAGCATGGTGATACTATGGACGTGGCTAAAGCCTGACGGTCATCTCTGGAAGGATTGTTTCATTTGTCCGTTCTGGACCGCTGTAGAATCTCACTGGTTGTCCACCTAGTGCTATTGCTGATTTCATTGGGTTCTGTTGGGTTTCTCATTCTGAAAAGTGCTTCGAAATGTCTGTCGATGTGATTTTGTAAATTTCCCCAATGTGGGACAAATAAAGGATTATCTTATCTTAAGTGCTTTACAAATAAAAGTTGATTGATTGGAGAGGACTTGCTGGGTAACAAAAATTGTTACCCAGCTGGGGGAAGTCTGACTTCTTCCAGAGGGACTGGCAGGAAGGCTTTTGGAGGTGTCTGTCGATGTATGAAAAATGACAACGTTCAAGTTGGTCAGTCTGTTGGTTGGTTGGTTGGTCAATTGGTTTATCAGTCAGTCAGTTGGTTGTTTGGCTGGTCAGTAAGTTGGTCAGTCGGTTGGTTGATCACCCCTCTTTTGGTTGGTCATCCCTCTATTTCCCGTTTTGAGGTGGCAACACACCCAGCCACACCTGGATCATCCCAGATAATTGACATTGGACCCTTAAGGGAAAAACTGATAATAATCTAGACATGACAACCTGCCTGAGAGGATCACTAGTTGATGAGCAGACACAGTACATGAACAGTTTGCAGATCATCCTCCAGAGAATGAATCTGTCACTATTTGAATGATTCATTAAACCCAGACGGAAACTATTGTCGGTCCGGAATCCTGACAAGGATAAACGATCTGCTGCTTTCTGTGTTTTAGATGAATCATCTTTCACGATGTAATTTGGATGATTAATTGATTATCTGAAGAAATAATCAACAGGTTAATGGCCAGAGACCAAACTCATCACGGGCATGAGTTCAGTAAAGTTTGAGGAACTGCGGGGGGTTAGATCTTGGTGGTTGTCAGGCAACCAGCGGAGGAATCGATGCTCCTAGCAAGAAAGAAAGTGAATTTCCTAAAATAATAACCAAACCATCAAGAGAATGAGATAGAACCGTGACTTGGGTTCAGTCTGAAGCGAGCCAACATGCTTTTTTTAAACGATGCAGCAGCAACAGTGGTCTGCTCTGCTTCCAGGTGCAGGTCTGAAGAGGGGCTCGCATTCCGGTTCACGTTCAGGAAGCAGGAAGAACAGAGGCTACTCCATTGGACTGGGTCGCTCTCAGTCCAGCGGCATGTCAGAGGAAGTCGAGGACGTCCAACCGCCCTACAGTAGGCTGCGTTTTATACAACTAACAGTTCATCTCTACCACAACAACACAGCAGAAATTACTTAGCAAAAAGTTTTTATCATAGGTTTGCAGCAGAAGACAAACAGAATTCCTTCTGGAGAAGGTGACACAAGAATGTCCCAGATTGATGTCTTTATGTTTATTCAAACATACCTTTATTAGAAACATTTCTCTTAATCTCCTGCCAGGGGCAATGAGATATCAGGCACTCTGTAAGCTTTGTGCTGCTTTACAACATAAAAATACTTCAACTTCAGGCAAAGGGTAAACATATTAAATTAACTTTCTGCGGTGGCATAGCAACAACAGGAGATGGTGAGTCTCTGCTTGGCGGCGCCGTTTAGAACCCCGATTCGCAGTGGGCACAGATGCAGATGAGTTGCGTCATGCTGGATTTTCAAAAGCAGTGCCCAAGTCGGTTTGGTGACACGGACTCCTTTTGATCACTGTTCTAGATACGGAGGACGGCGCCTCCCCCTGCAGTACGCCCTCCTCCTCCGGCTGGGAGAGATGTAGTTTCACAGAGGGTAAGTGAGAGCACATCATCCTCATCCTCTCATCCATCCATCTTCCTCCACACGGGCCTTTGACACAAACTGTCTGGCGGCTTTCTTTTTATTTTCTGGGCGATGCTATTGTATTGTTCCGACTGTGAAATATGAGATTATCGACATTTTAGTCCCTCTTCTTGTAAGCGATGACGTATGAAGAGGTGATTTTTACACCTTGTATTGACAAATGCTGTCTGGACCTTTTCAAAAACACAATGAGCGCCTTTGTAGCAGCAAACACACACAAGGCGACACAAGGTTCACCTGCAGAGGTGAGGCAGCCTTTCTGATATGCATGCCCTCAAATCAGCGCCACCTCCCGGTGGTAATTTCTGTGTTGTCTGACTCCTGCTGAGCCTCCTCCTCTGCCTCCGTCCTTACTTGACTCTGTTTCTGTCTCTGCCTCCAAGTCTCCCAGAGAAGTCCATCTGTGACCTCGGACCAATCACAGAAGTCCATGGAAAGCCTCTTCTCTGCCAGGTAGGTGCTTGGAGGCCAGCCAGCGACAAAGGTGTCTGTTAGCTCAGTTATTCACACACACACACACACACACACACACACACACACACACACACACACACACACACACACACACACACACACACACACACACACACACACACACACACACACACACACACACACACACACACACACACACACACACACACACACAGACACCAAAACAATAGTTCATTTTGTGTTTGTGTGTGTGTGTGTGTGTGTGTGTCCACCTGTGCATGTCCTTTCTGAACTAATGCTAACAGCAGTCCATTGCTGCGTGGACAGGGACCATGCTAGCCCTGAAGTCTCCAAACTGAAATGATAACTGAATCCCGTCTGAGCCCGAAAACCAAACATCCAACAATCACCAAAGTGTGACGTCTCATAGTGTGACGTGTCCTTGTGTTGGGGACATGAATGTTGGGTATCAAATAACAATCCATCAAACAGATGTCAAGATGTTTGTCTCAGAAGCTAGTGGTGGAGGAACTAGTTAAAGGATCACCAGACTGGTTAGCGTTCCACGTCTGGCTGTTGTTCCCAAATACAGTATGTGTTAAAGTCTAATGGCGTGGCATCATCCCCCTGCTAACCAGCCTCTCCTCTTCTTTCAGGCTGGCTCTCAGCAGGACTCGTCTCCTGACTCGAGCTGCCAAAGGCTTCATGTGTCGCTCTCACAGCAAGTCAGGGGACTCAATCGGAGACATGGACAACGAGAACAAAGACTACATTCCTCTGGTGGGAATGGCGACACGCACTAGGACCTGTCAATATGCATGCTTTCTGATGAACGCTTATTTAACGGTCTTGTTTGTAACAAGAGAAAAAGCCTCACAATCCAGTCACAGGAGCAAAATGCAAGCTGTTCTGATTGTTCCTCAGATGTTTGTCGTGCAGCATGTTGTGTGTTCTGATCTGGATCAGCACCAGACTGAGCCGCACCTCAACTTTACATCATGAACGCGTCTTAACTTTCAGCGGCAGACGGTAAACAAGCCATCCAATAATCTCCTCAGTGGAGACAAATATAGAGATGATTAAAGAGGGGCGTCAGGCTTTAATCAGTTCCATACGTACACTCTGCTGCTTTAAAACACATTGAATCACTCGCCAGTGAATTAAAGTCACACGGCTCCCACACATTCATAGAAATGAGATTCAACTTTAATTTTAAACAATTAATACTAGAAAATTCAAGATATGTTTGAGGTTTCAAGAAGTAAATGAATGATTTCATTCCTACTGAAATGTTTTACTCTCAATCTTGTTTTTATTACTAAACTAAAACCTCTGATCAGGAACCAGAAGCAGCGTCCAGACTTCCCGAGACGTGATTAGAACCCCCTACCACATCCCCGAAGCAACGACTCCCTGAAATAGACTTTAATTATGATCTGCATACCGGTTTGTTCATGTATTATTCATCCGTTTTCTGATTAAATGGAAAGAATACATCTGTCCACAATGATCAGTCGCTGCCCAGATGCGATACACCCCCCGTTCAACAAGAGCCGGAGAGACCTCTTCATGCGAACCGAATCAGTCAATTCCTCTAGCAGGGAAGCAGGTATCCAATCAGCCGGTTGGGTGCTTACCGGCTGATTGGAGTGTTTCGTGCGTTCAAAAGGTGACGCCCCCTTCTGTTTAAAACACCTTGTGCACAGGTGCTGCTGCAGTCGGCCAGCGGTGCCTTTCCTCTGGACGCGGCTCTGTGTGATGCCATCAACGTGCCCATGGACAAGCTAAAGTGGACGTCCCCGTTCAGCAGCCACCGCACTAGCCTCGGCCACCTGTCCCACTCCAGCAGCCGCCGCGCCGACAACGCCGACGACGGACGTGGATCTCCTGGTGAGTCAGAAGCACATCAGCAACCGGCAGAGCAAACGGTGGACAGTCCCTCTCAGCCATCCAGGAGCACCTGGGACAGTCACTCTGCATTAGGAAGTCCATCCACCGCTGCTGAGCCCCAGACAGACAGCGGACGGGCGTCTGGGTCAGGGAACTCCGAGTCACCCTCTCCCAGCTGGGGGCCAAAAAGGATGCTCTGGCCAGAGAGCATGGTGTGGGCCACGGCTGTGGCCCTGGCCTGGTTGGAGCACTGCTCGGCCAGTTACTTCATAGAGTGGGAAATGATCGCCGCCAAGGCCAGCATGTGGTTGAGCGCGCAGGAGGTCCCAGAAGGCCGAGACCTGGCCTCCATCAAGGCTGCGGCCAACCAGCTCTTCATCATCCTCAGACACTGGGATGAGAACCTGCAACTGAACATGCTGTGCTACAACCCAAACAGTGTCTGAGATGTGCCGGTCCAGGACTGACGGACGGCACTGAACTCCCACAGTTCTACATGATACTATGCTACCAGAGGTGACCATTCCCTGTCCAGCAGCGTGTTCTCTGGGGTCTGATATTACAGTAGTGAACAATGTGTATTTTCTTGTCGGTGTGCTGTTCCTCCAAACATATCACAGGCTCTCCAGAGGCACTGTGTGCAAGCTATTACCTCGCTGGTGCCAGATCCTGTAGCTCCGCCCCCATTAGCAGGGGGCGGAATCTGAATTATGCCACAGATTGTAGTTTCACGGAGAATAACATCAGTGTTAAATTCGTAGCATGCTGGATTACTGAGCGTTGACGTGAGAAAAGCTCTTAATGTCAATATGTTGATGTTATGGGAATAATGCTGCAAACATTTTGAAAAGAAAACTGTTCTCATGTTTGTTTGTTTGTGTAGGTTTTTTTTTTTTTTTCACAGCATCTCCTGTATTGATTGTGTTGTGGAAAATATTACATGACAACATGCTAACTCGCTAGCAGCACTGCCTGTCTGCCCGTTACCATTTCAGTGTCGGTACCTTTTGACGTTTGATTATAGCAGACATAAAAATATGCAATGAGCTAAAGAAAATACAAAAGATGTGTTAAGTTTGGTTCAATATGTGGCTTTGGTGGGAATATATGAATGTGTATCCCACTAGCATGTTATGTTACATACAGCTTCTATTTTCCACTTCTCTGTGCGTACCTGTTGCAGTGGAATGTTCTGATCCAGACAGCATTACAGACCCAGGGTTGGCCACCACGCATGTTTACAATTTCAAAAATTAGCCTAGCTGTGAGCTACATGTTGCACCACACAAACATCGTAGTCTTTCACCACTAACAGATTCACTTTTGAACATAAAATATAACTACACTCCGTAATCGATAATTGTCGGCTTGCAAAGTACACAACTGAATCACAATGCAGCAGACTAGATAGTCTCTGTATTGTAATTCCCAAAATAAGACATTATTACAGATATTATTCTTAAGAGTATAATCACGTCTTGTTAATGGTAAAACACATTACTGCATATACAGTCTGTATTTAAACTAGACCGGATATCTCCACCAGCATCCAATTCGCCTACACTGAGCAATTCCAAAATCCCAACAAGACCTTAAGGCATAAAAATGGCTGCCCTGGGGTTTCTCGCCACGTGAGAGTCACAGCCAACACAACAACTAGTTTGACCTCAAACGGTAAATGGGTTCAGGCCTGAAAGTCCAACATTTCGTCAGCAGCATGAACATGCAAACACACAACACAGTCCCGTTTCATGCACAACCATCACTTCTGATTCCCTCACAACACTATTGATGACAAAAAAACCCCAAAAAAACCCCCAAACAAACAAAAAACAGGAACTTAGTAATGGATTTTCCCACAGCTGGTGCTGAAGAACATGGGTAACAATCAACAAAGGCCTACTCTGGGGGCAACAAGTCTGCTAATGTCCACAGCTCATTTACCACAAGTGCCTAACAAGGGTTTCTAGTCAGCAGACATGTAGATCTGTTTGCTGCAGGTTAACTAGTCTGGCTTGTGATAGTTTCTTTTTCCTAAATATAAGGTGCACTGTTTCATTTGCTTGGTTTGTTCTGGTTCAACTCTGTGCTTGGCCTGTATCGGTGTTTCCTTCTTTCCATTACAGTTGTGGTTTTACTCAGGTATTTATTATTTGTCTCACTCAGGCTGAGTTGCATCAATCCTCCTGCATGAAACAGTATTTATGACGTTCAATAATAGAATTGCTACACCGGAGCCAGTAGTGCAGTATTTTGAGAAATAACGTTGATGTCATATAGTAATATTTTTGTGCTGTAATTGGAGTGGTGAGTGTATTTGTGACTCCTGTATTTTTACATATTGGGTCAGTTCTATAGTGTAGTATCTTTCAACCTGCTCTGTGTGCCTTTTTAATGATTGTCGACTGTTTGGGGCTGTTGAAAGCTTCTGTAGTGTCTTTATAATGTCAGTGCTATGATCTACTTTGGAGCTGCATGTAATAAAATAACTTTACAACCAAAGAATAACATTTTTATAGGATTTATTACCCCATTACCACTGTATCTTTGGACTGATGGTACACTTACTCTCACTATGCAGATGACATCTACCTCCACCCACATTTTCTACGGGATCTCCTCACTGGTATCTGCCACAAGCTTTAACCTGTCATTGGGTCTAGTTTACACAAGTTGCTCCATCAGCATCCCTGGTGTGGGGACAAACATGAACGTGACAAACGATGGCTGGGTCATGAAATGATACAGAATCAGCTTGTCTGACATGGACCTCGAAACCATTTGAAAAAGAACCCTATGAACCCCAAAAATGGCAACAAGTGAGCCCACGTTTAATCTGCGTGGTCCACTTGCGTTTGTGTTGGTGACCAACATCACAAAAAACTCGTTCATGACCCAAAATTCTATTGTAAGGCGTCCGAACCTGAATGTCCTCTTCATGACATCTGTCCACATGTTGGACCTGCCCCTCAGTGTCACAGTGGGGAATCATGAGAATCTCTCTGTCTAATCCGACACATAGAAAAGGAATGGAAGAGGAATAAAACATGTTGTGTGAACCTTTAGGAAAATTAACACGTACCTCCTCTCAGGAAAGTTGATGGACAGTTTTGGGCATGTGGGAAGAACTCATCTATCTTTAGAATGGATCCAGATTTGCATTTGAATCCATTATCCATAAACTACTGGATGGACTTTTATGAATAAGAGGCTAATAGCTGTTGTTTGGATTAGTTAGCATTAATTTAAAGGGATTACACCAGAGTTACGGGCTCAACTGAACTTCATCTGATGGGTTCACGGTGCAACTGGATAAATCTGGTTCTATACAGCAGTTCAGTGCAGGAGGGAATGTGTGCCTTCCATCCTCTGCTCTTCAAACTGAAGCAGCCTCACTCCCCCGGTAATGTGATGCCATGGAGATTGCTGTTGTACTTCCAATGTGGCACATGCCTCATTAACAACGAAAGCTGCCATAACATGGCTCATTGAAATCAAAGATGACACCACGACACGGCTCTAATAGCACAGAGGCTTTTCACAAGGTGAAACATGCGCAGCGTGAGAAGGGTTTAAAAAGGATGAGTGAAGGTGGGATGGAGGACAAGAGCGACAGAGAACAGGCTGACAGATCATTACTTTGGCGGAAATAACCACATTCACTCCGGTTCTCAGACATCAAATCAAACACGCCCCAAACCGACACACACACACACGCACACACACACACACACACACACACACACACACACACACACACACACACACACGACAGTCGATGATAACATCTCATCATCTGATCCGGTGCGACGAAAATCAGCCTTAAGAAACATGCATACGCTGCATAGTAAATGCACCATAGAAATCATATTTACATTAAAATTTTCTATACTTGTGAGATTTACTGACTCCGCCCCTCAGCTGGATGGAGGGCGGAGCTCATTGCTAACCAATCCACAGCTGCGATGTCATTCTTTTCTAGAATTTAATGACGACATCCTGCCTAAGCCTGGAAGTCAGGTGAGCTCTTCCTGTTTTGCAGGCCCCGCCTTCATTTTATCAATGACACACCCCACGCTCCGCCTCCAGATCAGTAAGGGGTGTTACTCGCATAATTCATCTGAATGCCTGAGCCCGTGTTGAACACGTCTTGTGTATTGCGAGCATCAGATCGGATAATCCTGAGAATCGATTTCAGGAAGATGTGTTTTTTTAAACTGGAGGTGGCTTCCATCCATAAATCAGGTCCGCTTGTCTCAGCCTCCGAGTGATCACGCAGTTCTTCCTCAATCCTCATGTAAAATTCAGAACTCTTAAGTGGGGTATAATGGAGTGAATGTCTTTGAAGGTTCGCTCGGTGACAGCTCCGTGGATAAAAGCGCGACTGCTGTGGGTTTCCATGGTGTTGGACCGGCGCTGCTGCTTTCATGTTTGTAGAACAATGACAGTAGTTTGTTAGTGAGCCCCATGGCTAAACAGCTGAAGTGATCCACCGCTGGCGCCGCTTGATGTACGGCCCCACTTTAAAAACATGAGGGTGGAAGTGCAGAGTAAACATGTGGTAACAAGTATCAGTCGAGTGTGGCACGAAAAGGTCTGAGAGGAGGAGGGAGAGATGAGCGTTCTCAGACACACTGAAAGCAGCTAAAGCGGCTAGGTGTGTTTGTTTGTGTGTGTGGTGGTGGTGGTGGTGGGGGTCATACATGCTAATAACATGCATGATGAACTTCACATCAATGAGGATTTCATCAGTCTTCTTAAACAAATTGACCCAAATCAGACTGAAAAAGATTCTTGTGTTTCACATGAAAATAAGACGTCACATGACACGAGTCATCAAACATAAAACTATAAGACGTTGCAGGTCAACACCATCGTGGATGTGAGACGGTCTGTAATCGACCTAACCGATATGGCGTGAACGCAGCGTCAGACGCACGAGGTTTAAGCGTGACAGCGAGCTAACGACGACTTCGTTTTAGCAGGAGTAGCCGCACGACAGCGCTGAAGCACAACTTTTGCCCAAAGTCATGTCAAAGTAAAATCCATCTGTTTCCATGGAGATGAGTGCATGCAACTCAGAAACACAAATCAACCACCAAGGAAGATCCTCGGGGAACCATGAATGCGGCTTTGTTGGCGATCCGTCAGACCTCCTGCAGGCATCCATCTCTTCTCTGGAACCTCTCTGCGTGTCGTCAGACGGTTTGGACCGTCTCGTTTCGCAGAAAATCAACACATTACAGACAAATGCATGTTTTCATAAAGGACTTTCTGACCGCTGATGGCTCTGACCCAGAAGTGTTCGCAACCCCGATGCCCACCTGAGGTGAGCGCTTCAGTTTGAGTACATAACCTACAATCAAATGGAGAACACAAATCAAATTGCTGCAGTAGAACTATCTGGACACTCAGTGGTGACACGACCATGAGGTCGCTTCAAGCGCCATCACTTCAGAGCGACAGGAGAGCGACGTGCCGCCGCCACTTCATTACAGGACACACCTGACATTTGGCTCTGGTGCCTTCAGGGACAATTTTCTGCCAAACGCCTGCCAATACCAACGGACTGGTAAATTCTACATCTACACACACGTGCGAGGTTTGCTGGTGTGATGTGGCTTCATGAGACGGGCTCAGAACACCACCTGCGTGATGCAAGGGTCTCGTTTCGTGGTCTCAGCGGACGTCTTCCATGAGGTTCTTTTAGTGAAGATCTAATTCTGCTGGAACACAAAAAGCGTTTGAGGCTCGAGGAAAAGATAAAAGTGAACAAAGCAGAAAACAGCAGGAGTCAGACAGACGCTTTTATTGGGGAACAGGAGGCGTGGCGTTCCAGACCATTCTTAGGCAGCACCGCCCCAGCAAAGTTCTCCCTGAAACAGCATGTCTTCATTACGAGACAAAGTCGTTCATTTTCTGACAATTATTGTCCACAGACTCTTTGTTTCCCTTGCTGAAAAGCGGGGGGACGACGCTGAGCCCCCCACAACGTGTTGTACCTGTGATGCCACCTGCTGCCCCATACCAAATTACAGTTCTACATTTTTGTTGGAACTGGACTCAAATGAAAAGCAAATAAAAACCCAGTTTTAAAAGACCCATCGGGGGACACCAAGGACTCAGAACAGAATGGGCCTACGGGCTAAAAAAATTGTCTGATATAAAAAATACACGCAGGACAGAACGAGTTGAAATCATTTGATTCAGAGAATCAGGTTCCTAAACGACGTTTGATGGGGAAACGATTATCTTCTGATTCGTTTATTAGCAAAGCTAAATCACAAACAGACCTTTTTAAACGGCCGTCTTTCCAGCGTCAACATGATTCAAGCATCCAGCAGACGTCTCAGACTAGCTGTTGTAAAGCGGCACCACCCTGTTGATATTTTCCCTGCAGATGGGGCATTTCTTTGGCTGTGGCAGGGCGTTGTAGCAGTGGGAACAGGCACATACGTGACCGCAGTCTAGAAACACGCACGAGCGATCGCGGCTCAGGCACAAGCTGCAGCTGTTGGGCGACACGCTGCTTTCCTCCAGGTTGAGTTCTTGCATGCGTTTCTTCTGATGCTGCATGAACTCCTTCAGCAGGCATCGCTCCCGCTGCATCTGTCTGTGACGCACAAATCCCCTCCAGACAAGGAAGAGGAGCGTGGAACAAGCGGCCACGCCAAAAACGACAGTCAAGATCTGCCACAGCCTCATGCTCTTCCCCCATTTCCTGAGGAGAGACGCGTAGTCCAGTCTGGTGAGGTAGTAGCAGAATTCCTCTTTGGGCGGCTGCAGCTTGATCAGGTTGTTGTCCAGGACCAGCTCCCCCACGCCGGTGATGACGTCTCCCAGACGTAGCATCTCCTCGGTTTCATTGATGCCCTGCGGTCGCTCGCCGATGATGAAATGGACTATGACGCTGGACAAAGACTGAACCGTGGGGGAGAAGTTGATGTAGGTGGTTTCTAAGTCCAGCTCCGCCGCATCCAGCGGACGCATGACTCGCACCGTGGCAGTGATGCTGTCGTCATGAGACCCGAGGACGAACGGAACCATGTTGTTGCGCCGGAGGATGACAGTCTCTGTGTTGTGCCTGAAAACATCGAGCCGTTAATGCGTTTCTAACATCGGCATCCAACGAGTTCTGTCATCACTGGTAAAGATAATTATTTTCTGGCTCAGGAAGTATCTTGGTCTCTAGAAACCAGCTCAGTTTCCAAGAGCCCGAAATAACATCTTCACACATCTTGGTTTTTTTTGTGTTTTTTTTCAATTGTCCAAAATTATCTTGAAATGACGCAGAAACAAAGAAGTTAAAAATTTAAAAACTTCAAATCTTCAGATTCCAACAACAGGAAAGAGTCCATTTTAAATGTTTTTTGCTTGAACAGACTAGTCAGGACAGACATTTCTTCCCTTCCAGCGACTCACCACAGATGAGTGATCCAATTCCAGACCTTCTTCTTCTCCTTCAGGGTCAGTCGTTGAATCACGCCCTGGCAGTTCTCCACGAACTGGCTGTTCAGGTTGTCCTTCACGGACCTCACCACACCTGTCACCATCAACGACAGGGTGTGGAATTATTCATGGAACGATGCTCGGTTTGTATGTTTGCACAGATCTTAATTTGAGTCACCAGAAAGGGGATTTCAAGATCACCCCACCCACCTTCAATGACAGCATAGGGGATGCATTGCCCCGGAGTTTCAGACAGTAAGGTCTTCAAATCTTGGTCGATGGAAACTTTTTTGGCTTCCTATGGAAACGTGTGTTTTAGATAAACAGAACACACAAGCGACTTCCAACGTGATGGGAGGAGGGCGGGCCGAAACGTGTCTGACCTTTAACCTAGCCACCGTCCTAGCTCTGCTCTTGTACTTGGAGTAGAAGATGGCCGTCAGGGCTGAGCTGGTGGCCAGCAGCACCATCTGAGCGGTGGAGGGTTTCCAACCGGAGTCCATCCTGTCTGTTCAGCGCCCAGCGGCGAGACGGAGACGACAAGCACAAATTCATTCATTCGATAGCTTTCACCACGAACATGTGAATTTCCAAGTTTGGGATCATTAAAGTGTGTGTGTGTGTGTGTGTGTGTGTGTGTCTTCAGACAGATGAGTGAATTTACTTCTTCATATCTACATTTGCTTCTGGAACGTGCTGTAAATAAACACTGATCATACCTGGTGCAGTAAACAATAACAACAGTTTACCAACAGGAAGCCCTTTCCCCGTTTGTTGTCAAGGAGGCGTAGATCCCCGAATTTCTTACTGTTTATCGTGACCCTGAACGCACCACCACCTCAGACGGGACCAGCCTGAACGAGTTAGCGACAAGCAGCTAAAAAGTTAACACAATTCAATGCTGTCGCTAAACCAAACGCCACCTTTATGACGTATAATGTTCATCATGACGTCATGTCGTCGTTTAAAACGCGATCTGTTGAGCTGGTTAGTCAGAAAGCTAGCGCTCAACTCCTCTGGTAACAGCCTGCTAGCCAGCAGGATTAGCAGGTGAGTAGCTAGCGGTGCTGAGGGTAAATAAAGGGACTCTGACGTGTTTGTTTTTACAGGGCATTATAACGCGCCATGGCGCGTTATGTGCCGCTGTTCACGATGTGTTCACTGACCTGTATGAACGCTCATACTCAAACGCCGGCAGCGCTTCTCTAGCAGCGGACTCGTCACCGGGAAGCTGCCGGTGTGGGTGTAGACCTCCCTCCCTACCGCCAGATGGCGCTGTCAATCAATTATAGCGAAACCAGGGATATGTTAACCCTGAAGTGAGGGAAACCCAGGGTTTCTGGTTTCTTAAAGGGAGGTAACCTAACCGAGTTTTGTTGAAGTTCAGTTTGATCATTAAAAAGAAACTCAGTCCGTATTTCAGAGGTATTTTAAAATGTAAACATGCCTTGACGAGGATCCTATTGGTGAAGGTTCAGCATTCATTCACAGAGAATTAAATATCGTATCGCGTTTTAGATGTCTCGTCATAGCCAGACAGTTATCTTTATGATTGGTACCATTTCATGTCCCGAGTTTTCTATGCAATGCAGGAGATGCTCATTATGGCTCTCCTTGAAAACGACTTTCACCGAGTTTGTCAATTTCACTGGAAATAAACCCGTCAGAATCATCAGGGAAGAGTTTTACAGGATTGTAGGGGAATGATGTAGACGCCTGATAAATTATAAATTATAAATTATATTCCCTTAATGCTATTGTGCTGCTACCTCTGAATTGGATTAGTAACTTTAATTTTTTTTCAGGATTGCCCAATTTAATTCTAAAGAAGAAAGAAATGCACTTTATCCCGTCGGAAATTAATTTTTTCACTTGGTGTGTTTTGTTAGTATATTCAGACATGCTTATGTGTGTGTACAGGCCCCTGAAACAACCACACACAAACAAGGGGACTGTAGGCATGCAATATATACAATGGGAGGCAGAGCGATGGGCAGCTCCTTCTTTGGTGTGCCCCAAATGAGTGGCCTTGTGTGTGTATGTGTGTGTGTGTGGGGGTCTCATAATAAAGCTGATGATGCTAAAGACATGTTGAAGACTGCATCATAGATAAACTAACATCTGTCCAGACCATATGTGATGCTTCAGAACACATTTCTGATGTGGAGGCAAAGTTGTCTGGGTTGGTTCATGACTCACGGATATATGGTGAGTCTTACCTGAGCAACAGACTGTAATGTGGTAGGTGGCGTAAAGGTTTGCAATAACACACTTGTCTCCATTCTTTAATCCACTCTAATATATCCACTATACATCATAGGAGAGTATGATGGCTTTTATCTGGTGTACAAGGGTTACCCATAGCAACCTAGGCTGATGACCCCTGACACTGAAATAACAAAACAATTTGTCAGAGAAAATTCATAAATGCAGACACTTAAGGTAAATATTTGTTAAGACCCATGCAGAGTGACTTAGCTCTAACGCATAGGTTACATTGGTGATATAATCAGGTTGATACTGAGGGGGTTCTACTAGTAGAAGAACCTCCAGGTGAACCTTGCTTTTGAATTGTGCTTTCTTCACGAGTATTATTGGAATCATTACCTCTGGGTCTACTCATCATTCTGAATTGTGTGCACGCATGCACACAGTTAGATTTGGATCGTAAAAAGAAAGCAGTTCCAGGAATAGACGGGACATTGTTGGACCACAGAAGGCAGAGTGTGAGTCAGCGGACTGACAGGACTTCATGCATGGTGTTCTGATTGAGTCTATATGGTGTTTACAGACAAAACCGACTGTTTGTGTCGTCATCTAGCGTTCAACTCCCAACAGAACCACAGAGGTTCTTTACTACAGGCCATCCATCACACCTGTCAAAAACAAAAGCCCAGCTTTGGATTTTGGGAGTTTGGGTTTGGTGAAGTCTCAGTCCTAGTAGAGGAACCTTTGTCTCCAGTCCATTATGAACCATTTATGAACCGAAATGCACACTGATTCCTTTCTCTTGAACAGGTGAACCTGAGTTGTTTGAATGCTGAAGCCATCAGAGAGACTGATGTACTTTGTGTCCTTTTCAGCACCGACAGTAGGCGTGACATAACCTTTTAGAGAGCGGAGATGATTTATACTGTAGTGATGGAGAGTAATAGATGCTATCCAGCTAATATTCAGCGTCTCGGTTCGGCAGCAGATCCACGGATGGCTATAGACATTTAGAACAATTTCATCAAACCTTTTACCACTTTGATGGGCTAACAACGAGTCTGGAGCTTCTCTGTGGCTCATACTTGTAAGTCCATTGAGATAGGCTTCAGCAACCCCCGTGACCCGCAAAAGTGGAAGAAGCGGTTCAGAAAATGAATGAATGAATGAATTTTGCCACCAACTGGACAACTTGCCCCAGTGGAGCTGTGGTATTTGGTTTTCCATGAGCGATGATGTCATCAGACACTCAGGGACAAGCGAATCTGACCTTCAGTTAGAAGATGTTATGATCAGTTATCAAGCGGTGGGAAACAACGCGGAAATGTGACGTGTCTTGTCCAGTTCTGGTCAGCTACATAGAACCCTCTAAAACACACCCTGCTGACGGATTAACTATCAGTAGGGCATTAGTACAAATACCCACACAGCGCTGGATAGGGTCTGGAGTTATGACATCACATCAGATATGCGTTTCTGCAGACAGACGTTTTAATCCATTAATGTAATTAACATGTAGTATTATCAAATCTAATGGAAACATCTCTCTCTGTCTCTCTATCTGTCATTATTTCCCTCTTTCACACCCACTGAGAGACAGAGAGATTTCGGTCTACACTGCTCAACTGTGTCACCTGGTGGTTGTTATCGTATTTGTATTTTGTAATGGTATTGCGTATTAGTATGGTGTATTAATATTGTGTATTAGTATTTTGACACACATCAGAGGAAACCCTCTCTAGGGTTCAGACGGTAGACTCATGCAAAACGTCTAATTGATGACCTTGTCTGAAAGCCCCTCTAAATCCTCACAGGGTCATTAATGGAACAGGAATAGCCACCTCTGCTGAGTCTGCTGACATCATCAACCCGAGCCATGGATGATTACCCAACCGAGATCTGCATCGAGGTGTAACCTCGTTTCCAGTGAAAGAACAGAATTGTCCTCGGGGTGCCGGTTCAACATGAGTCACCTTGCTTAGCGGCCACCTCGCAGGACGATGACCCGTCGCCTGCGTCGACCTCCCACATCCTCGTAATGGCTTCTTGTCACAAGTCCGTGTGGATTCCAGACGGGCAGAAATAGGGACAGCAGACGGAGGCGACAGCTTAATGGGAGGAATGAAGGAGGCGAGAAGAACTGCTGAAAGATGACAGTTAGAATTAGATGTGACAGGTCGGCTTGAGCCCGACTCGTCTGGTCACCTACTTTTAGGTGAAAACATAATTAATTCACAGCTCAGGCATTAAAATTACAAAAGGTGATATCTCTTCTAAAATGCCAGCGTGATTAGGAGGAGAAAAATGAAAAAAATGAAACTTGGGTAAAAAAAAGGTTAGAAATGACTTTTAGGACTTTACAAATGTCAGACGTGAATGCTCAGCGGGAGCTGGAGCACAGATATTATAGGTTTGTACGAGCGATGACGTACACAACAAACTTGACTCGGGTGGAGCTGCTGGCTCGGACTTCATTCCGTGCCGTTACTGAACTGGACCATGTTTATCCCCATCCTGACCTGGCCTTAGCTGGCCTGTCAGGATGACCCGTCCACAGCTCTGGGTATTTAATGAGGCTACACATTTTAATGAGTCTCTGTCCTTCAAAGCTTTCAATGTGGAATATGTTTCCCTGCAACACATGATGGAACAGTACTTGTACTAATTTTCCCAACGTGGCTCAGAGATGCTGCACATGTACGATTTCATGGAGTGCCGGAGCGTCCGCCTAAAGTGAAAATGTACATGTCAGGAAATCAGATGACTTTCATTCGTTAAGAAATAAACCAGCTGTTTCCTGGTCCCCTTTACAAATCAGGTGTTTCCTGGTTCCCTTTCCAAGCCGGCTGTTTCCTGGTTCCCTTTACAAACCATCTATTTTCTGGTTCTCTTTACAAACCAGCTGTTTCCTGGTTGCTTTTATGCCAGAATAAGAAGCTTGATATTGAAAACTGCACAAAAAGTACGTTCTTTCTTGTTTTTCTGGTTGTTTATCCATCTTTTTTTTAATGCTTATGATAATCCTACTGTGGCTGGCGGCGGCTTCTCTATTACTGACAAACATGAGTGGAATAAATAACGTGACGCCTGTCTTCAGGCAGGATGTAGATGCTGCAGAATGCTGATGGGTTCTGATGACGGGTTCCAGAGAGGTTTCGGTGTGGATTTGAACAATGTCTTTTGAGATACTGTAATTACAGTCTACTTACCACTTTAACGTGGAGGATAACGGACTAATGAAAACGAATGGATGTCGTCTGATTTGGATCCAAGCAGTTCCTGAAGAACCTACACTAAAACAAGGTAAAACAAGAAGGAAGTTTGTGCTTGAGTTAGAATTATTAATTATTATCATATCATATTAATCCAGGTTCAGGGTTTCACGTTAGTTGCATGATGGGGGTCAAACAGTGTAACGACCCCCCACCCCCCGGAGATTTGCCTCTGAGATCCGCCTGGTAGACTCCAGACCGAATCCAGACTGAAGCCATGAGTATTTAGTCTTTTTCTTTTGTAATTGACTCTTTCATTTCTCATTTCTCATTTTTTCTTTTGAACTTAGAAGCTAGCTAACAAATCATTTACCAGAGCAAATGGGTGGGGTGGGGGTGTTGTTGTCCTGAAGGGTGGGGCCTTTTCTCCTGATTAGAGAACGAAGGGAGCCGCACCTCTCCTCATTCATTAAACATGATCCCCTTGAACTACACCCTGTTCAGCTCCTGGGAATCTCCAGAGTGGGAATGAGAGAATATTGATTTCATCCGCTGAGGTTTCTACTTCCTGTTTGGTAAACATAGAAATGACTTCACCTGCTGTGCTATCGACCTCCAGGACTGGCGTGCTTTTATCGGATGGTTTAGAGCTCTGATATATCATCGCTCCCTCTCTCTGGGTCCTGACTGGGTGCTGGTTACGTTGCTGCCTCAGTCACGTACGGTAATAAATCATCAACCATCGATTACGCCGCCGAGCTCGCTAAGTGCCGTGCAATGACAAGGAAGCCTGGTTTAGTTAGGCGGCCTGAATTGGCAGTAATATGGATCATATATGCTTCGTGGATAAAAGGATGTCTGCAAGAGGAGACAAAAGACTGGGAGGAAGGCGATGGACGAGTGCTGCTTGGATAAAAGTAATTGGATGGCGGTGATAACATTCTGCACCCGGAGTTGGATGAAGGATGGGAGCTCAGTTGAAGGAGAGCCAGAGATGAAGGAGGAGCTAGAGAGATGAAGATGAATCAGGAGTCAAGGGCTCGGCTGGATATTGGTTTGTGCCGATGTTACAATGCCTGCGGGGTCAGTGAGGAGGCAACAGCAGCTTTTAATACATGTGTTTTAGTTTTTAAAGGGACCAGATGTAATTAGAATTTCTGAAAAGATGGATTCCCGCTCTAACAATTCTTTAACTCTATAAAGTATATTAAAACAGGAATTAATCTAAATCATTTTGTACTTCATTAACTAAGAAAGGAATGAAGGAAGTGGGTTTTGTGCTCTCTCCTGATACGCTGATGAATTCTATTATTCACAGGAAGGATTTTCTTCATCGCTGCTGCCTGCTCTGAGCATCCTCCACTCAGCCCTGTCAGGAGGGAAAGGGCTACGAGTCAGGTAGTCTTTCATCGGCCAATGAGCTGAAAGCATCTCTGGCCACGCCCATTTACGTAGTTAAGGTTCTTACATGACCAATGAAGCCTTGTCTGGTTTGAGTTCTCTTCAGCTCTGTTTGGGGGGGATGTGGCCCAGTGCTAGCGCTGTTGGACAGGTTTTGGCACCCAGCCTTGGTGATGAGGTCAGTCCTGAATGAACACATTGGTTCCTGCTTACCTGAGGTTGGAACTGAGCTGCCTTCCATCAAACATCTGAGGATCTAAAGCATCTTAGTCTTGACAGAATGAAGAAGACCTGATTCCAGCTCATCCTGGATCGCATCCAGTGACAGCAGGAGCAGAAGGCTCTTAATAATCCCTACATGGCAGAGTCGTCATTATTTCACCCTTGGATTTCCAAAGTGTTAGTTTCCACCGTTCACATAACGGAGTATAAACCCTGAGAAGATGCATGGAGCATGGGAAGAAGAAACGTCGTCACAAATTTGAAAAACAAAGGAAGAGAATTTCAATAAATAAACTAAAATCTGCTTTCTTCTTTAAATAATTGGAAAAAATCACATCCAAAACCGTTCATGCATCTGTTGGATCATGTCTTTATTTCAGCAAAGTAACTAACCTCTCAGCTGAGAACTTCATCCGCCGTCGGCCCACGCCGCCTACTGCAGCTTGCCACTCAGATGATTCTTCATGTGATTTATGGAGCGGCCGCCACCGTCAGTGCTGTTCGCTCGGTGTTGGCCGATCAGACGATTGAACAGATGCCAGCAGACTGGATCTGTGTTCTGCTGCTGGCGACTTTCAAACAGATTGCAACCATCATCTTTCATTGAGCTGAAGACCAGTGAGTTGATTTTTTGTCCTAAAGAATCACCTGACCTGTTGTGTTTGGCTTCATGTTAGTCACAGCCGCCCCAGCAGCTCTGTTGACACAACACTGCCCTCAGCTAGCTGCTAACAGCAGCACGCTAGCATGCTCACAGCAGCATGCTAACAGTTGCTAATTAGCTTTAATTAGCAACTGTGGCTGACAGGATGTGTTTGGTCATGAAGCACTGGGTAGTCATTGATCAGTTAATGTTCAAATGAAAAATCAATACTTCCAATAATGATCGATCCGCTTCACTGAAGTGGAAAAGAGTGAGAGTATAGATTCCTGAAGCCATGGGCTGTTCCCAGGGGTGGAGTCAGGGGATAGGGGGGTCTGATTGGCTCCTGAAATACGCGTCTCCTGAGACGTGACAGCTGAGAAGAGTTCCTTCTGTGTAATCACCGTAACCCCTAACCCAACCCCTAAACCTAACCCAACCCCTAACCCAATCCGTAATCCAAACCCTAAACCTAACCCAACCCCTAACCCTAACTCTAACCCCTAACCATAAACCCTACCCCAACACCCAATCACTAACCTTAAGCCCAAACCTAACCTTAACACAACCCCCTAACCTCAACCCAACCCCCTAACCCTAAGCCAAACCCAACCCCTAACCCTATCCCTTAACCCAACCCCTAAACCAACCTCTAACCCTAACTCTAATCCCTAACCCTAACCCTCAGTCCCTAACCCTAACACCAACCCTTAGCATAATGTTAACACAACCCCCTAACCTCAACCCAACCCCCTAACTCTGAACCTAACCCAACCTCTAACCCTATCCCCTAACCCCTAACCTAACCCTCCATCTCTAACTCTAACACCAACCCTTAGCATAACCTTAACACAATCCCTAACCCTAACTCTACACCTAACCCAAACTCTGTAACCCAAACCCTAATCCTAGCCTCCCAAAATAAAACAGAAATAAATGTGTACTAAGTCAGTTTGTCACAGTCAGTCAGAGCTGAAGAGCTGACATCCTGCAGTGTGTCGACTAAAAGTCCCAAACACACTGATCAATACATTTGATTTATTGGATCAAACAGCCTTCTTCTCAAACAAACATTTATGATTGTAGTTTTGCCTGCTTGTTTCTTAACATGTGTTAATCAACTTTTAACCTTAGACGCCGTCAGAGGACGACTTAAACGTGTCCAGACTCAACAATCTGCTGTGGTTCTGTATTTTAGAATGTCTTGAATTATTGTGATCTCCTCATTTAAAGTTATTCAACATGGAGAATTAATCTATTAATTCATCTACGGACCCGACGGACTTTGACACCAGAGCTAACAAGTTGTCAGAGGTCCCCTCAGAGAGGAATGACGAGGTGAAACTTCGTCTTCAGATTGACACTCAACGAAGCCCCGGCATCGCCTCATCGCTCAGCTGAAGGATAAAAAACGCTTTGGTCGGGAGCCATTTGGAAGCAAAACAACGGAGGAGGGAGGGAGCTGATGGTGCCTGAATGCCGAGGCTCCCGCATGATCAGCGCTGCATGATGCAAAAAGCAGGAGAGAAAGGGGAGGAGGAGGAGGAGGAGGAGCGAGCAGGAGAACGGACTGGCTCACAGCTCTCAGTGTCTGTTCTGTGCTTCATGAAGCAGCTTCTCTCGGCGTTTGCTCCTTCGCTCCCTCGGAACCAGCTTTCCTACTTTACATACAGATCTGAGAGGAGTCCACAGAACAGCGGAGGAGCTCCTTCGCTCCAACTACTCCCACGCCATGCTCCCTTGGAGGAGGAATAAGTTTGTTCTGGTGGAGGATGAGGGCAAAAGTAAACCCAAGAGCCTGGGGACGGGGCTGACCTACCAGTCCATCCTCTCCTCCTTGCTGCGCTCCTGTCCTGACCTGCTTCCTGACTGCCCCTTTGACTGGGTGGGGAGCATCTTCCACAGCAAACGTCAGAAGGTGGAGCTGAACAAAGAGGAGCCTGTTTACAACGTGCGTTACCTGGGGAGCGTGGTCACCATCACAGCCAAAGGAGACGGGTGTACCCAGGAGGCAGTGGCCAAGATCTGGACGAGGAGCAACTATGGGGAGCACAGCGTCAAGATGAGGTTAACTGTTGGGTCGCAAGGCATCCGGTTGAGCGCGGATAAATCTGGGAAAAAGAAACCCATCCATCTTTACTCTTTGAACAGGATCACCTACTGCAACGCTGATCCGTACCGGCCCAAGATCCTGGCTTGGATCTACAGGCATCAGGTCAAGAACATGGCCGTGGTGCTGCGGTGTCACGCCGTCCTGGTGAGTAAATCGGAGAAGGCCCAGGCGATCGCTCACAGCCTGGACCAGAATGCCACGTCCGCCTTCAGCGAGTTCAAGCGCCTGAAGCGTCAGAGCGACTTCCGGCACTGCCAGCAGCAGTTGCTGGGTGAGGAAGCTGTGCCCCTGATGCCCCTGAGAAGGCTGCTGAACGGGCAGTGCCACTACCGACCACCCACCGACAACCCCGGGACCGCCACACGCCTCTGCTCCATTACTGAGGAAGAGGAGGAGGACGACAATGATACTAAGCACGAGAATCAGGAGGCGGAAGCTCGGCGTGAGAAGCAGAAAGTTCTGACCACAAACACTGACCCGACTCAGTTGCTGTTGGAGCTGGACATCGGAGACATTGCCAGGCTGGAGCAGTGCCGAATCAACTTCATCAGCGACGGAAACAACAACACCTTTTCTTTCCTGACGTCTCTAGTGTGAGAACGCCGTCAAAAGAACTGGGCTACTCTGTTTCCGTCAACGGTACCCCTTCAGGCCCCTCCCTGCCTCGTCCACGTCAAGTTAAATGTTTACCAGAACCTTCTCCTGCTGCTGAGGAGGACACAAAAGGGCAGTGGTTTCTGTTTGGACCAGGTGGTTAGTTGGACCGGATCAGACTGGGAAGCTGCCTGTTTACAGGTTCAATCATAGCACAAGGACGAAAGAGGTTTCAGCACCTGTGACCCATGGGTCACGGATTGCTCACCCAGCAGGACGTTTGTCAGTCCTCTAGCTGTTGTTTTTTGTGAGTGTAATCTACGTTTGCCAGCGAGGACGTTTTTTCTGATCCACTTCTATTATAATCTTTTTTCAGGGAGGCTCTTTGTAAATTTGTGTAATTTTTCTAACGTGACAATCGTCATCCTTCATGGACCGACCTTTGGGAGAGCTTACAATCAAGAGACGTTTATTACGGGGATCACAGCCGACTAATGAGCGAGGCTGTAATTTAGGAAACAAGCCATCCAGCCTTGTGTTTATTGCTGTCGTTTGTTCCCGCCCTCATCATTTATGCATGACATCAGCGCTAACCTTTTCATGCTGAGCTTTGTCTTCTTCTCTGATCCTTTCTAAACGAGCACTGTGATAAACGTGTGAGCAGGGATGAAATCTGATTTGTGTGATGCATATTTTATAGAGCGGATTCTATGTCAGCTGCACCAAACAATCAGAACCACAAAAACAAGTTGTTTGTCTGTGTGAGCCGAGCAGAACTGACCCAGATTTCTTCTTGATAGTATCTGTGACCACATTAAACCAGTGATTTTCCAAACATGCTGAATAAAACTGACTCTGTCTGGAGGTTTCATTCGTCAGTGTTTTAATTTGTGTTCATTATTCAAATGAAACTCCTGTTTGCATCTGTAGTGTCAACGTTCACACCAGTAAGCCATGGTGCGAAACTGTGAGATTCTCTTATACCAGCAGGAAAGGCTTCCAGCTGGCGGTGAGTGTGGATGGATCTGCGCGGGTCTAGTTCTGGCTCCTCAGCCTTTTACTCTGAGGGCAGAAATTAATCAGCGGATTGAATTGTTGAAGACATAAAGAACCTGCCTGGCCTCGGCAGGATGGCTGTCGGGCTCTGACAGGAGCCGGTGATCCAAAACGGGGGGGCAGGGAAGTGGACTTCCTCGGCCATCAACCATTTTAGTGCCAACATCAGCTGTTTGGTGATGACAGCCTTTCAAATCATTGACTGGAATCGAACCGTCCTCATTGTTTCAGGCAGCCTCCCTATTCCCTGTCCTATCAGTACTGAACCGGAGACCCGGAACGTTGGTGATGATTAAACTGCTCATGAATACAGTTTGTCTTACGTAACACCGAGAGCTGTGAGCTCTGACAGTCGGAGCCTCATTAACAGGCTGAGGTGTTCGACTTCCGATGGGATAGAGAACAAACATAAGACAAAGCAGAACAGGATCCAAAGTCAACTGACGCCCTTGTGCATTGTTTTCTATTTTCACGCCTGTTTTCCTCTCCAGTCGCTTCGACACAAACTCCGACTGTTTGTTCTCTGGGCTGAGGCCAAACGGCGTGGTGTCTGCCGCGCTGCCAGAGGTATCTGAAGCACGGCGCGGTAGAGGAGCCGCTACTGTTCTTTATTCTAACAACCTCTTGTCAGGCAGTGGGACAGAGGAAGCAGATGGCAGAAACAAGATGCATGCTGAGCTTTATCACAAGCGACGAGGACCAAGCCGTGTTGGGTTCTGTCACATCCACGTCTCAAAAACGGAGGATGCGCTTTAAACTACGCTGAATCCCAGTAAAAGACTATCCTTGCTGCACCGCTTTGTCCCTAAAAGATGCCTCTGCCAGCACATGGCTTTTGAAAAAGCTTTGTGGTCCCCTGGCAGAGTCTGCCAGGTACACAGTCGGATTAAGCTCGTCTTCATCACCAGGAGGATGAAGGGGGGAACAAACGTGGCTTCCTAGGATGACTGGCAGCAAGTCGCCGTCCGTGTCCAGGCGTGAGCCTGTTCTGTTTTTAATTTGCCTTAGTTACCCCACCTCTGTAGTGGCCACTTCTGTGGCCTCTGTTGCCATGGTTACACCAATGCACACTGGATCAGTTGGAAGTTGATATCCTCGGACGTGTCCAGGAGAACGGAGGTTGTCCGGGGTTTTTGTTTTGATTCATTGCCAATCAATTGATCTGGCACTGACTTCATCTCCAGTGGAGGGGGTGTGTCCAGAACCTCAGCCAAGGAGTGTGTATGTATGTGTGTGTGTGTGTGTGTGGGGGGGGGGGGGGGGGGCACGAATGAAAATAAATCCAGATCTGGAGGCAGACGGATTCCTGATACCAGGACACTTCTAGGTGTCCATGAATTTGGTGGATTAGTTTAATATGACGAGAGAAAGATCCGAGCAAAGCACCATCGTCAAAACAACGTCGCCATGCCAACGGCTCACAACAGTGTGATAGAAAGTGGGACTCACATGCCCACTTCTTCTTTCAGAGGCCTGCTGATGAACAGCCACCGCATGATTTGGATTTGTCATTGCCCGGAAGCGTTCAGATTGTCCCGAGTTAAATTCCATTGGCGTTGGCGGGGGAAGTGTGTTCTGGTTCACAGTGTTCTCAAACTCTTTTGTTATATAGTAAACTTGTGGCTGGTTTAGTTTAGTGTAGTGTAGATTCCAGTTCTGGTCCAGGCCGCCACCAGAGCCCTGATGTTTTTACGTTTTCTCCTTCACGGCAGACAGTCTCCTCTTTTCTCTGACGGATGATCTTCTATCTAGTCCAACTTTCAAAGCTAACAAGTACCATTTTCCAGCTCATGCATATCTCATAGCGCACCTGATGGCAGCTGCTCACCTGAGATATCCTGTTTGGTTCTCAAACCACATGGACACAGATGACAAAAGAGCATCCTAACAGAAAGAAGTAGGACTGAAACACAACACAACGACTCTGCAGAGACAGAAGTGAGCAAAGATGCATAAAACTAAACAATCAGATAAACTGCTTGGGCTCCAAAGAAATAAAAGTGCAAGTGAAGAAAAACAGAACAAATTCATGAGACTCAGAGATTAGTAACGGCTATGAAACATTAACGCCTTTACCTCATAAAATTATAATAAATCATTCCAAAATTATTAGGGAAGAAGTGTTGAGATGAAGAATCCTGCCGCAGGAGTTCATGCATGCATTTACTTTGATACCAATATTCAGGAGTGTGAATTCTCCCTCTGTCGACTGATTCCTCCCTGGAATAGAGGCGGCAGACAAATTTATGGCGGTGGAACCTCAGATACGATTTCATTTGCCTCGGTCTCATCCCCGCTCTCCTCAGTTTATTGGAGATGAGCCGTGGACGATATTGTCTGCCCTTTCCCTCGTCGTTACGACATTACAGCTGCTAGAAGAACCTTTTTCAAAAGTGGAAGTAAAAAGAAGTGGTAGGATAATAATGAGATACAAAGGACAGTGGGCAGTTGTCCACAGTGGGGAAATCTAATAATCATGTCACGCACCAGCTGATGTCTTCCTTCCACAGGTTACGCAGGGAGGCGCACGTAGCCGCTGTCCCATGATGTCACCATGATGATAATTTGTTGGTTCCTCTGGGCTCGGCATTGTTCGTGTCCTTGAGGGCTCTGCTTGAGTGTCACATGACCGATCAGGTCCATTTATTGCTTGTGATTGGTAGATTTTTGGGGCCCACTCAGAGCCTAATGACACTTTTTAGACATCATTTTATAAAAATAAAGCTCACACAAACTTTTAACCATCAGTTGGTGTAGGAAGAAACGTGCCGACAGAACCTAGTTTTTCTGCCTCGGGCTAACGGTGGTCCAGAACCTACCCGAGGTCAATAAGGACCTCTCTCAGGATGGTGATCAGGCAGGACTCCACCAGCAGTGGCACGTAGGCTCTATTGATTAGCATGGGGGGGCAGCCAGCGGCAGATGGAGGACGTGACGGGAGTCAAGTTTCCATCCAGACTGATTCAATTTTAACCCAATTTCCAGAAAATTGGTAAAAACAAAAGGAATTCAGGACAGGATATGATGACACTCCTTCTAGGAATCGCAGGATCCGATTCTTCGATCAGATGACACTGAACCGAAAGGAAGAGATGATTATCAGCCAATCTGATTGTTTGTTTCATTCGTCTCATTAAAGAGAGATCCCGCTGAGATCAGACGTAGCGCTGGGAGAGCTGCAGTGATGAGGGAGTTAGCTTAGCTTAGCGTTAAAGTATGGAAATTAGGTCGCTAAAGTCAAATTCCCTCAGATCTCTGCATTCAGGATCAAATTATTATCTTTTTTTCTTTGCTTTTGTGTGAATGATTAATAAAGTCAACAGACTATCTGTAGGTAAGTCATAGAGGCTAGTCATAGACCTAGTAAGGCATAGACCTGGTCCAGGTCCAGGTCTTCATCCGTGGAGCAGAGGCAGAACAGAAATGACGTCGGGCTGCAGTAAAGACGTTGTCTCTTTTCAGACATCATGACCATCTTGATATTCATCTCCCAAAAGCCTCGGCGAGCCGAGAGCATCAAAAACATCACAGAGTAACAGGAAAGCAATCAGCAGCAATTATCATCACATTTGCTGCTATTTGCGGCAGCAGTGGAGGTGAAACCATCATTACACCCCTGGGTTCATTCTGAGGGTGGAGTTCTACGCAGAAACAACAACCAACGCCGAGAAGTGAAGCAGGAGCACCCGCGGAACGGTTGGTGGAGAGGAATCAAGGCTCAATCAGAAAGAAGAAGCATAAATCTGGAATCCTAACCCAATTACCATGGGGAGCAGAGGAGCAAGGGAGGCAGGGAGCGATCACTGTCATAAAAGGAACTGGGCCAAAACACTCATACAAGCTCTTCATTGAGGGAGTGATTGTGGACAAGACGCGGTAAATGGGGCAGTAGGTGGATTTGGCAGCATGTGACTGGAGTGGCACATGGAAGAAGAGGAGGAGGAGGAGGAGGCAAGGAGGTACCGGAGTAAACAAGGAAACAAAAACAAACAGACTGTAACCTATTAAATGCTGGCTCCTAGCTATGAGGGTATCTGTAACTAATGGCTGATTTTAAAAGCCTCTTTTCGCCAAACCCATCATCATCATCACGGGCTGTTTATTCAGGAGGCGGGGCATCAAGGTGACATATGGAATACTAAAGTGCTACTCCGTACAATAGAACAAGATTAAAATGGTAATAATATAATAGATTTTCAGGCTGCTGGAAGGATAAAATCCAACCTTCTGCTTTATAAAAATGGAAAAAAGATTCTAATCCACTTGCAAAGCACGGCTCGACGACTTGGCCCCGAGTCGGTGACATGGAGAACAGCTGGCATCAACTGGAATGAATTAGTCCGAAGTTCAGGAGTGAAATGATCGATAATGAGATCCCAGGTGGTGTCAGGGAGAGAATATGAAGGTCTTGTTCTCATGCATTTTTAATCGGTGCATCAGTCGGAAGACTTTTTGAATAAAATGGTATAAACCTATTATTAGGTCTTAATCTATGCGGAGCTGCAGCAGCTAAATTGAATTAAATCCCTCCCACATAACAGATTTTTCATAATACCCTATCATGACAGAACTTTTTCTTTGGCTGATTCATCAGTCTAATATTTCCCCCGAAAGAAAATGATTGTATTCCATGTGGATTACCCCATGTGGTGATTTTACATGCAGGACAAATCCGTCTTGCTCTCTCAGACAGTGGCTGCATTCGTCTCAGCAGGAGGTGGTTATAAACCTGTCAGTCTTCACAGGGAAGGTAGGCACTGATGAAAGAGAGATCTAAAGGCTTATGCTGTTTGTTTGGTTGATTCCAGCAGAGGAGATGATGCAGGCCACACACACACACACACACACACACACACACACACACACACACACACACACACACACACACACACACACACACACACACGTGACTTCAGCTCGGCATTAAATATGAGAAGATCTTTTTTTGACCCCGCTCCAACTCATCCAAGACATTTCAGACAGCCGATACTTATCCAGAGCCCATCAGATCCTCTCCGACCCCACCAACCCCCACTATGGACTACCCCCCACCTCCCCACACACACACGGTGTCTGTCAAGAAGTTTTGCAGCATCCGCTGCAGAACAGCCAGACTCAGAAACAGTTACTGCCCCCTGGCCATCAGACTGCTCAATGTCATATAACCCCCTCAAGCCAAAAACAATATCTTCATTTTCATATCTTGCTTCTTGTTCCAGCTCCTGTGAGTCCAAGCTGCTGTAACACACACACAGAATAGAGTTCAGGGTAATCCTTCTAAATGTGATGGTGCTTTAATGGAGACATGAGAAGTTAGCTGTCGGATAATAAAAACGACAACCAGTTAATATTTCTGAATTTGATGAGGACTATTTTTCCGTTGTCAGCTACAAAGTGCCGGATTGGGCCCCGGATCCTCTTCTGGCGTTGGAAATCCTGGAACGCTAATAGCAGTTCTGGATGCTTGGTGTCAGCCCTCCAAGAATAAATTGAATCCAGAGGATTTATGGCATACCTGATCGCAGCGGGTTGGGGCTAATGAGAACCTTTTAAAATGAGATTGCCTCTGGTTGAGGGCATTGATTGGGGTCTTAACCTCCACCCCATCACCGATGAAGTTCCAGCAGCAGCAGTGCCAACAGATCTCCCACCCCCCCCACGCTTCCACTCGTCAATCGGTCTGAGCACACCTGCCTGTCCCGGTCACAACAGATCAGACCTGACGGCCGCCGAGCGGGCTGACTGTCATTTCAGCAGCAGTCATATCAGCGCCTGGCAGCAGCGCTTGCTGGGCTAATCTCCTGACGCCTTAAACAATGTGATTGTCTGAGGCAGCCCCCGCCAAGCCCTTCTTTTAAGCCGGGTCCAGAGTGGAAAACCACCCCGGCTACACTCGTCTCGGTTCTTCAATGCAGACATGTTTCGAAGTGCTTGATGCAAGGCGACGGCTACTAGGGAATCTCTTTCCTTCATCTTGAGCCACGCTAGCTGTGATGCTGTACACACAGCGCGTCAATCAGGCAGAAGTTTCTAAACAGGCTTAGGATGTCTGGATTCATAGCTACCACAGAATAAATCCCGTTGTCATGGAGATCCTGGAGATTCTTTCAGGTCAAAAGACTATTCATCAACACGTCTGCCTCAGATGTTCCTGTTTAGCAAGCTAACGTAATGAATATGATGATAGTTGCTGGACCTGGCTTAATGAGTTCACACAGTACGTCTGCGTGGTGAATCTGTCGCCGCTGGATTCTCCTCGCTTCACTTTCCCACCCTGACAAACTGGTAACGATGATTTGTAAAGACTGGCTGTTGGCTCGCTGCAGCTGAGAGGCGTGTGACAGTCAGGACAGGCGAGGCTACGGCGTGGCGTTAGCCTTCATACGACCTCCACTGTTTATCAAAGGGTGGCTGAAGGTAGATAAAGAGAATGAGTTAGTAGATACATTCGCGCAACAAGGCTCGCGACTTCACCTCATTGCGGATTTTTGGTAGGCAGTGACGTGATACCGTATGTGCATTCTATAGGCTGACAGCATCCGGAAGTGAGCTCCGTTTGTGAGTCTTGGACTTTCGTGAGACCCAAAACTGCTTTAAACAGTCGATAAGAGTGTTGGAAAAGATAATACAGATAGAAGGTGGTTTAATATCAGTATGGGGAGGCTTCATAAACATTTAAATTACTGTATTGCGGAATTCGTTAATCGCGTGTGGTTCCTGGAACTCATTCACTGCGAGGAACAAGGGTGCTGTATGTTTACTGCCACCATGCGCCCTTATTCTGTTATACTATAATTTATCATATCAAAATCATACACAAAAATCATACACAAATATTACAAGTTGTGGTATAAGAACAGTTTGTGTATATCTTGCACTAACAGGACAGGCAGACTGAAAGCACAAACTATTTACTGCACCTGAACCAAAGTCATCATCATTTCGAACCAGTGACATCATCACATGACATCAAAGACGTGTTCAAAAGAGGAAAGCCTTTGATAACATTCCAGGTGAGAGCTAACAGCTCTCATGAACCAAGAAGGACATGGAAGTCTTTCCCTTTCAAGTTAGCTAGGAGGGTATAAAAGGACACAAGTTCGGTTCATGGGTAAATCTGAGAGCGACAGACAAACTCAACATGGATGTGTGCAAAAATGATGTCCAAGACGTCATGGAAATACAGGGTTTCACAAATTCTGAAATCCAAGAGGCTATGGAGAGCACAAAAACTCTGAATGGAGAATTGGAGACGTGTTTTCTGACCACTGAAAACATGTCTTCGTATTTCCAGGTGGATGACTTGGAAATAATGCAGAAAAAGGGCAGCATTCAAGATACTTATCTGGATACGGCTCTGCAGGAGATTATCTCTCTTGACACTCAAGTAGAGGAACTGAAGAAAGATAAAAACACTCTGCTGCAGAAAGAGAAGGAGTTGACAGAGGAGAATTTATCTCTCCACCAGGAGCTCCGCAAACAGGAGAAGACTCTGCTGCAGAAAGAGAAGGAGTGGGAGGAGAAGGAGAATGCCCTGAATGCTCGGATACAGGCCCTGGAGGCCCAGACCCTGAAAGCAAAGAAGGAGAGCAAAGTCTGGAGGACAATCAGTTGTCCCTTGATCTGTGGAGTTTGTGTCGTCTCCTCGTATGTTGTCTTGAAGAACCTGTGAGGGCGTTTAAGAGCTGCTTGATTCTCAGGACACAGATTTACTGGCAGTTGAATATGAAGCATACAGTATGTGTCCTGTTTCAGGATGAAGACATCAGGACGCCGGGCTGCAGACGAGACGCCATTCATTAAACTAAAAGGCAGGATCAGGGCAGAGGAAGTGGATGATGTAAGTCTCCCGGTGTTTGAAAG
Organism: Antennarius striatus; assembly: GCF_040054535.1. Classification (NCBI taxonomy): domain Eukaryota; kingdom Metazoa; phylum Chordata; class Actinopteri; order Lophiiformes; family Antennariidae; genus Antennarius; species Antennarius striatus. The sequence goes on along the minus strand of NC_090777.1, from coordinate 24,924,350 downwards.
CATCGCCTCCCACGTTTGACACGTTTAATCATGAAGCCTTCGCCGCCGTCTGTAAATAGCCCACATTAGTCAGTCTCAGTGGTTTCTGAGAGACACATGGATGTCACTGCTGTGACTCCATAAAAGTAGTGGGAGTCATGTCCACACCGGTCTGATGTTTGTGAAAGACGTAGAGGACCGGATCACATCCTGAGCCGATGGACCGAAATCAAACTGAACACAGTGATGAGTTCATCTCCAGCTGAGGTCAGGAAAGGAGTTTTGCTCTTTATTATATAAAATAACAGAAGGGTTTGACTCAGCAATTTCTACCTTAGGAAAAGAGGACGAGGAAAAAACTGGCGTTAGTTTTAAAGGAAGTTAAAAGTTTGTCCTGGGGGTCCTGAGCTGTTTAGCAGTTGGTATACCAAAGACGACACCCAGGAAGCGTCCCAACAAGACTTGCTGGTGGAACGCGCTAATTTTGTCCCTCAACTTCAATGTAAACTTGAGGCTTGAACCAACAACTACCCAAAGTCCCATCAGTGTGTTTGCTTAGTGGGTCAAATGTGTGAAATAAAAGAACCTCTGATTCTGCTGCATCTCTTTTCATCCTTTTTGTTATATTGGTTTAACACAAGTCAATCAAATCAATCAATAAATTTAACAATAACAATAAAAAGACACGTTCCACACACACCCATTCCCTCGTGTTCTTTTAAAACATTTCTGATACTCGTGTTTTGGTTTTCTTGAGCCTAGCCTTCATCTTCACCTTCATCTTCCTCTTGCATAATGGTCTGTCCTGCCTTACATCATCGTGCCGGTTTCTCTCTGCATTTATGGATTCACATGCAGGAGCTGAGGTTCTGCGGTAGATAATTATGCACAACTACCAGATATTACCTGTCAGACCTGCACCTCCTGTCTCCAGCTCCTCCAGCAGAGGAGACCTCATGGGGCCCCCCCCCGGGCTGGAAATAATAATGTACATAAGCACACCTCGAATGTTTCACAGCGTCAGGATTTGCAAACCCTGTTCATTAAAGATCTTCACCTCCATCGAGTCCACACCAGACCTCCTCCTCCTGCTTCTCCACCACCAGCACAAAGTCTCTGAATGATGGATTCCATGTGTTCTAATCCAACTTTCCCACTAAATATTTGATCCTCTGCAGGACTTTGAAATGTAACAGTCAGGATGTGAACATGGGTATATTCTCTAAAGTTTAGAGAGTAGCTGTCATCAAACAAGACCCGTAGATCTATGAGACATGACGTTTGGTGCAAAAGTAGTAAGGAAAAGTGCTAAGTCAGCAAGCGACTCCATTTCTGGTTCCTGAATTAAATGTTCAGTTTTAAGAAAAGATTAATACCATTTTTTTCTTTTATTAAAGATATTGTGTTAAATTTGGCTGCTCTTTTCTCCGAATGTAATCCAATGCACAATTTGAGGAAGTCTGACATAAATATCATAAAATCCAATTACCCAGATGGGAAGGAAATAATAAGTTCCCCCATTATTCGGAGTGTGACTATCAAGAAGAATAATTGAATTATTCATTTCAAGGGAGAAGCTGTTCCATCAGCATCCATGCAGATAAGAATTTATCTCTGTTCACTGCAGAGAACCGGCTCTGTTTCTTTTTACACTTTCAACCAGCAAATATTTATGCTGCGACCGGCTGCATGAATCAGAGCTCACTGCAGAGAGCCCCCACCACCACTACTCCCACCCCGAAGAGACAATAATGAAGAAGTAGAAAAGCATAGGGGGACATTTCCCCTCTAGGCTTTGACTGAATGGGCTCTAAATCTTACTGATGGTGTGGAGGAAACAACTGAAGCTCTCTTCTGCAGAATAATGGCACTGGTGTAAAACAGGAAGAAACCAACAAACAGGGGGCTGATAGGGAAGGGGGCTCACTAACTCGGCGGGGGCGTGGAAGGAAGTAGGTCGAAACAGTGGAATCAGCAGCGGGAATCTCTTCGCAAAGAATGCATGTAGAAATATAGAAAAGGCAATTCCCAAAGCAAAAAAAAAAATCTGAATTTATAAAAGCTTGTAGTTGTTCTGATGAGTCAGCAGGGGGTGATTGAAGAACTGACGCCACGCTCACCATGGAAACGTCTTTAATCACACTAAGAATCAAACATAATCAGATCAGATTTATTATCAGATAGAAGAAGTGAGTCTTCCTCTTTGCTTGGTGGTGTTTGACATCCTCTCCGAGATGAAAAGAGGTGTCTTCCTTTATTTCCTCCCTTTAGTCTTTATCTTTTCAACGCTCCAAATGCGACACTACACCTTTGAAGTTGGTTCTCCTTGTGCTTCAGGTACGCCACTAACTGTTGGAGTTCTGTCTCCGTCTCATCTCAGATTAGAAAGCTGTTAGCTGGTAAGAGTAGAAACACTCACTTTAATCTGAAAGAAGGTAAAGCTCAGGCTCAGTTCAAAAGAAGCAGCATTGGCTGCATCATTAGGAAAACTACGTGATGCTCCGTTTCTCTTCCTGTAGAGGGTCACATGACCCATCAAGCATCAGGAAATCCTGGAAGTTGAAACAGACTATGACCCACAAGCAGATCTGAGAGTTCTTGCTTGGTTTCAGAAGCGGTTCTGGATCATTCTAGAGGTCGTCACACTCCAGGGAATATCAGAACTGGGGGCTTGAAATGGGCCAAGACCCAAATGAAATCAATCTGTTTATTGTGTATTTTAGTGTTAGTGTTGTCTTTCTGTGTATTAAGTCTGGTTTTACACTCTGCATTTCCTTTTTGTGCACCAATATTGCTGCTTTATGTGCCTTCAATTGGTCCTTGGGGACAAAAAATTTCTGAATTGAATTGAATTTGAATCTAATTGAAATGCCTGCAAAACTACTTTCCAATGACCAGCACACAAGAGGAGAGGCGTTACGTCATTCAACCACTAAGGGTGGCAGTAGCTCAGTCCGCTAGGTCTTTGGCTGGGGAGCAGAAGGTCGCTGGTTCGAGACCTCCGTGAAACAAAACGATCCAATTGCGAACTGGCAGTGAAGAGTTGCTGGTACACCTCCTGAGCACTGCCAAGGTGCCCTTGAGCAAGGCACCGTCTCCTTACAAGTTGTTCATTGGGAGCAACAAGATGTGGTTGCCATAGCTCTACCTCTCAGTGTTCACTTGCATGCTTACAGGCCACTGGTGTATGTGTTCCGGAGCTTGTACACACATATACTGTATGTGTGTGATACTAGCTTAATGAGTGGAAAAAACAATGTCCCCAAGGGGATTATTAAAGGAGGTTTCTTTCTTCTTCTTCATCTTCTTCTCCTACATTGTCGCCTTTTCGCTGGAGGTATTTATTATGAGCAGCACCGATCCCAGTGACGTGTTCTTCAGGTTCAGGTCAGGAAAGAAATTCCGTCAGATTAGTTCTGCTGGAGCGTCTTGGTTCAACGCAGTTTTCATAATAACGTCAGAGCCTCTATTATGTGAGTGCAGTTGACGTGAACGGCTGCAGCCACACTAAAAACACCTGGTGAATCACTCTGTTCCTGAGGTACAAGACTAATTGTGCCCTGATCCTGGTGTTCAATGCCCCCCTGTGGAGTTCACCAGTTGTCCAGTTTCACAGGATAGACTTCTTATTAAAAACCAGCCGCTGGAAAATGAGCAATCTGAGCGAGGCAGCCCAAGTGAGACGTTAATGTAGAGGCTGGAAGAGAAATGGTTTGCAATTTCACCGTCGTACCGCAGACACACACACACACACACACACACACACACACACACACACACACACACACACACACACACACACACACACACACACACACACACACACACACACACACACACACACACACACACACACACACACCAACAAACATATCGATTGCCTGGATGTGAACTCATAACTTCAGTCTCTAAAGGCTGGACTGTGGAGGCACCACATAAATACAGCAGCTATTAAACAGGTGTTCAGCATTTAGACACTGTCTGTGTCACTGAGGATACACCACAGATACTATTATGTGTCTTATTTTGTCAAGAGGACTGCAAAACTTACTGTACCAATTACCAATACATACCTAATTTAATGTACAGTATGCCAATTTAGTATATATCAAATTGAATGTGTACACATTTAAGGTATACAAATTTCATGTATACACATTTAATGTATACATTTAATGTTTCTATATTTAATGTACCTGTATACACATTTAATATGCATACACATTTATGTATACACATTTAATGTATACATATGTAATGTATACACATTTAATATACACACACATTTAAAGCATACCCATTTAATGTATACAAATACAATTTATAACAATTTTATGTTTCCAAATTTAATATATATACTGTACATTTAATATATACCAATTTAATGTATACATTTTCACCATACACACATTTAATCATATACATTTAATGTATACACATTTAATCTACATTCCTCTTGGGCTTCGAAATGTCTGTCTAACATTCAATGAAGCAGAAACTGACAGGTTTGACTGAAACTGGGGGAGGATTCTTCAGCCCTGTGAGGAGCGTTCATATTTTAAATATATATAATTATATTTTGGCTAAAAATAAAACCAAGGCTGCTATTGGAGGGAGGGATTTCTGCGTCCCAGGTTGTTCCGAGTCCCAATCAGGACAGACGTGGAGGGACGGTATGATCGCACGGGCTCGTCTTGTTATCTTGTTATCTCCACACGGGACTTGAATTAAAGCGTGTTTTCATATTCAGCACTGCCCTCTTTGAAATAAACCCCAGCAACAGACAGCGGGTTTGTTCATGAGGGACAGTTGTCAGCTCTACACAACGCTAATTAAACCAACGGGCAAAAATACACTCCCTTTTATGTTTTTTTTTCATTTATTCCTGGAAATCAACTTTCATTGTTATTTAATGTCCTAGTTTTACTGCCATCAGTGCATGGATTATGCATAAATATCTGTACAGTAGTGTGTTGACGTCTGTAGAAACTTAAAACAGTGTAAGGAAGAGTTTGTGCAGAGAAGTCAGTCCGGGGATTTGAGAACACACCATTCTCTTTCTGATCCAATTAAAGAAAAGCTTTTCTCTCTTTCATGCAAGGGTTTGTGGAACTAATGAGGTTTGGTCATATTTATCTAACTGCCCCCACATGGCCAAGCGGATTAAACAAACCCACCCTGCAATGAAGAGTAAAGACTGGCTGCCGGACACTAGAAAGACCTGGACAGGCCAAAAATCTGAATTTGGTCTCCATCAGCTGGCCTTACCAGACAATGATGTCATAGTCGTGGAATGACCCAACATCGGTAAACCATTGTTGGATTAGGGTATGACCAAACGTCCTGTTCGAACATCAAAACCAGAAACAGTTTGCATCCATTAGTCCTACTTTTCTTCTTCTATAGCTGCTTGTCTATTTACAATTTTAATCCCTAAGAACATTTCATCCACTCAAGTACATTTGTAATTACCGCTGTCATCTAAAATTCTACCGTATCTCAAAAGGATCTTTGTCTCGTCAAGGACAAATCAAAGTAGTCATCTTGATGTATAAACTGAACTTTTGGTCATCAGTGCTTTTCATCATCATTGAATTAGAACGATGGTAGAAACCAGCCTGTAGGTTCAGTCGAGCTGCTGGAAGGGAAAGTAAAACAAAAAGTGTTTACATGCTAGCTTGTTAAAGACTCAGGATGATGGATGGTCTCTCTGACCCGAACGCTAAAAGATAATTCTAATGGAGGGATGGAACTCGGCCAGAGGAGTTATCTAGCCGACGGTAATGCTTCTGTGGATTTGTCCAAAAGCGATGAAGGTCGTGCCGACAGAAGCCATGAAGAGAGGAGAGGAACAGGAGGTTGTTCTTCAGTCTGTACTGGAGGCATGAACTGTTGCTGCTGCCAGAAAACATCCATTTGATGAAATGCAGCACATCGATCAGGCGGATTTGGACAAGAAGCTCCAGCATCATTTTGAAGGTCGCCAATAGACCTTTTTTCATGGATAAAAATTAGCGTAAATGTTCGAGAAGTGCATCGAGAGGAGTATAAAATTTATTGAGGAAACCAGCCGATAAAAGAAATCGCAGTCAGTGAGCCTTTTATTTAATTTACACTCAGTTTAAACCGTTTGCCTTGCTTCAGCACATTTAAAACCACAACAGACTCCCAGAGCGTCGAGGTTTAAATTCTCTCTAAACTTTAAGTTGAAGCAATAAGATTCCACCGTCTCCAGTAAACAGACGCCGTCTCCCTCTTAGGAAATGGAGAGAAAGGATGTGACAGAATCATGGATGCTCCTTGGGGGGGGGCGGGCAGTTTTGCTCTTAATGATGGTGTTACAGCAGCAGGTGGTGGAGCCTTGATGTGAATTATAGCATCCACAGCAAAAAGATTGACATGAAGTCCGTAGTCCTTTATTCCTGTTCATGTGTCCTGTTTCTCCCTGCTTCCAGTCTGTATGCTATAAGCAAAGCTATGTGGATACCTCCTGTTTTGTTAATAGTCACTGAATTGACATCATCTTATTTATCTTCTCTATGCTACCCTACAAGCCAAATTAGCCTAATTAAACTTGATCCACAGAGCACGGTCTATCGTCTGCTACGTCAGCCCTCATGCAGGGAGTTGTCACAATTAAGGCTTAAGCGCAGTGATGTCGACTTTGTTGTGGTCAAGGCTCATTAATCCTAATTAGCATCCTCCGCTAATGAAGCCATTAGCCTCAGCTGCTCCTTGTTTTTCCTCTTTGCTTCACAGGTGTCCTCCAATAGAAGCAAGACAAAAAATTAAAAAATCAAACCCAGACACTTGATTTTGCAAATTGTAGCTTTATTTAGTCATCATTTCACAATCAACAAGGTTTTAGCCGGTCGACGACGCACCGATGGATCCGATGGAGTTTAGTCTCTGTAATACACCAAATAAGACACCAAAACCACAGATCGAAGCTTAAACTCATGAAAGCCTCTGGATAACACCTTCTGTACTGTAGTTGAGGAGTTGGAGGAGCAGGAGCAGTAGTGTGTGCTCTAATATCCCATCAGTGTCTCCATAGTAATCGTTGTCCCTCCTCTTCTGGGAGAAATTCCTGGTTGGCAGGAGGTGGAAGACGACAGCGGTTTTTGTGAGCTGCATACGGATGAAGTCCAATCAGTCTACTAATCTCCAGCTGTAAGTGCAATCTGGAGCCGGGGGAGGGGGGGGACACAGAGGAGGAAATGATTCTGTTCTGTCCAATGACTGTTGATCCAGGTGTTGAGACCCAATCTGTCCCTTTGATGAGCGCTGTCCCCACCTGTGTCCTTTGACCCGGCCTCGGGTCCTGCTTTATTTCATCAGTGATAGATCTCCCTAAAGCGCTCCCCTGACTCTGCACGCCTCCTCCCCAACGTCTGCAGAGAGTGGAGGGATGAAAGCGGCTCACACATGGTTGTGACATGGCGTGTGCTCTCTGACACACTCTCTGAATGTGTTTCTTTCCAATAATTACAGTGGCTTTTCTTTGAGGAAGGGGTTCCAAAGAAGATTCTGACTGTTTGCCAAGTAGATTTAAGATTCTTTCTGTTGGTCTGACTTCAAAAGAGAATATGCAGCCATCCACCAATCAGTTTGGAGACTTCCTGTGTTCCCATGTTCCTCTCAGCGTAACAACAGTGGAGATCTGTCTCCTTCCACATTTGGAATCAAGTGTGATTATTACAGGCTGCTATGAATGGCAGCGCAGGAGGAGTAATTGCTCCTCCACGCCTCCCTGCTCCATTGACTCCTGGGACTGTTAGCAGACTTTCCTTTAAGTTTACTTTACCCACTTGGAGGATTGGCTGCTAATGCTACATATCCACTGAACTCTATGCACTGGGAAGATGGGAGCAATATGAAGGTGTTGTCAGGGGTCAGGGGTCAAAAGGCATGACAGCGAGTGCAACAACTGGAATGGCTTGATGACAAGGTATTGGCCCTTTTATACAGACGACCTTGCCTACATTGCCTCACGTCGCCTCCTTCCCCATCCCCTGCCTCCCTTAGTTAGAGTAACACTAGAGTAACACCGGAGTAACACCAAAGGAATGCCCAACAGCGACATCAGCCCTGTGGTTTGTTGCCACATAAAACGTGCCTCTCATTGCAGAATTAAACAAGAAGCAGAAGATGGAAGGATGGAAGGAGAGGCTGTGACGGTTCTGTCAGCTCTGATGGGATCAGACATTTTATCTCTGCCCTCCTCCTCACCAGAATCCTTTTCTTCCTCGCACTTCCTCTGTTTGCACCTCAAATGTTCTCATTGCCACCATCTGACAGGGACACAGAAGACACGACCGTCAACTTTCAATCATCACTTTTTCTATATTTGTCTGCCGACAATCACATTCGCTGCACGTCATAAAACAGTTTCACAGTGAAGAAGTCACATGTAGTATCGATACCGTAGGAAACAGTGTTGTCAAAATAAAAGTATTGATGAAATACAACCACATTGAGATGGTGTGATTAATTTCTAATAGATAATTTCACATTTAATCCGCATTTTAAAATAGTTTCAAATGGTATTATAATTTTATATCAATAAGAAATATCTTAGAACTTGATTTAATTTTAGTCTGAACATAAAATTCAGTATTTTAATTATTTAAGTATTTTAAGAATTCTACTTGCTTGTAAACCAATGTTTTTCTGACATTGTGAAGAAATGAACTCTAAAATTAACTTCACATGCATTACTAGTTTTATAAGTTCATTTAAACACAGATGGGAGCTGAAAGACTTCAGAGATGTGCAGAAATATCTCTAAGAGGCACAGCCATGAGGATCAACATGGATGTTTATGTTAATTTATTTTTTATCATGTTGACTCCAGCTGGAAATCTGGTTGATGGAGAGAATTATAGATATTAATACATGTTTATTTATATTTGTGCTTTTCAGTATTTATTACTGTTCAAAGAAAGCAAACAAACAAATCAATAAATCAGTCGGTATCAAAGTTGTGTCCTCAGCTGAGGTCCACACTAATGTGAGACGCTGTGAGGCAAACGTGAAGATTTCGGCTTGAAAATAGGGTGAAATTATTAGCAGTCACAAAATATTCTAGAAAGATTTCTAATAAGTTCAGAAGCTCAAACTTTATGTTTATCAAAAGAGTCCTTGTCTTCTTCGTGGAGGGAAAACAATGTTCGTCATGAAGCTCCAGGAACGTTTGTTGACTAATCCTTTAGTTTTTACCCCCCGCCACTCTGAGACCAGTAAGAACAGGGAACCCTGGAGTTTACAGTATTTGTTACAGTCCTGAGTCTTCACCCAGGAAACTTTACTCATTCTTACTTCACATATTATGAGGTTTTAGAATATTTACCTGTAGTAAACAAGTGTTTTTGTACCCTGACACGCTTTGACCTAAACGACACGCTCCCACAGTAACATTTAGTTTATGTCAGTGACACCCTTCACACCTGGCGCTGTTTGCGCAGGTGAATTCAGCTCCTGTGCAGGATGCAGGATGCATTCTGGTATTTACGGTGCACACCTGAACACCTGCTCACGTCCTTCCGTGCCTTCCTGGGTAAAAACTGTTGTCTTTTTATCCAGGAACTAATACCTCCCTTTTAGCCCAAATGGATTTCACCGCTGACTTATTGTGCAGCCTCTCTGAACGTTAGCTGGAGCAGGAGATCACTGTTAACCTGATGATTGTGTCCACTTCAACGAAAAATGTCTTCTGTTTTCCTGACAGGTTCACTGAGGGGAGTCTGGCCTCAACAGATGATTCACTCAGCTGTGGTTCCAGCTGCAGACTTGAGCCGTCCATTAGAAATCCTTTTATTATGAAAAGCACCGACTTCACAGTGATTATAAAATTCCTATACAGAGACTATTTTTCTTTTGTGCAGTTGTAAAAAAAATAAAATATAAAAGCAATCATTAGCCTCTCTAATTTAGGAGGAAGATTCAGTCTTTGCCTCTGAGCCAATTATTCCATCTTCTACATATTTTACACATGCATGTTGTCCCAGATTCATGAAACCCCCCGTGGCTGAAGCCATGCCAAAGAATGAAGGAGATATAATGTTGAAAAAAAAAAGAATAAAGTGCACGAATCTCTGCAGGGTCTGAAGAGAAAGACATGAAAAAAAGAGAGTAGCTGGATTAGAAGCTGAATGGCTACTTGGTTTGAAGAACGGGACACACGATAATCTGGTCACGTTTTCATCCGTCATGCCTCGGAGTGTCCTGGCATTCTGATGTTGTCTCGGCACCAAGCAGGATTGTTCAGGCTTCACTGACCAAGAAGGACCGTCTGTCTGGTTCCTCCTCTAATGAAGCATCTCTATGTCACAGAAGAATTTTGATTCAAAAGATTAATCTATGTTCAGACAAACACTTCAAATGAGGAGGAGGGTGCCTGTAGGCCTGCATGTGATCTGATGTTCCTTCTCACGCTTTAATGACCAGATGCCCCCTGCTGGCTAAAATAAGTCATGTTCTGGTCCAGCTCCCTCAGCGAGACCCCCATTTAGTCATTAGGAACTTCTGGTTTCTGATTTATACTTTTAATATTTTATTTTTCATTCGTTTGAGTTCTTTCAGAGAAACCCTTCCTGAATGTCTAGATGCTGTCCCGCCCTGACCCCAACGCTGATATCATCCACTAAGACTGTAAAAACATGCTTTGTCTTTTCAGCTGCTACAAAGCAGAGTCTGTTTGGGAATCTTTCCAGCTTGATCAATACTTCTGTCCATAAAACACCCAAACCGGGACGGGACGCGTCCCATTGTGATCCAGCAAACGTGTAGGGAACCCTGGATCGGCAGTGTCAGGTGATATACCGTCCCTGGAGAGAACTCCACAATCAGGAACAAAAGGAATCGGCCTTTATGTAACCAGGCCTGTAAAATCAGAGGCATAAAAGCCTTGAAATCCATCAGTCGAGGACAGGGTGGTGGGGGGCACACCCAGCATCACAGAGCAAACAGGGCGAGCAGTGAAACCGGAGCCATCTCTAAAGTAGGACATCAACTATTCATTCTGTTGTGATGCAGCCACACGGATCAGGTGTGATGCAGCGGGTACTGATTTCAGCCGGCCTGGTGTCTGCCCATCCCGACAGGAATCACTGCCGCCGATCGCTCCGGGACGGGGGGGCAACACCCTCCCTGCATGGAGGTTTCATCTATTAATCCAAGAGTTACCTGTTTGAAAAGATTAACTAACATTCTGATTTTAGTTGTACCTTTGGATGGCCTTCATTCAATGGGTGAGTGGAGGTGGGGGGCAGTGGGGGCAATAAAGAGTCAGCAGAGACTGGAATGCTCAGGACTTTATTAACATGTATAGGAGAAGGAAACGACCCATCAGCGTTCACAAGACGTTTGTGTTCCCCAAGCTTCTGCTCAGCGACGCACTTTCAGCTGCTTTATGCATCCCGTCTCCATGACAACAACATTATCCATCAGTTCTACACAGGTAGACCCCATTACACTACACACGCACGCACGCACGCACGCACACACTACACACACACACGCACACTGATCTCGCGTTGATTCAACGTAACAACACGAAATAAATCCAAGGTGTGAAGTCATTACTTACGCTTTCAAATCAATATAAGTGAAAGGTTTGACACCCCCTTCAATCAACCAAAATGATCGTATTGATTATTTTGTTATTGTTACTGTTTGTCATTTTGATGATCTGTTTGTTTTGCAATTTGATAAATATAAGTTGCTGACTGAAAAAAACAATTTAATTCGAGAAACTCGCTTTTTTAGCAAGAGTTAGACGAGCAGAGACTGATGAATAGTTAGCCTAGTTTAGCATCAAGGTCAAGTTTAGTTAGGAAGACTTCCTGCCATTCACACCTCAGTCTACATTTTCTGCTGTCATTGTCTGGGGACTTGGACGGAGGTATTCTCATCAGCTGCTCACATCTATCCAATGACAGTGACATACTTTCAATGTCAGCCTATCATCTTCCAGCTGTTTTTAAAAAATGTGATTCACTCTCTCTGCTGCTGTTCGCACTCTCAGACTCATCAGCCGCCACCACCATGAGCGTGAACTCAGGTGTGGACTGATGAAGACTATGAAGAACTTGTGATTGTTATAGTTATTATTCGTCTTTCACTTCTATCCATCCCAGCTGATGGGGATGACTTTAGTTTATTGTAGTAAACTTTACGGGATTAGACAAAGAAGAAGGGATGCTGTTACTAGCTAAAAGAGCACTGCTACCAGCCTTTATGCTAAGATCAGCTAATTTGCGACTAGCTGTAGATTCATGATTAGCATACAGGCATATGTGTGTTCGTCCCCTCTTCTAACTCTTGGCAAAAGGGTGAAAATGGTGTTCCACAAAATTTCCAACAATTCCTTTAACATATAAAATGAACATGAACTGTAAAAAGAGCATGTCTCAAATCAATTAAACATTAAATTAAAAATTAAAAAATGGAAGAGAATTTGAAGGGAAGTTTTCGCTGACTGTTGAACCCTGATGGCTAAAAGTTGTCACACTTGCTGTAGTAGCTGAAAATGACGTCGTCTATCCACCTGCGGTATTTGGACACTGCAGTGTAAACACCAGGAAAACGGGCATCAGCACAGCCTCTCCCCCAGGACACCAGGCCGTAGATCCGCCCATCACAGACAAGAGGACCCCCGGAGTCCCCCTGATACAACAGAAGAAGGAGATATTAGTGACGGCCTGGAACCTGCCGGGTTCTAATGATGTCATCATGTAGTCCTCAACCGTTTTTGCGCCACGGTTGTCTTTACACTAGCAAAGTCAGACAATATTTTCACAGACTGGCCTTTAAGGTGTGGCGGATAAATACAACAACATAAAATAATACGACCAGCATAAAAACTGGTGTTTTGCAGCTTTCGTTTTCTTGGAAGTCATAGATCTTTCTTCTGTCTTGTTATTGGCCCTTTAGCCCTACGCAAAGAAATGAACGATTCTGAGGCTCGTGCCCAACAGAACATTTAGTGTTTCAGACGGACCATAAAAGAAATATCCAGCAATGGTATGGAAAGATATCCAACAAACAGTGTTCTGTGGGAATAAAACTGAAGAGGGCCATGAAATGGAAGCACTGGAGTAAAGTACCAGTTCATCCTGACAGGTCCTGGTCACGGAAGAGCACAACATGTATGTATGCATGACGTAACGAATATCACGTCTTCAGGATGGCGATGAAAACCTATGTATTTATTCAACCTCATCAACCCCCCCTCCTCACCTGACAGGCATCCTTCCCCCCAGTGCTGAACCCAGCACAGATCATGTTCTCTGTTATCCTGCCGTCTAAGGATTGGCTGCTGTTGCATTTCGCCGGAGAGACGATGGGGATCCTGACGGTGCGAAGGGTGGATGGGATCAGCCCGATGGTCGGGCTGGTGTACCCCCAGCCCGACACGCGACACATCCGGCCCTCTGAGATGGAGGCTTCATGCCGAGGAAGCAGGGCGATGGACACATATCGGTTTAGATACGCCGGGGTCTTGAGCTGTGGGAAGGGGAGGCAGTTAATGGACAGCAGCTCTGGTGTTCCTGTCACATGTGGAGAACACAGCTGGTCGACCTTACCTTTATAAGCATGAGGTCATTGTTGTTGGTCAGACTGTTAAACTTTGGGTGGGGGACCAGAAGCTGGGGCACGAATTTCTGTTCTGTTCCCTCGTAGATGGACAGGGAGTACTCTCCTGCCACGACCATCATTCTGTGTATCCTGGAGAGACAAAAAACGAGATTGTGTTCATAGGAAGTACAAAATGTATCCAACAGCTTCAGAGCTCAAAACGTCCAAAACGATGTCAGAACCCAGAGAGCCAAACTCGCTCTTTACTCTCAGCTTAAGTTTCAGGTACAGTGTCTGTTCCATCTGGATGTCACAACTGACACACCCTGACCATCTACAGGAAGGAACCATGTATGTCCAAACAGGAACAGCAGAACCTCCTCCTGATACCTTATCATAGGATGAAATAATGTTAGGAGTAGCTGCCAGCGATGGCGATGGCGATGGCGATGGCGATGGCGATGGCGATGGCGATGGCGATGGCGATGGCGATGGCGACGGCACTGGATGGGCTCTTTTCTCTTGGGAAACATTTCACAAATGTGTTGCTGTAGCCGAACCCAAGCTAAGTAAGCTAAAAACCACAGACTCTGAGATCATTGTGGTGACCAACCGTTTCGAGCAGAGAAAGGAGACAAGAATACAAGCTGCTAAAACGGCTGCCGTATGTCTAACGGACCGTTTATTTCATCTTAACATCTGATCCATTTACAGGTCCTCAACACTTTCAGCAATACTCTTCATGTTATAAGTTAGTCAATGTGATGACCATGACTCCACATCTTCAGATCAGGTAGCAGGCTGCGCTAATGAGCAGGAAATCGACTGAAAATCAGTTTATTGTACCTCGAGGGTCTGGAATAAGAACCAGAGAGATGAACTCGATGGCTTCCTTGTGAGAAGAGCACCTGTAATTTATATGCAGGATTTTGACTGCGTCAGAGACGTCCTCCATTGTTGCTGTTGACCTTAGATCACCTTACCGGATTGTGCGCGATGAGAACTCCATTTGAGATGATTTGTATCATTTTGTCTTTTATTGCTTCCTTACGAGAAGCCATATCATGACACAAAGGTGTAAACTATCCTGTTTTGGCATTTTTGTTGCCACTTAGTAAAGGTTGTGTTTCTGCCTGGGGTTTAGCTTACAGGTAAATACAGGAAGAACCAGCGCTGCTCACCCGATGTCACAATGCGCTGCTGTGATCACCCAGTACTTGTTTATCAGGGACCCGCCACAGAAGTGCTGATGGTGCGTCGTCTGGATCGACACGATGTAGTTGATTGAAAATGGAACGGGGGCGTGCCCCCCCACTATCCGTTCCTGAGGGTCTTCTTGACCTGCAACACAGGGGAAATAAAGACTGGTCTTACAGACAGATGGAACCTATTTTTCTGTGACATCAGCAGGAATGATAGCAGTCATAGACAAGCAGCTGACTGGAACTGGACCAGTGAGCAGTGGCCTCTATGAGGACAATGAGGATGAACATTCTCATGATTGGAACTCCACTCTGAGTGGATCGATCTAGAATCAAAGATCAGGTTAATTAGTTAGTTATTGTCTCCCTCCCTCTCCTCCCCCCCTCCTCCTCCTCCTCGTCCTCCTCCTCCTCAATAAATAATACTTCAATATGAATTAACTGGTAACAATAAACAATAACCTAATTTAGAATGGTGAAACTTACAAGGTTACGTTTACTGTTCACGAAAACTTTACTTTTCTTTCTGCTATTCTCCACAAACACAAAAAAAAAATCTTTTCATGTCAGGATAACAAAGACGGAGGACGTGTGTCATTTAGGAAGAAAAGAAAAGAAGAGAAAAGAAAAGAAAAGAAAAGAAAAGAAAAGAAAAGAAGAGAAGAGACAGAGAAAAGAGAAAAGAGAAAAGAGAAAAGAGAAAAGGAAAAGAAAAGAAGAAAAGAAAAGAAAAGAAAAGAAAAGAAAAGAAAAGAAAAGAAAAGAAAAGAAAGGAAGGAATAGATTTGATTAATAAAATCACGTTTATTCATAAAGTCGATATTACAAGATAGTCATGTTGATACAAAATCCAAGACAGTCATGCAAACGGGGAACTCAAACTTAAAAAACACATTATATGAAATGTATAAGCAAAATAAACATTAATAAACCAAACACTGACTGAACACAAGTTCCTCACTTAACACAGAACACATTTGACACACCATAGCTTCGTAAAAGTGTCTAAATCATTCAGAGAAGAAAAAAAGAGGAAAGAAAGGAGAAGATAAAACATTAGATCAAATTAGATTAGAGTAGACTAGATAAAATCAGATTGGATTGGATTGGATTGGACTGGACTGGACAGGACAGGACTGGGCTGGATTGGATTAGATTAGATTAGATTAGATTAGATTAGATTAGATTAGATTAGATTAGATTAGATTAGATTAGATTAGATTAGATTAGATTAGATTAGATTAGATTAGATTAGATTAGATTGGATTAGATTATTTTAGATTAGATTAGATTAAACTACACTAGATAAAATAAGATTAGATTAGATTAGATTAGTTTAGTTTAGATTAGATTAGATTAGATTAGATTAGATTAGATTAGATTAGATTTGAGAAGAAAATGATTTAAATAGAGAGTACACCTAAAAACGACAGAAACAAGTACATGTGTGTTTAGTTCCTGTTCTCTATATGCGACTGTTATTCCAGGCAGTAGCATGTTGCGGTCAACGGTCACATGAAAATGCTTAGTCACACCGATTTCCAGTCAGCAGCACTGATGTTCGTCTAGAGCTGACCTGTATTTGTTTCATAGTAATGTCCAGTGAATACTGTCTCCCTGCGACTTGCTGGAGATGTTTACCGGAATTATCGTTCCTATTCCCTCTGTGCACCATCATTACTCAACCCAGTAGGGAATGGTCACAGTTGTTCCTGATCACGCACAGGTTTACCGCTGCTGTCGCTTCTTTATCTTGGGAATAAATCCATGTTTTTACTGTGAGGCATATCACAGCATGTGTGACAGGATTTAAACCCTACGGTTTGACTTCAGTTCAAATCAAATGCTGTTAAAATAAAAAGGACCTCAACAAAGGCAAAAGATTGGTATGAAGTGTGTTTAACGCCGTTTAAAATCCAGACTGGTCCAGTTTCCTGCTGAAATACTCTTAAACGACTTTAGATGTACTTACATTTTATTGCCAACACTTCAAGCAGTATACAGAACAATAACGACGGCAGGTCCATGGTAAGACGCGATGAGAGCCGTCGGTGCACACAAAGGCTTCTGCTGTCCTGTGAGCAACACCTCTAAGTTTAACAGGAAGGCATTGCACCTGCTCGGGTTTCTTATAGTTCCTATTTCTGTTTCCATGGTCACCTCCTTGTCCTGGTCCGATATATAATTGAAGCTTCCACAGCCGGCCCCTTTACTCAGGCCGTCCTATATGTCTGTCAGCTTTATGTAATCCTCCACTGTTCACTGTCCCACTGAAGGTCAGGGGGGTATTGTGCTGTTCTTTGTTCTGGTTGTCATCATATATCACTTCTTTTCACCTTGTAGCTTTGTCCACCTGTGTTAATGGCTGCTGTTTCCTAAATAAATGATTTTCTGTACATACTGTACATTACCCCCAAACACCTCCCTCAATGATCTCCCCAGGATGAACAATTGGGGGTGTTTGAGTTTTTGAATAAGAATGCACTTAGTTCCACATCCAATATAGGCCAGGTGTCAGGTCTCTTTGCTGCCCCCCATCCCCACCGGAGTTCCTGACCTCAGCTGGCTTATTGCCCTCCCTGTTATTGATAGCCACGGCCATCCTTGGGGGACTGACCATGGCCCTTCCCTACACCTGACCCAGGTCTTGGTCAAAGACCTGCCATCTCGGCACATGGCCGCCGGCACTCATCTTCATCTGCCAGACGCCGAAATAAAGATTTGACTACATGATTCTGAATACGACCAATCACATCAGAGTTTTTCATGCACAAAGATGATCAAATTAATCACATTTAAACATTTCAAACGTCACCAGCTCTACCAAATGTATTCCTGACAGATTGGGGGCCACGCCTAGATCAGGAGGATTGACCTCATCATCGTCGTCGTTGTCGTCGTCGTCGTCGTCGTCATCATCATCATCATCATCATCATCATCGTCATCAATATCATCATCATCATCACCATCATCATCATCATCATCATCATCATCATCATCATCATCATCATCACCATCATTATCATCATCATCATCCTCATGGCTGAAGCAATCGTTTGTCTTTTTAAATACAGTTTTCTCTCCTGTTAATTAATGTTGAACTTCTGTGTGTCGGTCCACCCCCACCTCCACCCCCACCTCCTAGCTCCACCCCTATCCCCACCTCTACCTCTTTCTAAAATTTAAGTCGGACAAGAGTTCATACACTCTTGAGGACCTAGAAACTGCTGTTCCAGGTTTGGTTGTGGTTAATCTTGCTTATCAATCGAGGAATCCCAGGTCCCAAATAAAGGTACTGGGACTATTTCTAAATTCGATCCAACAAAGAAAGCTGTATTCTGCTTAGAACCCAGTGTAGAAAGCTGCGTCCATATCAGGGCGTTCCCATCCCAACATCCTCATATCCCAAGATACAAACAGAAAAGTGGAGCAAAAGAACATGCAGTACAATAGAACATTCTAGCTTTGTCACATTGTAGGTCAGTCTTATTGTTTCAGTGTGAAATGGCCACAGCAAAAACCAAGACCAACAGATAATTCCAACAAAAGCTCTGGTCGGGATAGGGTTACCGTATATAAGGGCAGCGGAGGAGCTCTGTCCTCAGCGGGTTTTCTGGAGGAGTCACATCGGGACGGTAAGCAGAGGTCATTCTCACCAACTTTGTCCACAGTGATTATTAATTTGAGTGCTACAGGTTAGCTAGTTTATGAATGTGCTTTAAATGTAAACAGTAGCAGAAATATTTTGGTTTGGACATTTTATGAAGGTCCTGGAGGGAAATGGTCCCCCTCAGTGAGGGGGCAGTGGGCAGGCCTTATGCTATCTAGGGAGCACGTTGGGGTGCAGTGGCTTGCTCAAGGATCCATTGGTATACAGATGGGGGGACTTGGGGTTGAACCATTGACCTTCTAATAAGCCACAGCTGCAACACACAGATCTTTGGTTTCATCGTATAAAAGAAGCTCATTCAGAAAAACCAGGAAAGAAGGCATTGTCCACTGACTTATGGTGGTGTTTTGCTTTTATGTTTGCTTACTGAGAACCTTTTAGAAAGATGTTCAACTGTCTTCTTCTACGTTTTAGACGAAGAAGAACAGCTGATATCAGAATTATCAGAGCTTTAAACTGATTCCATCTTGTGTATTAAAGACGACAAGCAGCAATATGTCGAACCTGCTGTTGTTTAGGGTGCTGCTGCTGCTGGCATCCTCGGTAAAGGGTAAGTCCTTCAGTGTTGTTTCAAGTTTTCTAGAAGGTGCAGACCAAAACGACGGTAATGGTAGAAATCTGGAGTCATGTGTTAAATCTCAGAGACTCAGACATGAAGCTGTCATCAACCTCATTGGGCGTTTTCATTATCAAGACTATAAATAGAAATAAATAAATAAATGAAAAAATAAATAAAAATATAAAATAAACACGCCTGTTTGAAGTAAAAGACAGAATTTCTGATCTCATTCCTTACAGAGACATTCACAACGAGAATCATTGGGGGTCAGGAGGTCGAACCATATTCCATCAAATATCAGGTATCACTGTTTTCCAATTATGGACACTACTGTGGAGGAACCCTGGTGGACGAACGGTGGGTGGTGTCTGCTGCCCACTGTTGGAGGCCGTAAGTACTACCACATAACCACATGAGGTATGTGTGTGTAGAAGGATTTGGAAAGCACACATCACACACTATAAAAATATACTACCGGTATTATTAGAACGATCAAACACAAAAATAAAGGTTTATTAATTATGTTTAATCAGTGAAAGTTTCTGCAGAAAAACAAAAAGTGAAAACAAAAGTGAAACAAAAAGTGAATCTTTGATTTCTGTTTTAAGTTTAATGGAAGGTATTACTGCGCCAGAGCGGTTTGATCCGTTCCATCTTCCCGTTTCTCCATCCATGAATAGTTTGCTCAGTGCGACCTGCAAACACTTCTATTATTGAATGAAGAAGCCAAAGTTGAAAAGGATTTAAACAATAATGTTCTGTCAGTCGGTTCATCTTTTAATTATTTCAGCTGAAGTATTTTTCTTGTGTTTAAGCTGTGAAGTGACTCGTACCTACAGAGTCAGGATGAGTGAAGAGTAACGTTAAATATTTCCTTTCAAACTTGAGTATTTGTGGCCTGTGAAGAAAATTACCGTTGTACAGTACACTTGGAATCAAATACATCATATAGTTTAGAAGTTGAGCTACCTGTGACTCCAACTGTGACTCCATCTGTGACTCCAACTCCATCTGTGACTTTGACTCGAACCGTGACTCCCGCTCTGTCTGTGACCTGGACTGTGACTCGGACTGTGACTCTGACTGACTGCAACTCCGACTGTGACTGCGTTTGTGACTCCAACTGTGACTCCGTCTGTAACTCTGACTCCTGTGTTCTGGCCCTCAGGAAACATCTGATATGGGTGGTGTTAAGCGAACACAACATCAAGAAGAGAGAAGGCTTCGAACAAATCTTTCGTGTCTCAAAGATAATTGTGAAACGGTTCTACAACTACGTGACCTACAACAATGACATCATGCTCATCAAGGTATGCAGCCTGAAGTCATGTGACTGACCCATTAGCTCCTCATAGGTCAGACCCTACTCCCCTGATTCCTGTTGGTGTTCATATCTTGCCATTGTTGTCGGCTCATGCCTCAGACAGGAAGTCTGATTCTTGATGTGTGTTACAGCTCAACAGACCAGCACATCTGAACGACAAAGTCCAACCGGTGTCTCTGCCTGACGCCACCACCCCCGCCTTATCCCATAATACCACATGCACTGTGAGCGGCTGGGGGGTGACGCACAGATTCGGTTTCTACCTCTCCTCTGTGCTTCGTGCTGTGGATGTGAAAATCATCCCTTTATGCGGCTACCATTACCCCTGGAGGATCACCAAAAACATGTTGTGTGCCGGGTCCCGGTGGGGGGGCAAAGACTCCTGCCAGGTACAGACGTCTGTTTGTTTGACTATCTGTCCATCAGTCCATCCACCCACAGTATTCCCTCATACTGCTGTTCTTCCTTGTGGTTTGTCTCCTGGTGTTCCTCAGGGTGACTCCGGTGGCCCCCTCGTCTGCCAGGGAAAGTTGGAGGGCCTCGTCTCGTGGGGAATCAGCTGTGCACACCCATTTTTCCCTGGAGTGTATACCAAAGTGAGGAACTACATCTACTGGATCAAGTGGGTTACCCGTTTCGCATGAGGAGGCAACCCATCCGCTTTATTACCAATAACTTTGTTTCATATATGTTAATATGTTCATATTCATTGATTTCTACGGAATGGACCCCTCACGGTAAATATTGTTTGGTAAAGATGTTCCAGCTGTATGAATGATTGGAGTTTGTCGGTAAGGATGAAATAAATCAGTCTGACGATCTGAACGTCAATTGACGGGACTGTCAGGATTAGAGTCTGTTTGCTGACTACTTGAACACTCATGATCACATTTTGATGGAGGGGCCAAGCCCAGGGAAGAGTTTGGTGGTGATCTGGATTGTCATCTGATTCCAGCACGCTAGAATTCCAAGGTGTGATACATTTGTGTGCTTCTCGCTTGATGGATCATGTTCACACTGAAACTACAACAATCCCATTCCCGTACGGCTGATCTGATCCAGGTCCAAGATGCAGATCCAGGTCAAAGTCTGGAATTGATGACCTACAATATTTAAATGACGGTAGGTCTTGTCGAGAATTTACTACACTGAGGTAGTTTGTTGCTGAAACTGAAACTGAATGCTGATGAAGATGATCATCTGTGTGATTCCAGATTCAAACCACGGTGGGTATCATTTTGTACCATCTTGATCTATGATTTTTGATCTCAAACGCATCAGTCTCTTCCTCTGACAGGCTCCGCCCTACAAACCTACTGGTGTGTACACACCTATTAAATTGGGTGTTTTCATCTAATGATCAGTTTCAGCTGTTTATATCTAGCTTGAGGGAATGATGGTAACAGGGGTGGTTCTTGGGTCAAACCTTTTTTTGGGGAAGGCGGGGGGCTCCAGAGGTCATCGGGGGTGTTTATATAACGAGACAGGAAGTTGACAAAAACTAAACACAATATGACATTAACGTAGACACAACAGCGATAAGCACTCCATAAATGGATCGATCCTGTGTTTGAATCCATCCTACTGAATGATATTTATATTTAAATCTATATTTTATTTTAAGTTCCTGTGTTTATTATTTAATTCCATTGAGTTCTTCTATGAAACACTGACAGTTCTGCAATGTCAGTGCTGTGGCCATCTCACATAGATGTCAGCATATCTTGAGATAATAAATTGTGTACACAATAATTGCACAATAATTTTGTTGTTACCGCAGCTTTTTATATTTTCTGTCGAGAAAGGTTTGGGCATGAAACAGAAAACTGTAAGACATTGGCTGCTTATCTCCTTATACAGAAATAAAGGTCTCAGTACTTTTCCTAAGCTCATCTCAGGGTTCTGGCGCAGTAATTAGACACTTGTTTATATTTGTGTGAAACTAGCACTGCTTTTACCTGCATTCAGAGTAAACTGTTAACTGACACCAGTCACACTCCTGTTTTCTATTGACTCACTCCAAAAGAACTGACCAACTCTATTGACCCCAAAGATAACAGGAGGGTAAGATAACCGTTGGTGTTAAGCTCATGATAAGATACAGAATAGGAAATGAAGAATTTGAATAGAAGCTAGTCCGGTGTGTGTTCAGGACATCATTCCACACTATGGACACAAAGGATCCAGGTCACGTAATACAGTAGAAAGACACGACTCGTCACATAAATTAGTCGTCACATAAAAGTTCCATCAACGCCCCAGATTCTAGAGGAAATCAGAGTTCTGTCTGTTTTTGTACTTCCTGTTTACTTGCAGGTTCATATTTCCTCACTCTTCCAGGCATCCTCTGGTATGTGTGGCACCCCAACACCACATAAATGTAATAGGTGTTTACACCCCCTGTTTCAGCTTTAGGACCTTGAGACCCGAATACCACCTTCGGGCCCTCCATAGGGTCATCTTCCTCATCTTTCTTTTTGGCCTCAGTCAGGATTCTCTTCACATTTGCTCTCTCGTCTTGAGTCACGTCATGACTGACACTGAAACTTTTATCTGGTTCAGGGGTCAGGGTTCTCTCAAAAACTGACAGCCAGCGTTGCCAGCGTCATGACTTCCCGCCCCCAGGAGGAAGTGCCTGGTGATTGCCTTGTGATTGGTCCATGTTTGTTACATGAAATGTTTTAATGCGGAAGTAATTATTTTCATTGTAACCTTGTAATTAAATGTAAATTTGAATTTTTTAAAAAGTGTTTGGAAAATGTGTAAAACATGACAGGAATGTCACTTGAACTGTTTTTAAAACTCCAACCCCAAAACATGCCAGTCAAAGTTAACTAGCTTACCATGTTATTTGCCCTGCTCATTGCCTTAATGCTCAGATTGCAGATGTTGACTTTTTGTTTCTGCGTTGAACAGATAAGAGTTTAAAAATTTAAAAAAAAATTATTAATGACTGGTGTGCTTGAGTTCTACACCAGATCGGTGCTATTTCTGTGTTTTATATGATCCTGTTGTTGTAATCCCCAGTTATGAAAAATATTACTTGGGGTCAAGGGTTATTAGCACCCGGAAAATTGTTTACAGAAAATCCTTGACCAAGTTTTTGTTTATTAGTTGAATACATAAATAATCCCTTGATAATGAAACCCTGACCAAGTCCAAATCAGGATGAACCATACTGATTGACATCAGTCACTTCCTGTTTAGTCTTGGACTCTCAGGGCTGTTTAATAAAAGTACCGTTCAACTCTAACAGAACCTTTATTAGAATCAACGCACAAACAAACAAAAACAAACAAAACAAATAAAACAAACAAATATTAACGGAAAAAAAAAAAGTAATTGTCCTTGACCCTTGAACTTCCGCTCGGGGGACCGCTGACGGCTCTCACTGCGCATGCTCAGCAGAGGCTGTTTGTTGACATAACAGTCGTCGCTGGAGTTAGCAACCCGCGGCTAGTCTCCTCCACACGGGCCCAGGAATCGCCTGTTTTTACCGGCCTGGGTCAAAGATGTCAGTGAAACGCGCCATTCTCGAGCTGGGCCGGTCGGTCTTTCAGCTGGGTCTCCTCAAATCCGGTGGCCGAGTCGGAGCAAAGCTCCGAGCTGACCGTTTCCGCGTAGGCCCGTCGGTCCACGGGGTCCAGCCTCAGGCTTTCCTGCCGTCTCGGTACCGCTACTACCGCACCACTTTGCGGGGGCTGGCAGCTCACCTGCAGGCCGCCGGCTTTAGGAGAGGGTTTGGCGGCGGCTCCCCGCGGAACAGGGCTGCGTTTCTGGCTTTCGGCCTCGGCGTTGGGTTCATCGAGCAGCAGCTTGAAGCGGACCGACAGACGGCGGCGGCCTGTCAGGAGATTCAGGTCAGGTGAACCGTCCGGATTAGGATGTGTGTAGAATCCACGTCCACCTGGCTACTGCAGGTTGACTGTTTACGTGCAAACAGGTGATGTCACTAAACTGCTGCTTAAGCTATCAAGTAAAAATACACATCAGTCTTCACATAAATCGTTCTTATTCTGATCTGACATATCTATGAGTGTTCATGAATGTGTTATCACATTATTATTGATTAATCAACAGAAGTTGATGTGTTAATAATAAGTCCATGACTGCCTCTCTGAATATAAAACATGTCACCATCCACAGGCGGTGTTCAGCAGGAAGCGTTTCCAGAGCCCAGCCAAGCCGTTCACCTCTGGGTATAAGCTGGAGGATTACGTTATTGGGAAACAGATTGGGAAAGGTTCTAATGCTGCCGTATATGAGGCTGCAGCTCCTCGCGCCTCAACGGAGGAGACGAGGAGTTCTGTGGTGCAGATTAAAGAAACCAAGGAAGAGCTGGAGGCTCCTCGATCTCTGACGTGCTGCGCCCTGAGAAGCTTCCCTCTTGCAGTCAAGATGATGTGGAACTTCGGGGTGGGTATTCCATAACATTTCAATGTGGGAAATAGGCATGCGTCCGTACTGACCAGTATATCTTGATGTAATTTGCTTACAGACTGGGTCATCAAGTGAGGCCATATTAAAATCCATGTCACAGGAGTTGGTGCCAGCAAGTCCTCTGGCTGTGAAGCCAGAAGTGGAACAAATCACTCTGGATGGGTAAGAATGATCCTGTTAGAACAAGTCCTCGTATTTTGAACAGCATGTAGAAAAGTTTCTGTGATCCACAACGATCTCTCCACATGCAGACAGTTTGGAGTCCTGCCCAGAAGAGTCTCTGCACACCCCAATGTGATCAGAGTGTACCGGGCTTTCACTGCAGAGGTCCCGTTGCTACCAGGCGCCCAGCTTGAATATCCAGACATGCTGCCAGCCAGACTGAACCCTGCTGGTCTGGGCAACAACCGCACCCTTTTCTTGGTGATGAAAAAGTAAGGCCATCTTTCAGCCTATGTTCAGGTGATTGAGAATGCTTCAAAGTAAATGTCAGCGTCAGTCTTTAGTGCTGGTTTCACGCCGCCGTGATCAGAGTGCATGATGTTTTTAAACCATTCTTAAAAAATAAAGTCTGTCATATGGATTGCTTTGCGCATGTTTACGTGACAGTATAGATGTGAAACTGTCTTCCGGTTTTTATTTGGAGCCGATTGACCCTGGAAAACTGGAGATATGATCGTCTACATTTGTTCTAAGACAAGCGGTTCAAACAGCTCCTTATTGTCAGACGACAGGCGCCGTGTTTCTGTCCATGTAGTCGCCATCGTACAAGCGGTGATGCATGTATTCACGTGATTCGAACATGTCTCGCGATGCAAACACGTACCGTGATCTTGTCATGTGACGCAAACGTCTATATGACTATGCGCACGATTTACGCATTTTTATGTGTGAATCTTGCGCATAGTCTTAGTTTGAAAAACTCCTTTGAAGAGTGGCAAAAATGACACAAACTGTATGTAGTTATGTTAGAAGCCTGTGACAACTTTTTTGGAGCTCAAAATCAATTCGATGAGCATGTTTTAGGTTTTTATGTGCAATACAATTTTTCCATTTCCGAATTTGACTGTCTATTTTGCCCCAATATGTCAATATAATAAGTTACAGGGAAATAAAATTGATCTTTTCACATAGGTGAAGTTGTGCTGAAGAAAAACATGCCAAGTATGGGCATGTTAAATCATTTTAATGTGGTTTAAAGAGACAAATATCAAAAGTACCAAAAAATGGCCAAAATGGGTCAGGGCTGTAAGGGTGGTAATTATCACAAACAAATGACCATTAGCACTAACTTTGGTAACCAACACATTGCAGTTCCTCTGATTACTTCACAATAAAAGCCTCCTTGTTCCTTAAGGTTTAAACTGTTTCATATGTGCTGAAAACAGACGGAAAGTAGTGTTAATGCTAATAAATTACTAGCATAAACTGAGAGATAAAGCTCTTAATTTCATGACAGATTTAAGGATTAGAGCTCTCATGGAAGTTGTTCAGCTCAGCGGCACCATTATCTGTCTTCTTCTGTCTTTAGTTATCCCTGCACGCTGCGACAGTACCTGGAGGTGTCCACACCAGGCTGCAGGCAGGGCTCTCTGATGGTGCTGCAGCTCCTTGAGGGAGTCGACCATCTGTGCAGACAGGGCGTCTCTCACAGGGATCTCAAATCCGACAACGTGCTGTTGGAGTTCGACTCTGGTCAGATCAACAGTCAGGCAACAGTTTGAGACTTCATTCCATCGCTGTGTGTTAGACCCAGGATTGTTTCTTTGCAGATGGATGCCCTCGTCTAGTGATCAGTGACTTTGGCTGCTGCCTGGCCCAGAAGGACTTTAGTCTCCAGCTGCCCTTCAACAGCATGTGGGTCGACAGAGGAGGGAACGCCTCCCTTATGGCCCCCGAGGTGGGATTTTGCTCATAACTGATTATTATACAACAGCTGAAGCCAAACGTTGGTCAAACATTAAAATAGAAGCAGCACATTTCTGGTTGTAGATCTTTAGATATACGCTCAATCCCTGTCCAAAGGTGACCACTGCAGTTCCAGGGTGGGGCGTGGTGATTGACTACAGGAAGGTGGATGCCTGGGCTGTGGGCGCCATCTCCTATGAGATATTCGGACAGCAGAATCCGTTTTATCGAGCAACTGGACTTGAGAGCAGAAGTTATGGCGAGAAGCAGCTTCCTCCTCTGCCCTCCAGCGTTCCGGCTGATGTCCAGTTGGTGATCCGTTTGCTCCTCAGGAGGAATCCCAGCAAGGTACGGTGTAGGGAGGGAAAGTATTGATGCTGGAGGAACTATTATCATGGCAACCTGGTTGACAAAATGAGTCGAGCTGTTGATGCTACTCTAGCTTCAGCTTTAGCTTTAAGGCCAGCTTCAAGCTCACATGGTCCAGGTGGGCCCATTAATGGGATTAGTTGATTGGTAACCAGCTAGAGTGCTCATGGATGTTATTTTTGATCTGCAGCGTCCCAGTTCCCGTGTGGCGGCTAACATTCTACATCTTAGCCTCTGGGGACAAAAGGCCCTGGCCAACCAGAGCAGCGCCGGCATGAGGAAGCTGGTGGACTGGCTGCTGTGCCAGTCTGCTGTGGTTCTCCTGAAGGGATGCAGTGGGCCCAGTGGGAATACAGTGGAGGCGGAGCTTCAGAGGAGCTTTCTATCCAACCTGGACCTTGAAGACCTTCGCACTGCTGTGGGCTTTCTGCTCTATGGGCGACAACAGCGACAGGCAGGGACACCTTCTGCTAGATCGATTCTGTGTCCTTCAGACCCATAGATGAGTGGGCAGAGAGACGTTAGAAGTCATTGATATGGACAGACTGGGAGCCCAGAGCCTGTAATAGTTAAGTTGATATACAGCCAGTGTTATTTTTATCTTTATTTAATCCTGCTTGCTGTATCATATTTCCTGCATGCTGAAGTTTTCTCTTTCACTTTGAGAAGTGATTTGAGTCCTCCGTCTTTTGTTTTTTTAAGGCTTCGTTTCCACCTTTATTCTCAAACACAGAGCTAGCCTGTCTGTCCATCCGTCCCGCTGTCCATCAATCAATCACCTTTATTTTTACAAATGAGATAAAAAGACTCATCAATAGAGGGCGCTAAGGAGACCCATCAGACCAGGTACTGTCAGGTTGGAGCGATGACAGTACCTGGAACGAGAACCAGAAGCAACCGACCGTGACCAGCCCAAACCGGTTTGGTACAGCAGGAGACAAAAGGACTTCATAATAAAAATAATGATAATGGTACTAATACTAGCAATGTTATAGTATTATATATATACGGTGGGTACAGAAAGCATTCAGACCCCCTTAAATTTTTCATTTTCATGTGATATATTGCAGCCATTTGCTAAAATAAAGTTCGTTTTTTTGTCATTAATGTACAAAAACAACCCCATATTGACAGAGAGAAACACAGAATTTTTGATATTTTTGCAGATTTATGAAAAAAGAAACTGAAATATCACATGGCCAGATGACAAAATGGGAGTAAAGGGGTGTAGAGTCGTCCAAGGCCACGGTGGATGGAGACATGGAGCAGCCAGCTGCCCACCAGGACACCTCCAACCTTCTAAAGCAGGAGTTTGGGGGCCATGTCCAGGAGTTCAGTCTTTACTTGAGGAAGAAGACGGAAAACTACTTGAACCTGAAGCACCGTTTTATGGAGCAGTTTATATTTATAATCAAATGTTTGTCAAGAAAATCCAGGACAAACATTCGAATATGTACTCAAAAGAAAATTCTAACTAAAGCTAACAGGTTCTGTAAACAACACAACTGTATTAGCTGTTGACACTAATAATATAACTTTCTTTTGAATAAAATTTCAATGGACAGATAAAGTTGTTTTCGCATGTAAATATTTTCATTTGATGTGGGGTTTAGCATGCAACATCTGTCTTAGCTGCATTGCATTATGGATGATTGAGACTTGTAGTTTGAGAAAAGAAAATCAAGTGGACAATTAAATGTAAAGTACCTGTTAGCTAGCGACAGGTGTTTCTGTTGTAGCTATCTTCTTTTAGCTCTGATGCACTTTACGTATGAAATACCACACACAACTTGAGCACTGATGAAGAAACGTCATACAGAATATAACAATGCACCAGTGGGTGTGTGTCAGATGTGTGAGCCAAGTGTGTTGTAAAACCCTCCTCCCCTTGTGACTACACAGTTACCACAATAATGATGGGTAGCAGTCTGTTGATCAGCCCCAGGATATTTTGCTTCTGTGGTTAGCATGATGTCCACACCTATTTTCTGTGGTTAACATGATGTCTACACCTATTTTCTGTGTTTAACATGATGTCCATGCCTTTTCCTCTGTTTAGTATGATAGTATGATTAGTATGACAATATAGTCAGAAAAGTTCTGCCTGTTGTTAAATGAATTTTTTGAATCCCACATATCAAAGTTAACATCTCTGCAGATATGTAACACTGTAACATCAGGTTAAAGGGAAAATACTGTGTTCTTTGGGAAAGTTTGTTGTTGCTTATATAGTTATATACTACCCATTGTGTTACCTAGTGTTAATCCTTTTGGCTGGTTGAGAAAATTTATCATGCACTCTAAATTATCTAATTCACTTAAGTTAGTCACCCACATGTACTTGCTATTAATGATTTTCCATTGGATTATTTGGATTATCTGTAATCTACAAGTAACTGTTTTTTCTAGGACAGCAAATATTTGTCCAGACTTGGATTCAGATAATGTCCAAACACATTAATTTTGCATAGGTGTCAGAGGTCACAATGCCAAAACCATATAAAGGATTCACTCACTTCCCTCAACCAGCCTGCTGCTTGTGTGAACTGAATCCAAAGCTTTGAATAAAATTACAAAAACAAATCTTAGTTGTCTAAGTCTTTATTCTTATTTCAGTATTAATGATTGTCTCTTCATTTAGTCGAAATTACAATAGCCAGGAGACAAAAGAAGAAAAAAAAGTTTAAAAAAAAAAATCGAAGCTAAGTCACAGTTCACCACCATTCAATGTCTCCAAGCAGGCTGATGTGATCTTTTCCTCCGTTCACTGCTCCCGGTAATCTCCCGTTAGATAATACTTGTTTAGAATAGCCTAGAATAAATTATACTTGTTTATAATAAATAGTATCATTAAACACTAGATTATGCTAGTTTGTAATAAATGGTATTAAACACTAGATGTTACTAATTTGTAATAAACAGCATAATTAAAAACTAAATTAGACTGGTTAATAATAAATAGTATTAAACAGTAGATGACCGGACCTCTGTAACACTGTGTCACTCCCACACTTCACACCAATGTACTCTGATCTTCCACACTCCATGTTGTTTTAATCTGTGTTGCACTTTTTTATTGTAATTTAATGTGTTTGCTGTTGTTTTATTTTTTAGTGGAAGGCGACCTTACATGTCGAGTGTTGAGAAAGGCTCCTAATAAAATTCACAAGCAACTCTCAAGATACGAACATCCGACTTACAAACATTTGTAGATAAAAATAACAGTGTGCAGCCACATCCGACTGCACACTGTAGGTTCTCTTTCTACCGCAACCCACGCCCAGCAGCATAACATTAGAACCCCATTCATGTTATGTCAAAATAAATGAACATATAATACTAACTGAGCAGTTTGTTCTGACGTCTGACTTCATGTGTCTTTTTCGGCTTTCCTGTTTGCGTCTCTTTTGCTGTGTTTCTTTTATCCACATGTCTGCAAACTTCTGAGCAAGGAACGAACGCACAATGTATTTACGTTCATGGGGATGTTCACAAACATTGAGACTACCGACAATTCAGGTCAGGTTGAAAGTTAGAGCCAGCAATGTAGACTATAGACTTTCTGTGAGAAAACTCTGTAACGACCTGCTGGTTATTTTGGGTTTTTTTCTTTTTTAAATTCTTGACGTTATTGTCCCCCCATTGAAGTTAATTGACGTATTGGGTAGGAACCAATGTTGGCCGGGTTAGGTTTCTGCCCCGAAACTCTAACAGTTTTTTGACTGATGCTGAACTCTGAGTATTTTGCTAATTTATGTTAATCATTAGTCAAGCTAAAGTGTGTTGTCTGACTTTTGATTACAAGGAAGCACATCAGCACATTCACGTGAGTGTGCTGGAATACCTCAGTGCCTTAAAACTTGGCCTAGCCTGTACATCCCCCAAGGATAGAATTCATTCAGCAGAGGTAGAGATGTAAAGTTATTATGGTATTCATTTATTTTATTATGTGTTTTGTTTTATCCCCTGTAATTGTTTCTGGTAAAGTCTTTAGTATTTAGTAGTACTTTTGTATTTAGCGTAGTAATTGCATTTAAATTACCTTAAATGGCAATTATAGATCAACATTTTATAAATAATGATAAATAACAATTGAGCTTACAATCTCTCTGAACCAATTGTGTTCATGGGTTGAGGACTACCTGTATTATTATTCAATTTCTAGGCATCTCTGAGAGAATTACCAGGAAACTTCATTACAAATGAGGGGCCATGTTTCATGTGCCAGGATGTTGTTGGCACAATTTCAGAGTTGTATCAAATAGTGTTTAATGATACTACTTATATTAACTATCATCTCGTGTTTCATGGCACTATTTATTATAAACTAATTTCATCTTGCGTTTAATGACATTATCTGTCCCCCCACCCTTACCCCGGCGACCCTGGCACCGCCCCTACATGTGACTTGTTCTTGCGGGAGAGTCGGCGTCAGAACAGAACTTCCATCGTCAGTTGAGCGCTCACGTCGTCACCGCCAGATCTCGAACTCTCCGCAGGTATGTCGTCCCTTCTGAGAAACCTGAAGAGACCGTTCAGCCTGACTTCTCTGGTTGGCCGTGGGGCAGCCGCAGACTCTTCTCCTCGGCCGCGACATGCTCTCGCTCTGTGCACGAGAAAGTCCTCGGGGAACCCCTACAACGTCCCGAAGAGCGCCGAGTTTATCGCTCGGGTGTCGGGTATCCCCACCATGGCCAGGCTGCCCTACCGGGAGACCGCGGACGGTCTTGATGCGGCGTTTGTCGGCGTGCCAATTGATACCGGGACCTCCAACCGACCTGGAGCCAGGTAGCGTTTCTCTCTGCAGATCTATTGATCATTAAGAATAACGGGTGGTGCTCCCTTTTTCAAATGTGGGAGATGCATGAAGAGAGGGTGAGGATTAAGATTAGGGTAGAGTTGGGTAGGTTTGGGTTGGAGTTGGGTTGGAGTCAGAGTCAGGCTAGACTTGTCGGTGACTGAACCATTCAAATATATCTTAAGACTTTGAGACAGAACAACCTGAAGTCTCCTTTATCTAAGTGGATTCTTGCAAAATGTGGCCCACGAGAGCATAAAAAGTCAAGGATGTTTAAAAATAAATAGATCAGAAGTGTGCTTTGACCAAAACTAAATTTCCCACAATGCAGTAATTCAACCCATTCTAACTTCGGCAAAACTGTTTTGAACGAAGTTATTGTCTTGACTTGTGTTTGATGTTATTTTTATTTCTTCACTTGGATAGTTTGACCCTTGATTGATGGAGTTATGTGGTTTTTTTCATTACCTGACAAACGAAAAGTATTTATGTTATAACAGAGAAACAAACAGATTTTTCTGTGCAACTGTAATGTTTGTAACTTGTATAATTAATAAATTCAGAGTTGTGTAACATCAAGGAGTAGTTACATTTATTTTACATTACACTGAGTTACATTTAGTTACATTGATAAGTTACATCTGGCCCTTTGAGGACAGCCGTTATGCAGTCGTGGCCCTTGGTGAAAATGAGTTTGACACCCCTGTATTAGAGAGATGTGATCGGTTGAGATGGCATGATTGCTGGCACACAATTGTTGACTGAGTGTAGCCAAGAAGCATGAACAGCATGAAAAAGGAAGTATGTTTGTTAGTATGTGTGTTAGTATGTTCATTATATGTGTGTTAGTACGTCAGTGTTATTATGTGCATTAGTATGTATGTTAGTATCTATGTTATCTGGGCTTGTGCTAGCCATTCGCCACTTCGCCATAGGCGAAGTAAATTCCAGATTGGCTGCAAGGTTTTTAGACTGTGTAGCCACAGTGGCATTCTTATTTTTATGGAAAAAAGGCTAAAACTTACAACTTTTTCGCTCGCTAGCGGCGCTAGCACTGCTATTTCCACTAGCGAGCGGAGCTATTTCCGCTATTTCCGCTAGCGAGCGGCGCTAGCGCCGCTATTTCCACATGCTGACGGAATTTAGCCGAAGCATGCCAACGGAAATAGCCGAAGTGACCCAAACACTCCCGATCATTAAATATGCACTCGGGTCATGACCTCCTTTCGTCCAGTGAAAAACAAAAATATTGTTTTTTTTACAAGCTGAACCCGCGAATTGGTGTACGACAAGACGAGGACGATCAATCAAAAGAATCCAGTGTTTTATAGTAGAGTTTGTGTTAAAGTCCTCATTAATAAACAAATGGTGAATGCTGAGAGGGGGGAGGAGTGGTGACAGACCGATCAGAAGGTCAATGAAAGATATTATCAATACTTGTTTGTAGTCTTAGACTTTTGTTCCCTATGACCAGCAGGAATAACCAGCGATGCATGTAAATATGTATTCACCTCCCTTGCTATTTTTCATGCCTTTTTAAATTGAAATGAAAAATCATGTTATTTAATTAAAAAAGTGGCGGCACGGTGGCGCAGTGGTTAGCGCTGCTGCCTCACAACACGGCGGACCCGGGTTCGAGTCCCGCTCTGTGCGGAGTTCGCATGCTCTCCCCGTGCCTGCGTGGGTTCTCTCCGGGTTCTCCGGCTTCCTCCCACCTCCAAAAGCATGCGCTTCAGGTTGATTGGCCGGTTCCAAATTGACCATAGGAGTGAGTGTGTGTGTGACTGAGTGTTTGTTTCTATGTGGCTCCGCGGTACACTGGCGTCGTGCCCGGAGTGTCCCCCGCCTCACGCCCTGAGACTGCCAGGATAGGCGCTGGCTACCCCAGCAGATTAAGCGGGTTGGAAGATGAATGAATGAATGAATGAATTAAAAAAACAAAACAAAACTATGGCATACCAATGGTGTTGGTGGTGGTCAAAGTTGAAATGTCTTCTAGTCTCAGTAAAACTTACAAGCAAACATTGAGTAATATTTTGTACGACTGTATCTTCACATAGTGAATGGAAGTTTTCAATTGTTGAATCTCACATTCATACCTGCATAAAGTACGACAGAAATAAAGATAGTTCAGCTTGAACTGTTGACTTTAGTGTATTTTTGTAGGTAAACTGAACAGAAGATTTTGCCCTCAGAATGCAGGAAAAAACAACAACCACATTTTCTAAAAAATTTCCCGGGGGAGGCCCCCCGGACCCCCCCCCCCCCCCACAATGAGCATTGGCCACACAAACTCACACAGAGTGTGGGTTTGTGTGGCTTGCTCAATTCTTTTACACTGAGCCACAGTGGCTTAGTCATACTAGCTCCTAGTGCAAGCCCAGTATTTGTTATCATGTTCTTCGTTAGTATGTGTGTTAGTATGTTCAGTAATACGTGAGTTAGTATGTGTGTTAGTTTATAGGTTTGTATGTTTGTTAGTGTGTAAGTTAGTATGCATGTTACTCTGTGTATTAGTATGTTCATTAGTATTTCTGTTAGGAGAATAACCAAAATGGCAAAGGCTCAATCAATGATCAGCTCCAGGAGGAACAAAGAAAATCTAAGGTTGTTTGTGAGTACTGTAACAATCAGACAATGTCTATATGAAGCCTACCAGCAAGAAGTCCCCGCAAAGTTCATTGTTAAAAAAAAATGTGCTAAAGCAGTTAAAATTTCCCAAAGAACACATTGGCTGGCCTGAAAAGAAATGGCATAATACTTTGTGGACTGATGAGAGACAGATTGTTCTTTTTGGGTATAAGGGTCAAGGACAGTTTGTCAGATGACCACCAAACACTGAATTCAAGCCACAGTACACTATGAAAAGGGTAAGGCATCATGATATGGGGATGGTTCTTGCACTATGATGTTTGTCCTACCAAGGATCATGGATCAGTTTGAGTACATCAAAATACTGGAAGTTGTTGTGTTGTTGTATGCTGAAGAGGAAATACCCTGGTTTTAACAAGGCAATGACCCCAAACATACCATCAAGTGAGCAAGATCATGGTTCCAGACAAACAAAATTCAAGAAATGGAGTGACCAACAAATCCCTTAATCCCATAGAAAACATGTGGGATAACTGGGCTCACATAAAAAATGATGTTAATAAGTCAAAACCAAGAAATGCAGAGGAATTGTGGAACATAGAACAACTGTCCTGGGATGCAATGTCTGTTGACTGGTGCTAGAAGTTGGTCGAGTCCATGCAACACAGATGTGAAGCAGTTATCAGAAACCTTGGTTATGTAACTAAATATTAGTTTATGATTCTCAGGAAAGTTGAGTTTTGAGTTTCTTAGTTTATACAGAACATTTTTGAGTTGGTAAATAAAGATGTCAATGCTGCAATTTTTAACATTATGTTTCTTGACTTTCTGTAAAGTATTATCAAATTCAATTTTTAGTATATATGTTTGAATGTATGTTAGTATGTTCGTTAGAATGTGTGTTAATATGTGCGTTACTACCTTCGTTAGTAAAATGTATGTTAGTATGTCCCATATTATGTGTTAATATGTATGTTTGTATGTACATGTGTGCTACTATCTTTACATGTTTGTTAGTGTGTATGTTAGTATGTTTGTTGGTATTTTTATGTATGTTTTATATGATATTAGTTTATCTTTGTAAGTATGTCTTTTAGTATGTTTTTTAGTATGTTCATTTGTGTGTATGTTAGTGTGATGTTAATTTGTGTGGGAGCGTGTTTGTTAGTATCCAATCCAAACTTTATTTGTTGAGCACTTTACCACAACCGCAGTTGACCAAAGTGCTGATAGTATGTATGTTAGTATGTGTTAGTATGTTTGTTAGTGTTTTTGCTAGTATGTATTAACATACATACTAACAAGTATGTATGTTACCTAGCTAGTATGTTTGTTAGAAGGTATGTTTGCATGTTCGTCGTCCTGGTTGAACTTTCAGGAGAGTTTCCTGGAGCTGAAGTTTCTGTGACGGTGTCCTTCTCTGCGGTGAACTCATGTCCTCCTGGTCCGTAGGTTTGGGCCCAGGCAGATCCGAGTAGAATCCGCCATGCTGAGGGCCTACAATGGCTGGAGCAGGGCAGCACCTTACCAGTCCCTCATGGTGGCTGATATTGGGGACATCAATGTCAATTTGTACGATCTGAAGGACACCTGCAAGCTCATCAGGGAGGCCTACAGGAAGATCGTGGCCACAGGATGCATACCTCTGACGATGGGTGAGGGGAAAGTGCTCACATTGTTTCTCACCTTCTGCACAGATTATCACCAATAAAGGCTTATAAAGGTTTACAGCAGTCCAATCAGGTCCATAAACCGATCAAAGGTCAAACATTAATGGGCTGTTGTTGTCTGCAGGTGGTGATCACACCATCACCTACCCAGTCCTTCAGGCCGTGGCTGAGAGGTGAGTCTTTAGGTGAGTCTGAGTGAAGGTGTGTCTTTGTTTACTGTTTTCCCTCTCTTGTCTGTCTGTCTGTATTTTTAATTGAGCTGAATGAAGTCAGCTGGGCTGGGCTGTCTAACAGCCTTCTTTATTTCTGGAAGGGAGAGGAGGAAAGTGTGTTCGTAGGAACAGAGAGAAGAGGAGCGCCAAGAGTATAGGACTGGGAGTAGGACCGTCGAATGTTGGAACTATGACAGGAAAAGGTAGAGAGCTGGTTGACATGATGCAGAGAAGAAAGGTAGACAAACTGTGTGTCCAGGAGACCAAGTGGAAAGGTAGCAAGGCTAGAAGTTTAGGAGCAGGGTTCAAGTTGTTCTATCATGGTGTAGAGGGCATTGAAGAGGATGAAGAGTGGAAAGGCAGTCGGTCCTGATGATATGCCTGTAGAGGTTTGGAAGTGTGTAGGAGATGTGGCAGTAGAGTTTATGACTGGGTTGTTCAACAGGATCTTAGATAGTGAGAAGATGCCTGAGGAATGGAGGAGAAGTGTGCTGGTGCCCATTTTTAAGAACAAGGGAGATGTGCAGAGTTGTGGCAACTACAGAGGAATAAAGCTGATGAGCCATACAATGAAGTTATGGGAAAGAGTAGTGGAAGCTAGACTAAGGGCAGAAGTGAGCATTTGTGAGCAGCAGGATGGTTTCATGCCAAAAAAGAGTACTACAGATGCAGTATTTGCTTTGAGGATGTTGATAGAGAAGTACAGAGAAGACTAGAGGGAGCTGCATTGTGTTTTTGTATATCTGGAGAAAGCTTATGACAGGGTGTCCAGAGAGGAACTGTGGTATTGTATGAGGAAGTCTGGAGTGGCAGAGAAGTATGTTAGAGCAGTGCAGGACATGTATGAGGAGTGTAAGACAGTGGTGAGGTGTGCTGTAGGTGTGACAGAGGAGTTCAAGGTGGAGGTGGGACTGCATCAGGGATCAGCTCTGAGCCCCTTCTTGTTTGCCATGGTGATGGACAGGCTGACAGACGAGGTTAGACAGGAATCTCCATGGACTATGATGTTTGCAGATGACATTGTGATCTGCAGTGAGAGCAGGGAACAGGTGGAGGAGAAGCTAGAGAGGTGGAGGTTTGTCCTGGAAAGGAGAGGAATGAAGGTTAGCCGCAGTAAGACATAGTACATGTGGGTGAATGAGAGGGACCCAAGTGGAAGAGTGAGGTTACAGGGAGAAGAGATCAAGAAGGTGGAGGATTTCAAGTACTTAGGGTCAACAGTCCAGAGCAATGGAGAGTGTGGAAAAGAGATGGAGAAGTGTGTACAGGCAGGATGGAACAGGTGGAGGAAAGTGTCAGATGTGATATGTGATAGTAGAGTTGAAATGAAAGGAAAGGTGTACAAACCAGCGATGTTGTTTGGTCTAGAGACAGTGTCACTGAGGAAAAGGCAGGAGACAGAGCTGGAGGTAGCAGAGATGAAGATGCTGAGGTTCTCTCTGGGAGTGACCAGGATGGATAGGATCAGGAATGAGTACATCAGAGGGACAGCACATGTTAGAGGTTTTGGAGAAAAAGTCAGAGAGACCAGACTGAGATGGTTTGGACATGTCCAGAGGAGAGATAGTGAATATATTGGTAGAAGGATGCTGAGTTTTGAACTGCCAGGCAGGAGGCCTAGAGGAAGACCAAAGAGGAGGTTTATGGATGTAGTGAAAGAGGTCATGAAGGTAGTTGGTGTGAGCGAAGAGGATGCAGAAGACAGGGTTAGATGGAGGCAATTGATTCGCTGTGGTGACCCCTGAGGGGAAAAGCCGAAAGGAAAAGAAGGAGAAGTGGTAGATTCTGCATATTTATGTGGTAGAGTTTCAGGTTAATTCATTACAAGTTTCACCAAAACTCTCTTGAAGGGAGTGGTAGATTCTGCATATTTTTGTGGGAGAGTTTTAGGTGAAGTCATAATGAGATTTACTAACAGTGAGTGATACCGATTTTAACAACTGAATGAGGCAATCGTCCAAAGCCTAATGTTTACACCCCGGTTGTATTCTGTTCACGTACCTCGCTTGCTCTGTTCCCAAATCTCCTGTCAGACATGGCCCAGTGGGTCTGGTCCACGTGGATGCCCATTCTGACACCAGTGATACTCTCTTGGGGGAGAAGATTGCACATGGGACCCCATTCAGACGTTGTGTGGAAGAGGGGCTACTGGACTGCAAAAGAGTGGTCCAGATTGGTTTACGTGGAACGAGCTACTCTGCAGATTCACATGAATGGAGCCGGGCTCAGGTACTTTTAAAATACTGGAAGTCTTCTATTAGCATCATGAGCTAAAGTTAAATGTCATTATCTCTGGTGTGATATGAAAGTAAAGGAGCATCTTACCATCATGGAACCAGATAAACATTATTTTCACTAAGGATTGATTGTGCACTCTAAAGGCTCACAAGATGATGACAATTCTTGTCAAATTTTTCACATTCACAACCATTTAGAAATATTTTTCCGAGCAAAATGACTTTTCTGATGGCTTGGTGTGACTGGAAGCAGCAGCTAACCAGTTGTATCATACTGATAGTATTTAAATTCACATTAAAAGTACATCTAAAACAGAGGACTCAACATGCTAAGTGTCTCTAAATAAAGCAGGAGATATGTTTGAAGATCCCCACCATCGTAAAAGTCTCTCATCAGCAATGAACAACAGTTGTGTTGGAACACACAACCTGACTTTGTGTACTGTTCAGGGTTTCCGTGTTGTACAAGTGGAAGAGTGCTGGTTCAAATCTCTTGGGCCTCTGATGGCTGAGGTCCGGGCTCAGATGGGCAGCGGTCCGGTATACCTGAGTTTTGATATTGATGCTCTTGACCCGGCCTTTGCCCCGGGAACAGGAACACCCGAGGTAGCGGGTCTGACTTCCATACAGGTAAGCGTCCAGACAGAGACTTCCAGGTTTTTGTAACATCAAATGTCAGTTTTCACATTAAACTTATGTAGCTACATCTGTTCTCGCTGGTGGCGTATGAAAAGTAATTCTGTTTCATGACTCAGGGAGTTGAGATTATTCGAGGCTGTCGTGGTCTAAACCTTGTTGGATGTGATCTTGTGGAAGTGTCTCCTCAATATGACACCACGGGTATTTATTCACCTAATTCAGTTTCCATCAAATCATTATGATTCAGTTTAAATGCAGCTATTCCATTTATTTTATGTCTTCAACAGGGATGACTGCTCTGACCGCTGCCAACCTCCTTTTTGAAATGCTTTGCGTCCTCCCAAAAATCAAGTACTTGGAATGAGTGCCGTAAAAGTTGTTTACAAGCTTGAAACCTTCAAAATTTGATGTTCAGATCGTGGTGGTTATTTTTGTGTTTGTTAGGAATCAAATGACCTTTGTTCCTGCTCATTTAGGGGGTTGTTTGTGTTATGCGGACACTGAAAGTCCAATAAAACTGATTCTGACATTCTTTGACCCAAACATACCAGTGTTTTTATTTTGCTGTGCTTAGAAATCACTTCATGAACTCTTTTTCATTTTCTAAGTGTGTGTCTTATCAAAAATCTAAAAATGAAGGTTTATGTGTAAAAATATAATATTTATATGTTTCTATATACCCAATATAAAAAACAAAACATCACTCCTGCTTCACAGTCGACATCTTGTGATCTGGCGTGAAGATGAGGGTGCAGACTTCCAGCCATGCTGTTCAGACGCTGTGATCAAGGTTCAGGTTAATAAGTCACATCAACCGATATTATAATAGCCTGTTATTTTACAAATGTATTTTTGACGTTGTTCTGTGAAAGTCTTTCTTTAATCTGGTTGACAGCTGACTGCACAATGATGTCACACAGAAACGGGAGATTATTGAAGTTTATTTGGAGAATATGAGGAGGACTCAAAGACATTTAATATTTAATTTATAAACTTTTTAAAAATCTTTTTGAACAAATTGATAACATAAATACAATAATTTTTGTATACATGGCGTAGAGGTAAATATGGCTCTGTGGAGTGTTATCTTCATTTATGTGCCCAAACAGTTTTGAGTGTTGAAGGTTGCCCACCTCTGATCTAACTCTTCCAGTGTCTCGTTTGTGTTGCGCTCACTCCTCAACCAGGTTTCCTACTCCATGTGACCTTCTGTTGACTCACAGATTTTTCTGTAAATTATTGTTTAAGTCCCTGGTTCAACTCTGTCCTCGATTCTACAAGGACTGTCTTGAATACGACAGACCCACCATCTGAATTCCTTACATGACAGGTGGACAACGTTCATCATGTCCGCTAGTCATAGATGAATTGAGAATGTGTTATCCTCCCACAGCTGCAAAGATGTCAAACGTTGAGGTCTGACCAGACATTGGACATTGACCAGACATTGGACATCTTCTGTTAATGTGACCTCTGTGCTTCACAC
Source organism: Antennarius striatus (assembly GCF_040054535.1). NCBI lineage: Eukaryota > Metazoa > Chordata > Actinopteri > Lophiiformes > Antennariidae > Antennarius > Antennarius striatus. The sequence goes on along the minus strand of NC_090777.1, from coordinate 24,883,683 downwards.
GCATCAATGGTTTGACTTCATGTTGTTCTCTAGTGAACGTTTAATCAGCTGACAAACTGATGGCATGATAAAACCAGGCCCAGATTTAATGTGGGATGCTCCACAGCAGGATGTCCAGCTTCACCTGGAGGAACTGGAACATTCCTACATTTCAGCATTCCAGAGGGATGTTGGGAACAACATATAGGAGACGGACCACAGCAGGTAGTAAACACATGCAGGTGGAAAGGAGGAGCAGAACAGCATGACCACACCTGGAAAAGCAAAAAGGAATTTTGAACCAAAATATTTCAATTCCTTTTGACAACGGGTGCAGTTAGTAAAGAAGAAAAAGCAATAGTTAATTCTTTACACTTTCTTTATAACTACATACGTCATTGAACGGACAAGGCTAGCAGCTCTGTGCACAGACAAACAGAAAAGCAACGAGTCGATGTTTAGAATGTTTGCATTCTATGGTGTTAGAGTTTCCATATGCACCAGCGTAGGAAAGCAGGACACAGTGGACAAAATGTGTTGAAAGAATCTTCATTTCTTTGATCAAAGTATCAACTTGGGTTTTCCAACTAAAAATCACTTTGTTCTGTCTTGGGAATTTCTAGTTAAACAATGGAAATGGCCACATACTACGTCAGCTCACACAAATAAATAGCACAACATTAGCCTTGTTTTTCGTATAATGTTCTAAACACAGCAGATAGACAACAACTGACACATATTAGGCTGATTCAGGCTGATGGTTCACTCTTCCCTCAGAGAGTCAAACCCAACACTATAAATACACAGCCATTGTACATTTGGGACTCTTGTGCAGAGGTACATTCCTGTGTCTGTTGAGTTCAGCACTGTATATTCATTAACATTGTAATCTGAACTTCTCCAGCAAACTGTTCACGTCACAAATTGTCTCATCCTTGAAGCTACACCTCTCAACTGAGATCAGAGAACTTGAACAGGGTTTTTGCTTAGAGAATCTGTCAACATCAAATAGCTCAAAAATTGGGATATGAGATCCCACAGTGACAAAGTTTTGACTTCTCTCGTAATATAATCAAATAGGGAATTATTTGGTATAAAAAGGCAAAGAAAGTGGGCTTCAATTAAATTAGGCTGAGTAAGTTAAAAGCATCAAATCAAAGTTTGAAGTCCAAACTCAGTTATAAATCCATTCTAAATTATATGTTTTCTATCACGAGCAGCCTCGGTTCAAGAAAGAAAATTAGAAAATATGGAGGTGGTATTTGAGTACAAAGAAGTCAGGTAAAACTAGAATAGACAAGGTCAAACCGGTACAACTACTGACTGGTGTTGTCTGACTAGGTGAAATGTTGCTCAAGCTTGCCAGAATTATAATCAACCAAACAAGCAATGAACCTGTTGAAAGATAGACCCAAACAGTCTGTAAACCTGATTGAAGAAAGTCTGACGGGACCATTCTCTGATCCCACAACAACGATCTCACAAATGATAAATCTAATAAAAATAAAAGATTGTGAAAATGAGACATTCAGAACAAGTCTTAAAACAGTTTTTGAAAGGTCCCTCTCCCCGGCTACATCCACCAGCTGACTGATGGATCCCAAGGCGTTCCCAGGCCAGTGTCAAGTCTGACAGCTGGGAGGAAACCTCAGACCTGGAGCACCTGGAGATCTGGAGCAGACCCAGGACCAGGTGGAGGTGAACCAATAACCAATGTAGCCAATAACTAACAGCCAACAGCCAGTAACCGACAATCAATAACCAATAACCAAGCTTTTTGTGTTGGCAAAAGTGTTGTTTTTAAACAGCTGGTTCTATATTATCATTAGTATAAATGCCCCCCTATTATTATTCGTGCTGTATTCAGGTGGTTTGTCTCTGTGCTGTTGCCGCACAGCAACAAAAGACATTGCTGTGAAAACTATTAAATGTATGATGGCACAAAACAGAATTTTTAAACGTGATAACTGGCCAACAATTGGACGCTAGATGTTCGCCTGTACCCTTGTTCGTCAATGGATTGCTGATGTTCACCAGTATTCAAACCCTCAGTGTGAACGATGGGGAGCTCTGTCTAACTTCTTCACCTCCAGCGTAGACCACTTTCTTCCAGGCCTCAGACTCCAGCACTCTGTCATGGGGATAAGAATTGTGACTGATCATAAAAGGGATGGTGGCCACTGTCATGACCCACAGCACTGCCATGTTCCCCTCCGACAGCACAGAGGCACTAGCCAGGATGACCGAGGAGTAGGTGCAGGGCAAGCCATGGTACACCAACGGGACCTCTGGGGAGTAAAGAAGTTCATTACATCACTGGGTGTCAGGAAACTACCAAACTTATTAGAGAACTATCCAAACAACTTACCGCTGGCGAAGAAACAAATACGCACGACAACAAAAAGGACATAAGATATGCAGAGAATGTTGTCCAACAGGTTGGGTGTTCTGAGCAGCAGCGCAGTGGCGATCCCAAAGGTGGTGAAGTCAGCATACTCATCCAGCTTGGCGCCTGAGAATAGATTCAGGTGATGATTATTGACTCTGTGGTGCCGCAAGGAAGTAGTCGCTATTCTGGTGTTTAAACACGATAATAGAACAATATTGGAGTGTAAATGTGAACAAAAACTATGTCACATAAACTGGCATTAACGTCTGAAAGACATCCACAAAGCCCTGTGAAATGTCCCCAGATGTGGGACTGATTCTGGGCTGCAGAGAACATCTGACCTTCTAAAGTGGAGGCATTCTAAAACAGATGTCATTGATTTACTTCTCATTAACATACTGGAATATTTTAAACTAGCAGTGGCACATGGTGTGTTTTCACATCAGGACACCGTTACAGATTTAACTACAGTTCAATCATGGAGATTAATTGGTCTTTCTTCTGAAGAAAGTCCAAATAAAAACAACCCAACTAAAGCTTCTAAAGCTTCTCTTTGGAAGAAACCACAGATAAGAACAGCACACCCGCTTACCCAATGCTGAGCAGGCATTCAGTCGCCTGGCAACTGCTCCATCTGCCAAATCCAGCAGGTAGCCAATCAGAACAAGCCAACATGCTGCATGATGGTGTCTGAGGATAACAATGGAGTTAGGTTGAGCTCTTTGATCATAGAATCTCATTTCCAAAGGTCAACTACTCACAGAAAAATGCTGAAACTTAAAGGGACAGTAAAGTTAATTTTAAGTGACATATATGTTATTCATCATTATGAAAAATAGAAGAAAAAAGAAGAAATAAATAAATACCAGGCTACATCACTGTAGCCCGGTATAGCTTAGCAGCCAATCACAATGGCCCAGCAGAGCTTAGCAGCCATTGCGATTGGCTGCTAAGCTCTGCTGGGCTACAGTGACGTATGACGCCCATGGAATCCGGAAGCTGCTGCGGCACAGGTTTTAAGCTTTTTTGACCGAAAGGATGATGCTACGCACATAAAATTTATTTTTTCTTCTATTTTTCATAATGATGAATAACATATATGTCACTTAAAATTAACTTTACTGTCCCTTTAACAGATTAATTTCTAACAGTGTTATAAACAATTAATTAATAGCTCTTTTCAAAAGAGATCTCATATTCCAGGTATCAAAATAGTGATAGTCAGAACATGCAAACTCTGCACAGGGCAGGATGCGAACCCAGAACTGCCTTGCCATTCAGATACAAGCAATCATCGCCCTGTCCAAATTTTTCTTGGACATACAGTAGATGTTTTGGGACACCACCGCTGGTTGTTGGATGGAAGACAACATCAGCTGAACCCAGATCTTGTTCTTGTTGGCAGAATAAAGATTAGCACACATGGGTTCATTATTTTTGCATTTTTTAAAATACTTTATCATTGTTTACTGAACTTGTATAAAAGTAATTATGCAAAGGCAAAGTATGCTTGTCTGTTAGTTGACATAATCTAGAGGGGTTCGGGGCTGGTGGAATGGATTAAAATGATTTGTTATTTTTAATGGTGATATTCTGTGTATGTCAGTCAGAAATCAATGATATAACAGTATAATGTAATACCCTGAATGTTTCTGATGGTCTTACTGAAAGAGCTTTTTGTATTTCATCCCTCAGATCCACTATAAACCAAACATGTTGTATATTTTCAGACCCGGTCTGGTCTGCAGCTGGGTCTGACCAATGATTCAGAACACTGTTTTCTCACTCACCCATTTAGACTGCTGAGAATTGAGGACATGCCCATGACCATGTTGGCAACGGATAGAACATTAGCTGCGTTTTTACGTGCAAACTCTCTGACCTGGACCCCCATGGCCATGTTGGTCCACCAGGAGAGACCTGAGACCACAAAACAACAGCAGTTACTTCTAGTTCTGCAGAAGCTTAGGTAAAACTAAAAGCTGCATCCTTACTGGGTGATGGGATGAGGAACTCGTCTGTCAGGGAAAACTTAACCTCTCATACTCAAACCTCAGCTGGACTGAGAGGGACGCTAATGCTTTAACAGTATTTTTCTGTCTCCTGTCTTCTGCAGAGCAGACAGACAACGTCCTGAAAAATATCACTCATTTAAAGTTGCAGCAGCAACTTCAAGTGTTGTTTTCACTCTGATCTTCCTGTTCCTCCAAGGTCAGATCACTTCAAGAGAGTTTTCATTGCTTCAGGCTCAGAAGGAAGTCAGTGTGTCTTTGGCTTCTTGCTTTGGTCTCAGTTACAACCTAATTTTCATTTTTCAATCCTTGGCAGTCAGTTCTTAAAGGTCTCTGCAGTTTTTCTGATCCACATTCATTAATTCTAATAGCTAACCTAGTGCTAATAATAAAACATATTGCATATGAACTTCTCGTGTTTAATATGTACATTACGCACGAGAATCTCACTGCTCCTATCACCAGTGACAATGTACTGTTAAATGAAGCACCTGATCAGGTTATACAAGACTCTATACCTGAAAGTATCCCAGTTTTTTTTATCTCATTGTGTTTATAGGTCAGTACCTCCCAGATTCATTCAGACACGGTATTTGATTAAGATTAATACATCCTAGGCTGTTAAACTGTTTAACAATAATTTTAGTGATACTACCACATTTAAATTTGGCCTTTTAAATTTTAGATTATTGTCATCTAAGGCCTTGATTGTGAATGATTTAATTCTTCAGCATGGCCTGGATATGATTGCTTTATGTGAAACATGGCTAAAACCAAATGTCTTCTTACCGTTAAAATGAAGCTTCACCACCTGATTTTACATATGCTCAAGCCGCAAGGGCTGATAAAAGGGTGGAGGTGTTGCTTTAGTTTACAAATCTATTCTGAACCTGATTTCTAATCTAGATATTCATTTTACCTCTTTTGAGGCTCTTGTTCTAAAACCATCGCCTACAGCTGTAAACAGCAGGCTTGATCTTGTAGTAGCATATAGACCACCTGGTCCCTTTTCTTTATTCTTAGAAGAATTTGGTGAATTCATTTCTGATCTAATTACTCAATCTGATGAGTTTATTGTGGTTCCTTCTCTGGGTGTTAAAACCCAATTAGTCTCTTTAACACACTTAGAGACCATCTCTCTTGAAGGACTATCGAAGTTGGTCTCAACCTCTAAACCTACTACATGCCTCTTAGACCCTCTCCCAGCTAAACTTATGGCAATTGCTGGGCCCTACTATGTTAAATGTAGTTAATCTTTCTCTTGCAACTGGTGTTGTTCCCATTAGCTTTTAGTCGGCCGTTGTTAAACCTCTGCTTAAAAAGCCACATCTTGACCAAGAGTCTGCTAAATAATTATAGACCAGTTTCTAACCTTCCATTCTTATCTAAAATACTAGAAAGGGTAGTATCTCAACAGCTCTTAGATTATTTATCATTAAGCGGTCTTTTCGAACCGTTCCAATCAACTTTTCGGGCCGGCCATTCCACTGAAACAGCACTAACTAAAGTTGTAAATGATCTCCTATTAAATATGGACTCTGATGCCACTTCTGTTCTCTTACTTTTGGATCTTAGTGCAGCGTTTGACACAATAGGTCACTGTATACTCCTTGACCGACTGGAGAGGCAGTTTGGTGTCTGTGAGTTAGCTCTTGCTTGGTTAAAACCTTATCTATCTGATAGGACACAATGTGTCTCCTACAATAATAAAACTTCCGCCTTCTCCGACGTCAAATATGACGTACCTCAGGGGTCTGTACTTGGTCCTTTGTTATTCTCCATGTATGTTGCACCTCTTGGTTAAATTACACGCAGCTTTGGAATAAGTTTCCATTGTTATGCTGATGACACACAACTTTACATGCCCATAAAAGCAGATGATCGATCTGAATTAATTAAACTAGAGGCCTGTCTTTCTGCCGTGAATAGTTGGATGTCCAGTAAATTCTTGCTCCTAAACCCAGACAAAACAGAGATGTTAATCACTGTCCCTGCCCGACATAGAAACCAATTTGAACAAATAACAATATCTGTAGATAACTGTTTAATAACCCAAAGTTCAACATTCAAGAATCTTGGAGTAACGTTAGATTCAACTCTCTCCTTTGACCAGCATATTAAAGAGGTGACAAAGATCGCCTTCTTTCATCTACGTAATATCTCCAAAATTAGGTCCTCTCTATCTATGACTGATGCAGAAATTCTAATTCATGCCTCTGTGTCCTCTAGACTTGACTATTGCAATGTTCTGTTATCGGGGTTGCCTTGGTCTAGTACTAGGGGCCTTCAGATGGTTCAGAATACAGCAGCAAGAATATTAACTAAAACTAGGAAATTTGACCATATCACCCCAGAATTAGCTGCATTACATTGGCTCCCGATTCATGTTAGATCCAATTTTAAGGTACTTTTATTGATGTATAAAAGCATTAATGGGCTTGCTCCAACCTACTTGTCTGATATGGTTAAACCTTACACTCCGATTAGGGCTCTCCACCCTTAGAATACAGGTCTCTTGTATGTTCCCAGGGTTAAAAAGAAGTCAGCTGGCCAGAGGGCCTTCTCCTGTCGTGCCCCTTTCCTGTGGAATAATCTCCCTATAGATATTAGAAAGTCTGAATCCGTAGATATCATTAAATCTAGACTCAAAATGTATCTGTTCTCCCTAACATATAACTAATATTGGGGGGGGGGCAGTCTCAATGTTTAGGTTTAGCCTAGTCCTGCCGACGAGCCGACGGATTTCTTAGTTAGGCCCCTGCCTCCCGTTAATCCTCTGCCATTCTGGTCCCTCTAGCACCACCCTCGCCCCTGTTCTCTCTCTCAGGCCTCTGTGTGGTGGATCATCGGCAATCGGCTTCCTCTGTCCACTTCCTTGGCTGGCAATAGCACAAGCTGCACAATGGTCCTGTTTCACCATCCACTAGGGGAGTCTGGTTTCATCTCATTTGGTTCAGCTGTGGTTTTTGGGTTTTGGCAGGGGTAATCACACACTGTAACTTTTTTGAGAACAATGACTTGGGCATTATTTGGTCTGTCCTTAGAGTGGTGGATCCTCAGCAATTGGTGACCTCTGTGTGCTTAATCGGCTGGTGGTGACTCGCTCTACTGGATGGATCAGCGTGCCTCTGTCATACATTTATTATTGTTATTGTTACTGTCATTACTGTGTTGTTAATCTGTACATGCGATATCTATTGCTTCGTCTGTCCACTCCAGGAAGACGGGTTCCTCCCCTGCAGTCTTCCCGAGGTTTCTCCCATCCATTTTTTCCCTTGTTAAAAGGGTTTTGGGGGGAGTTTGTCCATTTCCGATGTGAGGGTCGTACTGCTCGCAGTGCACAAAGGTCAAAGGGATATCGTCCATGTGCAGATTGTAAAGCCCTTTGAGACATTGTTTGTGAATTTGGGTTATATAAGAATAAATAAACTTGAAACTTGCAAAACATATGTAGAATAATTTTACCGAAATGAAGTACATATTCTGTAGGACAGGTGTGTGTTTTGTTCAGGTAAAATTCAGGTAGAAACCTGTACCTACCTGAGAAGGGACCCGGGACCGTCATGGCTGTCCCTGCTTTACAACAGCTGTGAAATTCAAGTTAAATGCATCATATGAGTGAGGCTGAACCTTACAGAACCTTATAGAACCTTTACAGAATGCTGGTAGAAGCGGGACAATAGCTTACGTCAGACAGAAAACACAACCTTCAGAATCCGAGTCATGGTGATCACTACATGTACTTTACTACTGTTTTGAAGTTTACGACAGCATTCACACATGATCTGGTGATCGATTTCTTATGTTCCACTTCACAGTTGAAGGTTTTTAAATTAATCGTTACTTTGCAGATCGAGGTATTAGATATGTAATGATACTGCTAGAGATGATTGTAAGGGTTCAAATGAAGGACTGATATCAGAGTTATATGCATATGAATGCATTATTATACATTATTTGAACTTCATGACTTGCTTCTGAAACTACTAGCTCGCAAATGCATTAGAGTATTACCAAATCAACCGAACCCCTGAGTCAATCTCAGGGGTTCGGCGGAGACGAAGGTCAAGACAAAACACCTGACACGATGTTTTGTCTTGACAAGATGTGTCAAAACATCCTACAGAATGTGTCGGGTGTTTTGTGTCGGGTATTTTGTCGGCAAAAGACACGATGTGTCGGCAAAATCACCCGACATGATGTGTCGGGTGATTTTGACGTTTGACACATCGTGTCAATTTGTGATGACATGCCCCCCTTAGCCATCAGTAGCTGCAGGTGATCACGTGACGCTACATTGATTAGCCTACCTGTGCTACATGGGATTTTGCGCACTCAGTAGTCAATTTATGCCTGTCATGATGGTATGTCATCTGATTGCTTTCTTAATATTTTAATTCATAGTAACTATGTTGAGTAAAAAAAGAAAATGGTCGGACGAATATGTGCAACGTGAATTTACATGTACTGTGTAACGGAATGTGATTGGAGTCAGCGTTCTGCATGATTTGCAATATCAAGTTGAGCAACTCTAGTCTCGCCCTGGCAAAAATAAAAGAACACTTCCTTAAGCTGCATGGAAAACAACAGAAACAGACTAAGTTGTGAAAATGACGTCAGAGTAGCACTTGCCAAGGTGAAGCCACGCGTATCTGAACTGGTCTCTCTATAACAACAGCAGAAGTCACTGATTTGCAGGTAGGTCATTTCATGTGAGTTCATGCACTGTCTTGGTTTTGTTCTTTGAAAAAGGTGACTTTATTGCACCATTCATTAAATACACTAGGAAAACAGTATTTTCCGCACTTAAAAGCCTTTAATTTTCTCAATTTCTTATAATCCAATGTGCCTTATAAATGAAAAAAGTTTTAAAATAGACCATTCATTGAAGATGATTTCTCAGATGCATTTTATAATCCAGTGGCTTTATGTATAAATTAAAAAAAAATAGGGCATTCATTGAAGGTGCGCCTTATAATCCAGTGTGCCTTATGTATGAAATTTTTTTTTTTAAAAAGGCTGTTCATTGAAGGTGCGCCCTACAATCCAGTGTGCATTATAGTGTGGAAGATACTGTACTTATATCTTAAATTAAAAATAAATAAATAATTTTTCTTTACTAAAGAAGGGTTTGGTGAGTGAGCATACGAAAACCAGCAGGGTTCGGTACCTCCAACAAGGTTAAGAACCACTGCTTTGAGTTCAGAGTTGATCATTTCAAAGGTAGAGGAAGAGGAGCAATAATGTTAAAGATGAAGATAAGCACAACTTAAACACACTTAAAGAATGAAACACACCTGTATGAAGAACATCTCCTACCTGAAAGGACCAGTCCAGATTGATCCGGTGGTGGAGATGTTGTTTCTTTCCTTCTTTCTTTTTTAGTCTGTTCATGTCTTCATGTGTTCATAAGCACCACACTGTTTACTGACAACTTCACACATGATCTCACCGTGTCCTTTTAAAGAGGATGGACCAACCGACCCACTGGAATATTCCACCGAATGTGACATGATCATGGCTGCAGCTCAGGTACCACAGCTGACTAAAAGTAAAACCTTAATCCATAAAACTGAACAGCTACAAAGCATAAATTGGCTACATGCTAATTCTATTATTTAAAGTTTTTAGCTTGTTGTCTTGTGTGATTAGTAGTTTGTACATCTGAAAATGTTGTCACTGGATTTTGGTCCATTTTTCAAAGAGATTTTGAGACAGCTCTGTGGACCTGCCTGAACATTGAACCTTTATTCTAGAGTTATCATGAAAACAATAACAGCATCCTCCAAATTTGGCTCTGACCCATGACATGTTCTGATAGTTTTATGTAAATACATTAACTGTTAGAGTATTCAAATTGGACCCCAAGAAAGCGACGGAGAAAAGAGGAAAAGAAAAGATGAAGAAAAGACTTTTTTTGTCCATACAAACAAAGCAAGAGATCATAGAAAAGCATGAAAAAGGGATGCGTTTGGTTGATCTCTCCGAAGAATATGGCCGTAATGCATCTACAATCGCCACGGGTGGTTGGAGAAGGTCAAAAGGAGGACTGGAATTCACTCTTTTGTTCGGCATGGTGAGGCAAGAGGGCATGAAACAAAGAGGGCAAAAAACAATGACGACCGCAGTTAAAAGGTAAATGACCGTTAAAAGGTAAATGACCATCATTTTTATTCTTTACTCTATTCTTTGTTTTGTTACATTATGCAAAACTCTCATTTATTGTGTAATAATCTAATTGTAACATGTATTTGTTACATGTTTTGATGCATATTTATGCTTTATAAAACATTTATGTCTGAATTTTGGGGGGCTTGGAACGGATTAGGGCATTTGCATGGAAAACGCGTCTCTACTTACGAAATTTTTCCAGAACTACTTAATTTCGTAAGTAGAGGTACCACTGTATATAGAAAACAGTTGTTGACCTGAAAGCTGAAGGAAAACTGAATAAATTGATTATAAAAATAGGAAGTTAACTTTTCAGTACATATGTTGTCTCATTTTAAATCTGCTTTGTTTTTCTATCAAAAATTTCATCTTAAATTGGTTATAAATGAGTGAACAGCTCTCAACTAAACCCCTAAACCCCCTCACCCCCACCCCAACCCTCCTGCCATTGGTCAACAACAACAGTTCAGCTGAACAAACATCTTCCTATCGCCGTCCCTATAACGAGGCCATTCCGTCAAAAGAGATGATCTTCTCATGTCAGATGCTTTTAAAAAAAATGTATTATCATTTATTGATCATTTTTCTTCATGAATGGTCCACATGTTCTCGATAGGGATTAGGCCAGATGGGATGGAAGTTGAACCCTTCTTGAGGTATTTTTTCCCCATGTTTTAAACTTTTGACTCTTTAAAACAAAGAGTGATCGCTTCTCGATACCTGAGCTGAAAGATATTTTCTGTTTAGTCTGTTTTGGCTCATTTCATCTGAGGTCAAGAAGCTGATTCATCCCTAGCACACCTTGATCACTTTAGGCCACATCCTTCTTCATTACACAAACACACATCACCTGATAATACTCACATCCAATTAGGTCAAGTTTACAGACTGGAAATCATAGAAAACATGCTTGAAACAACTACAAGCATGAGATACTGACTTGACTAACACACACATGTGCTGACAGAGAACATGTATGTTGCTTTGAGACAGACCTGAATGAAAAGAAAAGATGTCCTCGAGATAGTGCAAAATGATTTGTGCCAACATCCATCAAACAATCAGCCAAAAGTCTGTCAATAAAAAATGAAGCAGGAACCAGAAGGGGAGGAGGTTCATGAGATAATCCTCACCACATCAGCCACTTGTGTTAAATGAACTGGCCTGACTGGTTTTGGATGTACCAGATGATGATGTCAGTGTAAACAGGCTGGAAATGTCAGGACTGTATTTTATGTGTGCTTTTGATTTTTTAGGCAAGATTTTGCTTCCATTCCTTTCGAGGAGACAGTGTTTACAGAATCAAACTGTTTCCTTCCTTCGTTGTGTGGTTGAACCACAACACAACATACTACAAGTCAAGTGCTGACGTGAGCTTTGTGTCATACTTTGGATAAATCTTTACACATTTCAGTAACATTTTCAGAGCCGGTTGTAGTTTGAATCTTGACTTGAACAAGTCGTACACGTATTAAAACAGGAGTATTTTGCTTGTTTTTTTGTTTGGTTGGTCAATCCCTCAGAACCCAGCTGGGTTCTGGGGTTGTAACTACTGTGATGATTTTTGTGCTTATTATTATTCATTAGTAGGAAAGGCCTACTTAGCTGAATAAATAAAGGTGTAAAACCAACTGGACATTTATTTTAGGAAGGGGAACATATCAGCTCTTCATGGAACCAGGAATCATGGAATCATTGCTCAGGCAAACTTCAGAAAAAATTCAAAATTCAATTAGGAAAGCAGACAAATAAATCTCACAAATTTACAAATAGCACATGAATTTTGATTTTAATTAAGAAAAACCAAGGGCAGGGGGAACGTCCTCATTACTGGAAATGGATTTCAGGTCATCCTAACAGACAACATCTCATCTCGTACAATTTTACTCACTGAACCAAGTTTTCCATTTTTATTCTGCCAGAAGTGAAACAGTAAAATGTCCACAAAAAAAAATTTAAAATGGAAATCTCCAACATTGCTAAAAGTGCAACTTTCATATTTTGCAACCACATGTGATATATATATATGAAAGTCCAGTTTAAGAGATGCACCAAAGGGGCTCACACACTTCAGTGTCCCAAACCTGGACCCTAGAAGGTCCATCTTTACACCAGAACAAACCCGATGATGCCGTCTGGTACAGAAATATTTTTTCGTTCTACTGTGTCAGACTTTTTCATGTAATGAATAGTCAGTCCCAGTCAGGCACACATGAACCTGTCCTGGATTTTTGGTGGGCCGTATTCTGGGCCGTATTCAAACTAAATAAAGAGTGGGAGGAGAGGGGGAGGCAGTACAGATAACCAGGAAAAAAAGAGACCAATTCAAGCCTTAAAATGAAAAAAGAGGAAGAGAAAAAACATTAAATAAATAAAAGGAAGCGACTCTGGTTGAAATGATAGTGCTCATGCATAGGGTATTAATACAAATATTTTACGTGTACAAAAAAAAAGAAAGTCTTGTGAAACTGTGACTGCACCTTAGCAGTTTTGTGGGGATGGCGGCTAAAAGTGGGCGAGCATGCTGTGTTTAGGCGACGCTAGTGGTCACAGTACCAGCAGGAGGCTTCATCACATGACCAGACAGAGAACACGTAGGGTTCTCTGTCGAGGCTTCACGTGGTGAAAACCAACCGGCAGCCCTCGGCGCACGTCGATGACTACATAAACAACTTGAGGTCATGTGACAGACAGGAAACAACAGCACCACAAATGTTCCTTCCTGTCTGATTTTAGCACCGAGTTTTCTTTCCTGTTTGTAAATAAACAAAGACAGACACGGAGGAAACAGTGGCACCATGAAGCGGTGGCGAAGCAGGAAGCAGGGCTGCAATGTTTTGCTTTATTTTATTATGGAGAACCTGAGGTGTGAACTAAAGCTGTGCGTGACTGGTACCGGTACCAGGACAGGGTCTGTGACCATGTGTGTGTCTGCAAAAAGACATAAAAGCATGCTCGTAAAAGAAGAAGAGTTTCCTCTACAGACGTGAAGAAAGATGACCTAAAACAACTTCAAGTATTAATGCGGTTAAAGACCCGGACGCAGCGTTAGGATCCAGAAAGAACTGCAGGATAGTCATAGAACAGTTATGGTTAGTTTGCATGTTCTCCCCCACAAATAAAATATATATGTATATATAGATTCATATGTATATAAATAAAAATTCAGTGCTGTAAAAACATCTCCAACTCCATAGGATCTGACCCATCGTACGAGGCCTAAGGCTTAACTCTGACTCTACTACTGCTGGAAGTCTGTAAACTGTTGTCGTGTGTTCAAAGTCCTTCATTGGGAAAACAACACTGAGGAAGAGGAGACGCGTTAACTTTCTCTGTCTCTCTCCTTTTGGTTTTACTGCACACAGAAACATCCTGTTGTCTCATCGTGGGGTTTTTTGGCAGCAGCAAAGCACCAAGTTTCTGCTGTGTGTATGTGTGTCATGTGTGTGTGTGCATGTATGTGTGTGTGTGACACGTTACGCCATAGTCTCTTTGTGTGTTTGCGTTCATGTGTTGTGGTGTGATCTATAAGAAGCACGGTTGCACGTTGAAGCCTTGGGCTGCGTGGGCTTGCAGGTCGATGGCCTGGGCCGGATGCTGACCCGGCTGGGCATTCATCAGCGTCAGGTTCCTCACGCAGCCCGTCATCCCCCCCGAAAACTTCCCTCCTGTCATGTTGGCCATGTCCGGAGCACCACCTGATACACACACACACACACACACACACACACGCACACACACACAGACGAAGACACAGAGTGATTGGCTTCCTCTTTAAACTTACAAATGTTCAGTTGTTTTGAAAGAAACAAAATAGAATAATTTCTGTAGCTAGCAGCTAATTAGCAAAATAAGACTTTTCTATTAACTTACCAGCTAACAGCCTACAGTTATAAAGTGAGAAATTTGCAAACAACTTTTGTCAGAATTAGCCTTCTGGCTAACAGCTAACATTCTCTTCAGGTATATTGGCTAACTGTTCCACTGACCCCGCGACCTGCGTTAGCGGATTAAGCGGGTTGGAAGATGAATGAATGTTCCACTGACTACTACTTACGGAGGTCATGGAGATCATTGTACATCATGATGATGTCACAGATTTGAAATACAAATTTAACAAATAAAAAAATCAGAAATGAATAACAGCAGGAAGTTGAATTGGTCCACTGAGCGGGTTTAGAACCAACTCCTTTCTCCTGCCGGCCTATCAGGTATGTTTCATTCATTATAAACCATTAAAGGAAAAGTTTAAAGTTTAATGTTGTACCCTACAGTGGGGTTCTCTCAGAGCGCCACATTTCTGCCCACTCACCCAGGTATATACTTCCTTTGGTGTTGACCATGAGGCTTTTGCCTTTAGACAGCCCATGCAGTGCCGGTTCTCCATCCACCTGGATGTAACCATCTCTTCCAGTTCTGGAAAGAAGTGTGTGAAACAGTGAGTGATATCGTTTCAGGGTGGCTGTAATACCAAGATGCAGCTGGTCCTTTAATGGGTTCAAAGATATCAGCCCACTTCAATAACGTTAATGTTACATCGTGGAACCCAGAGGCCACAGGATGCGATGTGTGATCTCACCTGACCGCTGTGATCTTATGCCACCTCCCATCATTGATAGATTTGCGAGACCTGATTTTTGCCTCTCCACTGCCCAGCTGGTAACTGGATATCAGACAAATCATCTCCATCAATGCAATACTAAATAAAATACAACTGAAAGTCAACGAGGCACCAGGAGATGTCCAGAGACGACCCGACACTCACCTGAAAACAAGGTGTCCATTCTCCAGACCGAGGCTGATGAAGTCCTTGCCTCTGCCGTATTCTCCAAATTCCTGGAAATAAATGCATTTAGTCCACAGAGAGCCGAGACACTAGAGGTCACTGTCCTGCAGGACGCTTCCACATCAGCTGGCGTGAATGCCAACATCATATAAGGCTTAAATACATCCTGACAACCTTTTATGTGAGATATTAAACCTTTCATGCAAAAGAAAATAACAACGCCGGTCATTATGGATATTGTGCGGCACATTCAGACGTTTCAACAACATGAAATTCTTCAGAAATGTGTGTATGGAAACATGCCAAGTCATGATGGAGTGTGTTTGAGTCGATACCTTTTTACTAGCATGCACCTTTCGCAAATTGCGAGCGCCAGTTGTCTCCTGAGGAAGATGGAGTTAGAGAAGCAACATGCATTTATTTAGTGTTGTCAGACGCATCAGCCAACATGCCTCACAAACATTACAGTCTGTCTGGTGTGGATTAGACAGTGTGATGATGAATGCTGAGCGTGTGAGTCACTGCAATGAAGAGGTGGATGAATCACAGTCGCCGCATCGGTAACAAGACAATGAATGTTACTTCTTGTCGAATTAGATGGTGTGATGGATGCTGAGGTGTCATGGAACGTTAGCATGAGGATAAAAGGTGACAGGAAAGGATGTGATTATGTTGTTGGGTTTGGGTTTAACCGCGGGTTCGAGTCAAGGCGGGACCAGGACCAGGACTCACCACGCCCTGCCACAGGATCAGACCCTCTGGGGAGCCGGTGTTGATCTCCAGCTCGATGGTCTCTGGAGAGTCATAGGCGCTAAAGTAGAAAGAGTGACAAGTAATCAATGTTGTAACAACAACAACAACAACAACAACAGTATAAATAATAGCAGAAAAGCTAACTACTCTTACCTTCTTGGGAAAATGGATTTAGGGAGAGCGATGTATCCATCACTATGGAAATGAGCTGCATACTGGTAGGGTGAATCTACAAACAATGCAGGAAATACAAGTTAAAGAAAGTTCAATATTCACTGTTACGATGCCCTCTACTGGCCAGAAGATGAAAGAACCCTGATTAGACCAGGAGGTGTGAAAGCTCCTTTTATTAGTTTGGGACTTCTGAAGCTTGAAGGTTATGGAGATCTCAAACTCATTCTTCCTCTAACATGTGAAAAATTTTACTTGCAAACAATAAAACTACCGACACTGTGGAACGATTGGCCTCTGATGACAATAAACTAGATACGTATTAGAAATTTCTATCATTACTCTTTCATGAACTTCTTTTTTCTTGACACAACAATCTGAAATCAGAGAGAGGAAACATTACTATGTCGTCAATGATCTCAGCTGTTTAAGGCCAATACCATATGTTTGAATTTTGGCAGCATTAGCTAAATTATCTACCAGTGAGACCATGTGGTGCAGGAATACTTTGGAAAATGGACAAACATAAATATTATGTTGAAGCAAACGTGTAAATTAAATACCGTACTTCAACTTTTTGCATACGAGGGAATAAATATGCAAATAATGCAAATTCTTCAAGAACTAACAAACTAAAACAACATCCAGGAGGGGGGGAGGAAACACCATTAAATGGACCATTCTACAAGTTGGCTTGCATGGCCCCACCCCTCCACAAAGATTGGTTGAAATTGATTTGATCGTTTTTCTTTAAATTAGGGGAAATATTGACAAATTTGCATCTGGTAACGTAAAAGAAGGAGGATCTAAGTACTGTAAGTGGAATAGGGTGTTTCCAGGCTCACGCCCCATCCATCTACTAAATTTCTGGAAACTCGTGCAGGAGTTTTTGCGTAATCTTACTAACGCAAAAAAAAAAAGAGAGCGACAAACAAACCAACACACATGTGAAAAGACCTCAACGACGGCAAATGTCTTGAACGAGAATAAACCAGGCTCCAAGATGCAGATTCCTTTATGCCATTCCTCACATGCTCCATAGTCTGACCTTCCTGAGGTCAAATTCACTCACCATGGGTCCATGCTCAAATACCACATCAGGAATGGAGAATATGCTTGAGACCCCCTCTCAGCTTACCCCCACGTCAGTATACAACGTTGGTTAGTAGCAGCGAAAATGTGCGGAGCAGATTTGAGTGTTCTCACAGATTCAGCGAGGAAGACTAGTATGTTGTTTTCTTGTTTCAGAGACAGGGACAAGGTTTGATGTTGTGAGAAGCCGTCTTTCTGGTATCGACACGATGACAAACCAGGAAGGGGAATTCCACATTTGCACATAACAACTGATTTCCCACCCAAGATGTGCTGACTTCTTTAGACAGATGCAGAATTCCCCTCTCCCAACGTTCCAGTGGGGATAACAGCCTGTTTGTTTTTTTGATCAAACACATGTTAGGTGACAGACAGTTTGGGTTTGAAAGGGATGAAGGGCCCCTCGAGCTCTGATGGGCCCCTGTTAGTCACGGTCATGTCAGGCAGAATATTGAGATACTGTACCATTCGCCTCGCTAGCTTCCACATTCCACTGGGCCTCAGGGAAGCTGGGGACCTGGCCTGTGTGTGCAGGATATAGCCATGTGAGTGCATGGGGTAAAACATACATACACTAAGTACTTAGGGTTAACCCTCCCAGCATGCACTGCAAAGCTGGGAGCAAACTGCGTGATGTTCAAAGTGCTTATGGCTGGAGAATGAGAGTCCTGTGGCTTGCTGTCATCCCACAGCTGTGAACATCTGTGACTGCAGGGTGGAGGGGGAGGCAGTTTGGGTGTGTTTTAAAACTATGATAATAATATAAAGAGCAATGAAATCAAACCGGAACATGTTCAGCTCTTCCTGAGTTGGATGCAACATCAGTCAGGACTTACTTTCCTCACAGTTCAGGCCGGCGAAGCCAGGAGAACACACACACTGGCCGTCGACACACCTGCCTCCATTCTGGCATTCAAGATGACTCTGGCACATGTCTTTCACCAGCTCACAATGTTCACCTGCAGGGCAACATAGAAGGGTCAGGGGTCAGAGGTCACTGGTCAGGTTCACAGCAGGAATAAACAAATGACTTCATACAGTCTGGAGACACCACATGTGTTTTTAAGTCTTCCAGACACGTACTGAGAAGTTTCAACTGAAGGAATTCTAGTCAGATTGGACGCTAGGGTCCATTTTTTAATATTTAATTTAGTCTTATAACATGAACTCATAAGACTTCATGTTATTGTCACTGGAGCCCTGAATGTTGATCTGGCTGAGTTCCAGACCAAGTTGGTGCCATATCCCCGTATCCACTGGTATGTTGGGGAGGGAATGGAAGAGGGAGAGTTCGCTGAGGCCATAGAAGACAAGGCCACCCTGGAGAAAGACTATGAAGAGGTTGGGATCAACATGATTGAGGACACTGGGGAAGGTGGGGGAGGGGATGAATATTAGGTTTAGCTGCCACTAACATTTTATTTATCAGACAAAGCAGATCTATTGCGTGAATTAGAGAGAACTAAAAATCAAACACATTTTGTGTCTTATTTGTGTTTGTCTCTCTCTCTTTTCCTTGCCTTGTCTCTATCCCCAGTGTATTTCTTTTCCCAACCAACCGGTCAAGGCGGATCACCGCCCTCCAGAGTCTGGGTCCTGCCCGGAGTTTCTTCCTCAATGAGGGTGTTTTCCCCCGCCACTGTCGCTTATGCTTGCTCTAGAGGGTTCTGTTGGCTCTCTGTCATTTAAAGCACTTTGAAATGTCTGATGATGTGATTAACCGCTAAATAAATAAAGGTTGATTGATTGATTGATTGTCATTAGGTAGAATGAACACAGGGCTGATATCACTTTAATGGTCAAAGGTCTCCACAAGCAATGGAATGATGCATAGGTTTGATTTTCTGAGGAGCCACACAGGTGGGAGTCGGCGCTCTGCAGCTCAAGGACTGACCTTCAAACCCATCCTTACAGAAGCACTGATACTCGTATTCAGCACTGGACATACAGTGGCCCCCGTTCAAGCAGGGCCGGCGGTCACAGGGACTGAGGTCCACGCATTTACGGATAGATCTGCTCTCTGTGAAGCTGTAGGACAGATCCACCTTCTTGTTGTTGATGGAGACCTGAGCAGACAGAGAGGGGGCTGAAGCTACAGAGGAACATATCTAAGAACGTTTCCAGTTTCCTGTTCCAGCCGTGAGAGACCTTACCTCTCCGATACATCCCTCAAACATTTTGCTGACATTGGCCGGCTTAGGCAAGATGTCCATATTGGGGACCCCTCCCAGGTACATGGGGGTGTGGATATTGAGGCCCTGGGCTTTTCCTGGAGACATCTTCCTCTCCACAGGGTCGTAGTCCACCTTCAGCTGGCCAGCCCTCTTGTTGCGCTCAGCCACTACTTTATGCCACTGACCCAGAGAGACTGGTTCTGGACTGACAAGGATCGCCTGGCCTGAAAATCAAGACAGAGACTCTAATTCTGAAAATGTACAACATGGAGCTGAAATGTGTGCGTTTTGTGTGTGTTTCACTTTTAACCCAACAGTTCAAAGTGACACCAACACATTTTCATCTGTGGTAATGGAGGCAGACCAAACTGGTACTCTACCTGTACCCAGTTCATATCTGAACTCTACACGACCCTCCACCATGGAGATGGAGACAAAGTCCTCCACCTTCATCTTCTTCCCTCCACAGAAGAACATCAGGCCATCTCTCTCCAGGGGCTTGAACTCCAGCTCAACCCGCAGGTCGTCGTGGATGTTGGTCAGAGGGGGGTAGGCTATGAATGATTCCTCGCCATCGAACAGCGGAGTGGTCACCAGCTCCCCTAGAGAAAGTGGATAAAGAAGAAAGTGCATCACACTGTGTGTTCTTTGTATTCCTGGAACCATCCCAGTGGGAGATGAAAGGAACTTCCTGTCTTACCTGCCATGCATTTGTTTCCAAACTTGCCAAGATGGCAGCGGCAGTCATAACCGAGACCGCTGGGGCGGTTGATACAAGTCGCGTCTGGACCACAGGCCTCTGTGGGAGGTCACAAAGTGGAACGTTTGGGTTTTATCCCTTTTATTATTTACTAGTATGATAAAGTCACAGTACTGAATAACACATCTGAAAACTCTTTGTCCATTTTATAGTAAGCAAAATATATATACATAAAGGTAGATTAACCAGGGGGAACAAGACCAACACGGAAACCAGTCAAACCAGTACACATTTACAACAGATAACACCACTGTTCTATCATGATAGTCATTGTTGCTGTGTTTGAGTGAAGTTGTACCTGAATGGCAGTGCAGGGATGAATGGTGTTGGCAGTTGCTGCCTGTGAACCCCCTGGGGCAGCTACACCTGTACAAGCTGGTCTCTGAGTTCTCGCATACACCCCCATTCTAAAAGACCACATGGGAAGGATGAAACAGAACCATACACAAAGCAAACATCCCAAATACGTCAACCCATTGGAGGTAACTGACCTGGCATGGGTGGTCGCTGCAGGTGGGGCAATTTGTGACACCGGTGGAGCTGCGGTCCAGTTCTTTAAAGATTACCTCCTCACCTTGGATGACCAGCTGACGGATACAGCCTGCATGACAAATACAAACAGTAATTTACTCCAGGAGGACTTTTTCTTCAGTCTACATCTCCAGTCATGTTGTACATTCTGGTTTCTTACCAACAAAGCCAGTCTTAATCCCAGCCGTCTTGGCAAGGGTGGTGTAGTTGGGGTACCCACCCACATGCAACTCCTCATTCAGATCCAGGCCCTGGAACTTTCCCTGAGTCAAAGACACATGAATCCATGGAGCATTACTGTATTGTTATTTGAGCTTCTTTGCTTTGTTGGCTGTGAATGACTTAAAATGACAAAACTACAATTCTGAAAGTTTTTACAGAAGCTGGTGACCTCCTCTTTTGGTTTTTCCAACTGAAGTGTGGACAGGATAAATGTCACAATCTATGGTTGTTTTGTCCATGCAGCCCATTTTAGAGGACACAGATTGTATTCTGTAGCCAGATCCCTCTCTTTGTTCGCCATCTTCGCTAAAGCCTTTGTAGAGTTTGGGACAATTGCCGTCAAGCCGCTGTTGAATGGTTCAGGGACTGTTGTGCTGCTATATCACATAGCAGCAGTTAGAATGTTCCTGACACATCATACCTGTCTAGAGACACAACGACTCTACATCTGGTAGTTCTGGAGATGCTCTTCGGTTATTTTGGTTTAAATACTCCAGTTCCAAACATTTCTACATAGAAACATAGCTTGGCATGGATACAAAGGACAGACATTCAGAACAAGCACTGGGAGTGAAGATAATAATTTCCCATGACATCACCCAGGAAATAACAGGAAGTGACTGTCTTTGACATTTTCTGCAGTTTTTTTTCATTCTGTTGTCTTCATTAATTTAAAGGTCATTAAAATGTTTTTTTGCTGAAATAAAGATTTAAACACATGAAATAAAAAATGCTCATCTGGTATGGTTTGAAATGCTTGTGTGCATGTGGTGTTAGTGAATGTTGGATATTTGAGCAGACAAGAGTCAATATAGACGAAATAAGTTCAAACTGACAGAAGTACCTGTGAGGTGCCATTGATGGGCTCCCCTCCATCTACCATGATGTAGCCCAAAGTCAGGTTGCGAAACACTTCAACTGTGTGAAATTCTCCCAGTTTGAGGGGGAAGGGGTCACGGATGGTGGCCATGCCAGAGCCGACGTCAAACCTGAGATGACACGATCAAGGACTGTCAATAAGATGGCCTTGTTTCGTTTTTACTCAATTCACAGAACGATCGGTTTAAATGTACCTGAACTCCAAACGACCGCCAACAAGGCCCAGAGAGATGAAGTCTGCTCCTGTGGCCTTCCTCTGACCGTTGTAGAGGATCATGCCTACACCACAAACACAATGTGAATGAGTATGGGTCAAAGGTCAACAAGTAATGCACTCTACAACAATGTCCATCTTAATAAGCCAATAAATTTGGTGATTTTTTTTCAAAAAGAGATATTTTCCAGTATTTGTGATGCAAGTCAAGTTCTTTCAGGAATTTCCTGTAGTTATTGGGGGAACAACCTCATTTCCTTAGCTTTGCCGTGAAATAACAAGACATACTTCTGCAACATTCCTGAGACAATCGGATCCTATTGGTACATCTCTTATAGTCATTTCAAGAATTCCTGACTTGTTAGGATGGACATTGCAGTGCGGATGGATGGTGAGGCAGCATGCTATAATGAGGCGCATCTGAAGCCAATCAAAGCCAGGTTACAACCTGCCATCGTATCTGGCATCACTGGAGAGAAAACAGAGCAGCCATTCGAACCATTGCTGCCAACCTTCTCGGTAGGAACACATGCTTCACAGCAGCTCAGGATAAAGGGGAACATGCTCATACCTCCAGTGATATCAGAAGGATCAATAATAAAAGTCAACACATTGTGCTTTTTCAATTACTGTCCATCTATATTTTTAGAGTTGACTGGTTTTGGGATACAAAACACGAAGACACACCTCTAGCATACAAGAACCATTCTGCTGATGACCAGGATGTAAAAGGGGATCAGTCAACACGCTATTATTCAGACTTTTAAACTCCTTTTTCATGACAGAAACGTCTGCATGAACACAAAGGCCATGCACCAGCTGACATCACAGCCCTTCTATCTGCTTAGCGATGGATGCGTTATGTGAAGGTCTGATGGAGCCAACAAGCAGCACTGTTCCTGTGGTCCTCCAGCACTGACACTCACCAGCGTACAATATGAGACCTTCCCACCACGTGGGTGAGAAAAGGAGGTGAGGGCGGAAGGAGACAGAAGAGGAGGGGAAATTATACACGAGGAAATACGAGAAACATGGTTCACAACACAGACCTGAAGAGAACCAACACACAGCTGCAGGATCCAGCAAGAAGTAATAACTGAACTAGTTTGAGCTTCCTTACCATCAACATTATCAGGCCTGAAGGTGATTTTAATGTTGAATGCCTTGTAGGCATTTTTGATAGTGGGTAGGGTGAGATAGGACAAGGGTTCCTGGGCAAAGTAGGGCATCACTCTCTCTGGAAAACAAATGGTCTCATGATGAGATACAGATAAGAACTTTACACTAAAGATTTTACCTCTACTGACAGCAGACAAACCGTGAACTTGAAGAGTCGTGAAGGCTTCAACTTTTCCTTGTTTGTTCGAGGCGGTGCACACGTATGTCCCAGAATCCTCATGGGAAACCCGAGGAACGGTCAGCACGTTGACAACCTGGAAACACTTCGGAGGAAGCTCTCCATCCAACTAGAAGCAGAAAGACTCTCTTCAAGCTGATAAACTTTAAGATCATGGAGTGTTACAAACAGCTCTAGATCAGTTCATCTCCTGGTCATCATACTGGTTACCTTGGACCATTTAATTTGGGGTACAGGGTACCCTGAAGCCACACACGGCATGACCGCATCAGATCCAACTGTCACCTCCTTCATCTCAGGCAGCGCTGCTATTTGAGGAAGGGCTGTGAAAACAGGCCAAAGATTTTAGTGACGGTTGAAGGACACATCAGGGGTTGATGAGAAGACTTCTGCGCTCTCACATTGCACATTAAGGACCACTTGAGACTGCACCGAGCCCACGTCGTTGGTCGCCGTGCAGCGGTATTGTCCTGCATCGGCCTCCGTCACCTGATCGATCTTCAGCATACCACCGTTAACCATGATGTGAGGAGGCAGAGAACCTCCGACTTTACTCCACTCTACTGTGGGCTTTGGATCCCCAACAGCCTGGCACTCAAACTCCACAGAGTTCCCAATCATCACAGTTTGCACTGAAGTCCGGACGTTGATCATCACCTTTGGTAGGGCTGTCAAAAATAATGTACATGGTATATTCAGCTTTACCAGAGAGTTAGGTGTAAATGCTGTCATTCCTGAATGGACCAGACCTTGGATGGTCAACCTAGCGGTGTCCTGGGCCTGACCGTAGGCACTGCTGGCTCTGCAGATGTAGACACCTTCATTGCTTTGCTCAAGGTTCTCAATCCTGCAGAGAAATTTATTTACAAAATATAAATGCCTGCTAAAAAACTTGAAAGAATAAAGTTTATTTAAATACAAAGCAGTGTACTATATATGAGTGTGAAAGTTAAACCATAGAATCATTTTCAGACAAAAATAAATATATGGTCGCCTTCTTAAAATAATCTCTTGAGTCAATTTTTGAGAATTTTCAGGAAATACAAAAAAAATGTCCCATCCTGTGTTTTGTGTTTATGTTCAGTTACTTCCTGTTTTCTTTTTTTCTGCCTGCAGGTGTTTTGGATCTTGGTTGAGGAGGAGGCAGGCAGTTGATGAGACACACCTGAATTGCATGAGTCATCATCCTCCCTACATCTAACAGGTCATTCCTCTACTTCTCTTCCACAGAATTCGGTCATGTTTGTGTTGTCTGGTTGTCTCTCAGCTGGCTGCTCTTTTTCCCATCATTTACTAAGTTTTTGAAATTTTGCTTTGCTGCCTTCAGTTTTCGATGTAACCCTTTTGTTTTAAGTGTGAGCATTAAAGCTGTTGATTTTTACAACTTGTCTGATTCTACTTTTTGGGTGCCAGTAGATAACAGAACCATCTGTTGATGATGTAGATGATTTAGGCAAAAAAATAATTAATACTTAGGCCATTATTTTAAGAGGGTGACAAAATGGAGAAATCTCCGCACTCATCCTTTAAGTATCCGTTGTGCATTAACATGTTTTAATGGATGTAATGGGTCATTTAAGATTCAACATATCCACACATTCAAGGTGGTTTTTCTTCTATTGTTTCATCTAATGCTTGAGTCGTTGACCTGAGCACACCGTCCTTAATGTGGTGATTCGGTGGCAGGGCCCCTCCTTCTTTTAGCCACTCGATTTTGGTTTCTATGCCACCTGCTGCCGAACAGGTGAACTCCACGGCGCTGCCCTGGGCCTTGACCTCCACCTGGGGCAACACACGCACAGCCAAGGGGGCTGGGCCGAACAGCAAGGTCATGATTTCAGGCCTACATGGACAACTTTTACATTACCTACCCACATGGGTAGAACAGAATGTGTTTTGTCGTTATGTTGCTCAGTTAAACCAAACCATCAGCAAACTTACATCTGACTGTGACTTTGGCCATCACCTCACTATTTCCCACTCTGTTGCTGGCCACACACTTGTAGCTCCCAGCATCCCCAGCTGTAGCCAAGTTGATCTGAAGATCCCCTTCGCTAACCTTGGCCCTTGGGGGAAGGATTCCGTTCAGTTTGGTCCAAGTGTAGGTCAGGGGAGGGGTGCCATGGGCCAGACACTGCAATCTGATCACCTCCCCGACCCGTACAGCCACATCATCAGGCACAGACGTGGCGTAGGGAAGGGCTGAAGAGGTGATGAAAAATGTTGGTTCACATGTTTTCTGTACATAGAACTAAGTCAGACATTATTCTAAGTCTTATCAATACATGAAAATAAAAGAGCAGCAAATAACAAAACCACAAGACTTACTCTCTACATCCAGCATGATGGTGACGTCGGTGGTTCCAATGCTGTTGGTGGCGCTGCATATGTATTCTCCAGAGTCTTGGCGGCCCACACTGGGCAGCACCAGGCTATTGTTCACCACCTTGTATCTCCAAGGAAGGGGAGAACGCAGCTTGGCCCACGTGATGGTCGGTGATGGGAAACCTACAAGGATGGAGTAATAATGATGTTATATTATTCTTGTAGAAATAAGCTTTATTTAAAGAAATGCAGATCAAGGTGACACATTAAGGTGAACAAACAAGTCAAGTACATTCCAGTTGTATGCATGAGATTAGTTCTAGATACCATGAGCTTCACAGCGTAGTGTCGCCGTCTGTCCCTCCACCACCACCATCAGCGGCTCAGGAACAGACGTCCTCGGTGCTGTTGGTACTTGGAAGTCGCCGTCTACCAGGACCTCCACCTTTGTCTCAGTAGTGCCTTCGCTGTTGCGAGCCGTACAAACATACATGCCGCTGTCTTCTGGACGAGCCACCAGTATCTGTACAAGAGAAAACAGGGAAGCATGTCAGTGAATATGATCTTAAAATGGACATGCCTGCTGCTGGTAGCATTACCCATACCTGCATCACTGCATTGGACTCCATGGGCACAGGGCTGCTCAGCATGACCTTGCGGTTGCTGTCTAGTCTGTGCCATGAAACGGAGGGGCGGGGCTCTCCTGAGGCCTGGCATTCCAAATTAATGGGCTCACCCATATGAACATGCACAGGTCCAGCAGGGGTGATGGTTGTCATGGGAGACTCTGGAGGCAAAGACACAAAACACCTGGATGTTGTGATGAATGTGCTAGTGTGGGCAGGTGTGATGAGCGTGTAACTTACCTTTGACAATCAAAGACACAATGGTGTGGGTGATACCAAATGGGTTGCTAGCCACACAACGGTAGGCACCGTGGTTATCGTGGCGGACACTGGTGATGGTAATAACTGAACCATCAGGGCTAACTTTAACATTGTCTGCAGAACAGAGGAGCAGAAAATCCTGGTCATCACCCAGAGGTAGAAAGGAGGGACATTTAGGAAACAGGAAGGGTTAATAAAAAACTTAGTTTCACTTCTTGTAGGAAGAAAGTTTTGCTCTAATTTCAAGGTAGAGCAAAACTAAATGAAGAAGCTGATTAAAACATGCTGAGTAGCTTTTAGTCTCAGGGTTAGAGTTAGGGTTGGGACCATTGGTTTTGAGACTGTTGGGTTAGGACTTTAGAATTGAGACTGTGGGGTTAGGACTGTCGGATTGAGACTGTTGGGTTAGGACTGCTGGGGGAGGTGAACTGGCATCTCTCCAGCTACAAGTTCACTCTCCATACTTTGGTTCATGATGTTCTTGAAGTAGATAGGTCCTTTGGTGTGAGTGTGGTTAGTACCTGGCAACGGCTGGTTGCTAGCCAGTTTCCACTCCAGCCTCACAGGCTGGGCGCCACTATACACCCTGCAGCTGAAGCTGGCCGATTCCCCGACACGCACCACAGCGCTATGGGGCTCAATGGCAATGATGGGACTCTGAAGACCTGCAACAGAAACCTAAGCTTTGAACTTTGCACGGATTCAGTACACCTCAATGGTATTCAGTTAACCTGAACTAACCAATAGTTATTAAGTATAATTAAAGAATACAATGACAGAAGTGAAATGATGATGGGATCATGTAACAGTAGTGTGGGAAGTCTTTCAGTTGGCCTTGAATGGAGATGTAGTGCCTCTGATTGAAGCTGGAATCAATGTAAATTTCTTGGTGAGATTTGAACATGTAGATTTCTCAAGTGCAGTAAATTCCAGTGGGTACATTTGAAAAAAAGGGCAAATATCAAAGTTCTTGACAAAAAGAATCCCCTTTTTTATTGTTTGGTATGGGTACCATGGCTAACTTACGTGAAGATGAGGACGTTACAGACACCGAGACAGATGCCTGGTGGACGTGGGACCCTGGGATTCCTAGGTTGCTTTTCACCTGACAGATATACTCTCCCGAGTCCTCTGGACTGGCTGAAAGGATCCGGAGCAGACCTCCCGAAACCTGTGCACAGCAAAAAACAAGTCACTTCAGCTTAAGTCCGATGCTGCTGGCCTTCCTGCTACAGAGAACAGCTCCATGACGGGGGTTTCAAGATTCAGCTGTCAGAACATTTAAAAAACAACCAATAAGCATGGATTTTTAAAATGAACTCACCTGAAATTCTGATCACATTTCATGCGATTTGGGAGATTTATGTTTCTGTTCTGCATCTTACATGTCTCTGTGATTCTTTTCCACTAATGTGTCATGATTACCTGATGGTTAGACGAGAGGCGTCCATTGGCTCTTGTCCAGGTGACTTGGGGAGGAGGGTTTCCAGGGGCGAAACAGTTCAGCTCCAGGCTCTGGCCCTCCTGGACATCAGCTATAGACGGCTGGATGCTAACTACTGAGGAGCTCTGGTCCGCTGCACAAAAACACAAACAGAAAAACACAAATGCACCACATGAAGTTCTACGACAAAAGATTCCCCTCGATAGTCTGACAGGGTTCATCTCATGGTGTTCACAATTGAAGTAAAATAGAGAAAGATATTCTATTTTTTTAAACATGCAATGTGTACAGCTTGTCTTCTTTCAGGTCCTCAAAGTGGAACCACCTTCTTCAATTTAATATTGATATTTTCATTGGAACCTTTTGAATCTTTTATTCTCTACATAGCATCCATTCCCCACCTTTGTGGCTATTCCTGAGAGTTTTAAACAAGCTTTTATTGGTCAGTTTCTTTACTCACCTAAATAAACGGATTGTCATAAACTACACAAACAGTAAAACACACTGAAGCAATGGTTAAATCTGATAGTGGGCCACATAAAAATTCTATGGCTTGAATTTTAATTGGTAACACAACATCATGTCTTCACTTTTTGACTGATGGAGAAATAGAAACCTTACTTTGATGTAACCTTGGTGTCAGAATTCTAAATTTATCCATGAAATTCAATTCAGCTAAATGTTATTTATCCAGTGCAGATGGGTGGGTCGATTCGATCTGATGCCTCACCTTTGAACACAGTGACTTTAATAGGAGCGCTATTTGATCCGAAGCTGTTGCTTCCGACGCACATGTATGTTCCCGCGTCGGACATCCTGATGTTAGGGATGAGAAGAGTGCCAATGTCGGTGCGGTCCATGCTGGCCTGAGGAAGACAAAAAAAAGACAGCAGGTTTAGAAATGCTTATCATTGAAGCTCTTATGATTTAAAGCACTGGCAATGATAGCAAGAAGCTTTATTTGACTAACCAGCAAACACACGTCACACATACAGTTTACTGCGGACAAAGCACTTCACTTACCGGTCACAAGTTCCTGGATGCAACACATACATGACATTGCTGAAATGACTAGCTAGTAGCGACACAGAAGCACTACAGCATAGATCTTTCAGACAAGACAAGACATGTTATTGCCACAGTTCAGACTTTCTGTCAATGGATTTGGATTCATGATTTCTATCACACTGAATTTTGCACATAGAACTGTAATTTGTTAATGAGTCACAAGCCGTGATGATTCAATTTAGTATGCCGTTATCTTCAAACATCGACGACTGATGATTTCAAAAGAGATGTCAACATTAGGAGAATTAGGATTGAATATTTAAATCTTAGCCGAGAAATCAGGGAACACTTCCCAGTGCACTTGAAGTTTACATTCAATAATCTCCGAGCAAATATTGAGTGGAAATCAAAACCCTTCATCGCTTAGACACTCAAACATGAGAACTCATGGACAGTTGAGACTTTGCATGATGGTCAGCAAGGCTAAAAAACAAGCTTCCATGTTGTTTGGAAACACCTCAGAGAGAAGGGGAACGAGGAGGGGAGGGTCTATGGAGGGATTACTGTATCCTGAGGGGGGGATGTCGGGGCATCCATAGACAAAGCTGCTTAGCTCCAGCCCATTCAACCATGAGGGAAGCTAAACCGAGCCGTGGCTGAGGCGGACTCTGGCTCAATGTGTGTCTGAACACATGGACGGGTTTTCAAAGCAAGCCGTTTGCTAGAGCACACAGAATTTCTGCGTGGTCGCACGGCAGAGCCCGGCTCCGCCTGGGAAAGGCTGACACCAGACAGAGGCTCTCTGAGGCAGAACTAAAAAAGCCCTGGAGCCCTCAGGGACCAGAGCATGGACTGTGGGCGCTGAGGGCCGGGGGGGTGGGGGGCAGGACGGGTCTGGATCAGAACAAAATATGTCCAAAACACCCAGAGTGCCACCAGTATTCTTAGTCCTGTTAATACACTCAGATGGATGATGAAGGTCGACTGGTGCTGAGAACATGTGGAATGATGATGAGGACAAAACGACCAAGACGATGGAACACTTGAAGTAGTAAAACATGGACTGCATGCACTGAGAAGTCAACTAGACCTAGCTAGTTGCCTCTGATGTCTTTGGCATCAGCTTAAATGAGACTCTGCTACATAAACAGGGTTTACGAGGTTGATTTGGACACGGTTGATCATGCTTTTTAGTCGACACGTGAAGACGAGGTCAGCAGAGGACGACTGATGTGAACTACGAGACAGGACAGACAGACACCGGACAGATGGACAGACCTGCAGCTCCTCAATACGTCTCTGTAACACATCGAGACTGTTGCTTTTAAACTGATGGAAACCGTGAGAAGGAATGGCCTGAGTAAAAGTAAATGTCAAACACAGGGTGGGATAAAACAAAAAAAAGGGGGAGGAGATAAACAGAAAGGAGGGGAAATAAAGGCAAATGGTCAAAATGCTGAAACATTCAACAGTATGATAAAATACCATCGCCACTGGTCACACCTTGATGTGCAAGATAGAAATATAGCAGAGAGGAGTTCAAATACTCAACAGTTTAAATTCTTCTTTGTTTCAATGAATTATTCAGGTGCTGAGATATTAGGACACATCTCACCTGTGGAGGGATTTGTCCTTCGTTCTTCAGCCAGGTGAGCTTTGGAGTGGGTGATCCTGACGCTCGGCAGTACAACCTCAATGTGTCCCCTTCGTGGACTCCAGTACTTTGGGGACTGACTTGGACTTGGGGCTGAGTGCCTAGGCCACTTGGATTAGACGATGCTGACCAAATGATAGGCATGTCATTCAGACATATTCAATACAACCATGGAAACCAAAAGGAATGGCATTAAAGTAGCATTAATAGAACGGATGAACTGGGTCAGCTAACCCACAGAAAGCATTAGCTAACACTGGATCACCAAGGAAGAGTAAGTCACCCAAACACTCACTGTTTTATGTCAAGGTAGGTGTTGGTGAATAGAAAAGAAAGATGATCTTACGTAAAGCAAGAAGGAGGCGAAGCCCCTGCACCTGGTTCAAGACTGTCTAAGTAGTGAAGAGGCTGGTGTCTCTAACTAAACCATGGTAGACTTCTGAAAACATTGAAAGCAGATGGACCAGATTTCCTCCTCTTATTATGATGACACTGACATTCCCTAGAAGAACTGAACCCAACACCAGTCGGCGATACCAAACCTCAAATTCCATGTTTAGCTGAGCCTAACAGCAGGCGCAGACCAAACCCCAACCATATCATTTCATGACTTGCATTCCGAGGATGAGCATTCTACCCACGAGGAGGTGAGTCCTCACAATGACTGGAAACAGAACCGAAACCATGTGACAGACTTTCACACACATAAACGTACTTTGAACTATGAGTGAAACCCGTGATGTGTGCTCTCCGTGAGTATTCAGGGCCTTGCAGGTGTATTCTCCCTCATCGGCCGGTTCCACCGCCATGAAGGTCAGTACGCCACCTCGGACCACCGCTCGAGGACTCATTCTGTTCCCTGGACCTCCTGCAACAACCACAGTTTTATCCTGGATGTAGTTTCACTAAATCGTACCACCCCTTGTTCTAGGAGGATGTTCATTCCATGGTTTCATTTTATGGAAAAAAAAAAAGCAAATCCCAGACATGCCACAAAACTGTTGCTATCTAAAATGTCAACATTCCCACTTTAGGAAAGTTGAAAAAGAAAAGACAAAGAAAACCTAGTTAAAATTCCCTTTTCAGATCAAGAAGAGGAGAAAAATGCAATCACTGAATTCTGAGGATAATCATCTGGAACCAGGAAACAAACACAACACCATCAGAACTTTGTTGGTCCACCTCTTCATGGCTTCTGCAACTCTTCGAGGTGTGGAGCTCTTTTTACCTGCAGACTAACCACGAGATTTCTGATGGAGGTGATGGAACTGCAAATACTTTCTTCAGAATTGAGTGCTTATTTTTCCCTGTGCAGAGCAGCTGTAACTGACTATGACTTTCTATCATTCTTGTCTGGTGTTGTTTTGTTCTACCAAATGAAACAAGCGAATGAAAACCCCCTCTATCGTTTGGCCATCAGTTATATATCTGAACAAGACCTGAACCAGACAGCGTACCGATCCATTCAGTGGCAGGGGTTGGGCTCCCAGTCGCCATGCAATGAAACTCTGCCCGCTGGCCTTGCTGGACATTCAGGACCGAAGGAGTGACGGTGGCCACGGGTTGGCTCCCCTCCGCTGCTACAGAAGGAGACACAATCAATCAATGCTGGAAGCTGAGAGAGATGCTTCCCAGAAGAGAAGTCAGGTGTAATAATGATGACTGGTCCGTGGGTGGGGCTGGAGGCCACAGACACAAAGAGAAAGTGATGGCCTCTGCTGGTGCCCCCATCCTCACCCTTTGCAGTCTGGATCCTCAGAGCAGATGGAACAATGAAAGATGGCAGGCGTGACCTCGGGGCATTTTACTACCCGTGTCTAGATGGGTTTGCATCATTATAGGTGGTTCAGCAAAAGAAAAGTCTTTAAATCAGGACTAGACGCCGCATAAACCCGGGTCTCTAGCAGACTGGGCGGAGCTTTGACTCTGACTTGAGATCCAAAGCTCCAGCGCAGCAGAGATGTTTGGTATCCAGTATCCAGGTGTTTTATAGTCGCTATCGTGAGTTTGGAGAAGATCTATGCCAGAATCAATCAAATGAAAAGGGTTTGTTCCTAAGAATTTCTGTCTTCATTTCCTTTAGTGGTATCTATGCAGGAGGGTCCATTCTACTTGTTCATTGGTTTATATGTCCCGAGACAACAGAGACTTTAGCCTTTAGCTCTACTGTGCGACACTGCTTTAAATGACAGGAGTGATGTCCAAACTCTTGGCTCTTGTCATTTTTAGTAGAATGGCATGTACTGTACATTGGTACAAGTACATTGGTACATCTCCTGGAGATTGAGTGACTTTGCTATCTGCTGCTGTTAGGGCAAAATAAATGTGAATATGAATATAAATACAAATGAATGACTGCAATTTCCAGTCATGAGATTCATCCTTTGGGTACCAGAACCAAACCTGGATACCACTGGAGGAAAGGAAGGGAAACATCTAACGCTTTGGAGCTACAGAATTTTCTACTTCACTTGTTCATTACACATTAAACCTGAAGCTGGGCGTCTCACTCTGGACACGTTCTGCTATCATCTGGACATGTTCTGCTATCAGGTGACGAGGATGATGGGATGTATTAAGCACAGTATGATGTTTGAAGCCCAGAAGATGACTATTTTCCAGGATAGCATGTTTCCTGGGGAGAAAAGTGAAGAAGAAGAGTGCAATGTGGATGAAGTAGAGGAAGATGAGACAGAAAGACGGACACCTCTGGACTCTGAATGTGGAGACATTGTCACCCACAATAAAATTCAGCACACAACTCCAGATTATTATTGTCTATCAGAAGCAATCATCTAGCATATGGTTTTAACATATCCCTCTGTAAGGATTGATCAATGAAACATAAAGCTGCTTAATAAGCTGCTTTTAGTTATCTATTGAATAGTTATCTATTCAACGAAGTTAGTTTTAATTTTTGTATCCAAATTCAACTTGAGTTATGTCATCTTCAAAACCAGCTTTGTGACAGAGAAGAACATTCTCTATGTTTACATCCAGGGTTAAGATCTTACTCTGGAGATCCTGATTGACCTCTTTAAGTGACTCTACATTCACGAGGAGTTGCC
The DNA here is from genome assembly GCF_040054535.1 of Antennarius striatus. NCBI lineage: Eukaryota > Metazoa > Chordata > Actinopteri > Lophiiformes > Antennariidae > Antennarius > Antennarius striatus. The sequence goes on along the minus strand of NC_090777.1, from coordinate 24,849,807 downwards.
CATGAGAACGATCATGCACATGTTCCTGCAGTGGTGTACCCCAGTGAACCCAAAGAGCCGGGTGGGAGGCGCAGGTGATGTTCGTGTACAATCTTTACAACAAGACGAGTGCTTTGGCGTCAACCTTCACATCTAGATTCTGTTACACTAACAGCGCATGGCACCACCTGGACCATCTGGTGGAGGAGTGCTGATTGTACATGGACATCGCCGGCCCACCGACATATCCCTGCTGTGGAAGATGAATGCATGCATGACCAAGAAAGGGAGAGGCGGGCCCGTCCCGGGAGCCCGGCACAGAGGAAAACCATGCCCATGCGGACTTACGCTTTCTGTGTCCTTCAAACATTTCATAGGCTGTGTAAAACATCTGAGTCTTTGAGGCCTCTGGAGGTGTGGGAGGAAAGGTAGGAGGTGGGGGGGGGGGGGGGGGCAGGGACAGGTAGGTCAGCTTTCAGGGTAACAGCAATTTACCTCCCACTTCCCTGGAAAACACTTATCCATCTCCAATTGTGGGCCGAAGGTGGTTCAGTCCAATTCATTCCAGAAGTGGAGCCCATTATGAGCACAAATCCTGAACGTTTATGGGGTGCCGTTAAATTAACAGGGACATGATAATTTATTGAGACAAAAGGAACTCTGCGGAGTGAAGTATGGCTCTGAAGCTATGAATACCAAGTCAAGAAACACACACACACACACACACACACACACAAACACACACACACTCTCTCTCTCTCTCTCTCTCTCTCTCTCTCTCTCTCTCAAGCAGCGTGACTACATAAACTGTGCAGTAGCACAAGAGGTTATACAGCAGCGTAGCCACACACAACACATGCAGGTTTCAGGTTAGATGCAGGAAGCAGCTTTAAACACTAGTTTCATTTCGACATACAGCTTGTGGTCATCTGAGAACAATAAAGGAGCCCCTCCCACCCATGAATTAGCCAATCACTGAGATCAAGTGTCGTGATTTTAATCAATTTCCTCTTTTCCACAAAATATTTCACAGTAAAGATAAATACATTACAACGTGACTTGTTTACATGACATCTTTAACAGGAAAGGAGGAAGTCAAACGTTTACAGAAGCACCATTGGGGACATTTTATTGTCATGACGTTTTGACTCCTAGATGAGAAAAGATAAGAAATAAAATGTGATGTGACCTGTGATGGTTGGCTGTAAAATGCTCTCAGATATATAAAAATATTTTCTTATAAAAACACTTGAATTGGTCTCAACATGATTCCAGCTTACAACTTTGCCACGGATAATGACTTAAAAAAATTCAACCAAAAATAAAGACATTTGATTTCATGGAAACATTTCAGAATAACATTTTTCAGTCAATAAAAAAAAGGAAATGTGCCAGCTTTGACAGGACGTAAATAAAAATACCAGAACATACAATGAGAATGATTCCTGACAATAAGATGACTAAATGAACACGGTTCCTCTTTTCCTGCTGTTTCCCGTCAGAACGACGACGTGAATGGATGCTGACTGGAACATCAGTGAAGATGTAGAACATTCATGAGGAGCTGGGTTCCTTCTACTGGTCCTCCCTTCCAGATACACTGCAGCCCTCTTTGAACATCAGTGGTGACGTGCATGAACCCCCCCATCCCACCCATCATCTGATACTCCAGGTCAGGCAGGAAGGCTTTAGGAACCCATAGTTAAAGACACCAGAACCCTCTTGTGAAGCAGATCACGCTTGTGAAACCTCTGACAGCAGAAACCCACGACTTCCCCGGCAATCAAAAAGCAAACAAACCATCACCGATTAATCCACCCCCCCAGCAGAAAAAAAAGCAAACAAGAGGACACAAACAAAGTCTGCAGGAGCTTCAGGAGAGCGTTGGCACGAACCCATGAGTCCCTCATGTGGATGGAGGAAGTTTGAATTTGGGTTAAATCTAGAACTGAATGTTTGACTCAACATGTGGAAAATCTGCACCATCCAGTTTTGGTTTAACCAAACCCACAAGCTGTAGTTCTTCATCTAGTCCAGAAACACACACTAACCACACAACACACTGACCAGAGACACACAACATACTGACCAGAGACACACAACAGACTTTAAGACAGATGAGCGCTGTGATAGTGACACAAGGTTGATTTGTGTCTGAAAGCAGAAGGCACAAGCATTTGGAGTTAGAACTGCAAGCTTATACTGCTGTTAACCCAGAGTGTTTACAGTGCATGATGGGAGATGTAGTACCACAGAGAAGCATGCACCACTGCAAGCTGGAAGGGGGACTAAATGGGCCCGTACTGATGGGGTTGCAAACCTGGCACGTAGAGGAAGGCACGGCCCTCGTCCATGGCAAACATGTTAGAGCCAGTGCAAATGTAGACGCCTGCATCCTCAGGCCGAACATTCTGAATGGTGAGGATGCCGTTGAAGTCCATGGCCCGGTTCGGCAGCTTACGGTTGCCCATCCGCGTCCACACCAGAGTGTAGGCCGGTGACTTCAGAGGGGGAGCAGATTAGCACAAGAAAATCACAAGATGTGAGGAGTCGAGTGGAAGAACAAGGCCCCGAAATGTCCAGTTGAAGCATTCATACCTTGCTCTTGGCCGTGCAGATGAAGCTGGCAGTAGCCCCTACCCTCACAGTCTGGGTTTTTGGCTCCTCAACTGTCACCTCAATGGGTTTTGATGGTACATCTGATGGAATGGAGAGAGATGGTTGATGTAAAAGAGTAGATTACCGACTGTTTGCACGTCAGGTTGTGACACAATACACACTTGTGACGACGATTTCGGCGTGGCTCCTGTTGGTACTGCGCTGGTCTCTGCAGGTGCAGACGTAGACGCCGGCATCGCCTGGCTGGACGGTGGGGAAGTACAGCTCTGCTCCTGCAAGTACAGTTACAGGTCATAATCGCACATGACAAGTCATACTGCATGGGGAGGCAGTTACAGGCAGTTTTTGTGGTTCATCAGAATGGATTTTCAACATACCTTGTCTGCGTCTGTCAGCACTGCTGGAGATGGGCTGGCCATCCTCTCTGGACCAGTAGAAATAGTGCGGAGGATTGCCGGACACCTGACAGCGAAGGGTGACGGAGCCGCCCTTGGTAGCCAAGACTTTCTCTGGGTAAACCTTCACCACCAGGGAGGCTGCGGCTGTTAAGTCAAACATTCATTAAACCATCAGGAATGATGTTTGTATGGAAGTCAGGCAGAGCCTTTCGTTTGATCTCAAAAAAGTCAAAGTCCCTTTTCGCTCAGGATTGGCTTTTTTTTTCAGCATGAACATTGGACACAGAGCTAATGCTAGCCTGGCTCTGCTCAAAGCAAATCTGAATACCTGATAAAGAGGCCAGCTGCATCTCTGTTCCCTCCTTGTCAATTTATTGAGCTCGATGCGATTTATAGCCAATAGGGTGGTACAGGTTTTGCTGCTTTGGATGACTCTCAGTGAAAACTCTCTCCCATCTGAGATAGTCTTCAGTGCGAAAAGAATCTCAAACTTCTCAAACCACCTGTCTTCCCTGGCTAAAACCTAGAGAGGACTGCCCTAACAAGAGTGTTTTGTGTCTTTCAGGTGCAGGCAAACTGCTGAGTCTAGTCCTGAGGAGTTGTCTCTCCTTGTGGAGTAGATGTTTGGTCTCCAGTGTAGAAGTCAATGCATTCCTGTCTGCACTGGACAGAAGACACTACACTTCTGTTTGTGGCGTTCTGTCCTCAGGGTGGACCAGCTTCTGTTTTGGCATGTTTCCAGGTTTGAAATGTATAAGAATGCTCTTGAACTTTTCTAGACCACCAGTGATGTAGGGGATATGGAGGGGATTACATATGAAATGAAAATGTAATAAAACAAGCCAGGAGAAGTCAGCCTGCAGCTGATCCAGAAAAGACTTTGATGTTAAAGTGCATTGCAGGGTTTCATCCTGTTTTAGAATTATCTGTATTTCCCAACAGCTTTGAGACACAGTGAAAATTGACAGTAAGCAAGAATTTACTTTTATTCATCTCCTTTCTGTTTACATAAGCACAGTGTTGACATTTTCTATGTAACATAGACACCTTGAGGTAAACTCACCATCGTATGGATGACACTTCTGTCTCTCCTGAGGGTTACCAACATATCCAGGAGCACAGCTAAGGATTTACACAGGGAGAAACATGATTTAAATAGCTTGATAGGCCTACAGAGTGAGCATGTCAGTTTGGACTGTGGTTAGTGTTGGATTCTTGTACCGTTCACAGTACTGGCCCGTGTACCCCGGCTGACAGGCAGTACACTGGTAGCCTCCATTTCCCAGGCTCTCACAGGTCGGGGAGAACCTGCCACAAAAGAATCCAAGCAGAGATATAAAATCTGCACATTTCAGCAGGAAAGTGAAAACACAATATTTCTTGTTTGAAACAGCTTCATTTGTGGCAATAAATGAAACTGCAGAATTTACAGGGCAGTAAATTTTGCTCAAAACAAGAGCAAGGGAGGAAAATAAGGAGGCGTCTGGAGCTATAAATGGATGTGGAATGTGAGTTCTTGGTATCCGTGCCAGGACTCACTGGTTGTCCGGGTCAGTGTGGGGGCAGGCACAGGGCTGGCAGTCCTCTGGAGTGCCAACGGTGGGGTCGCCAAAGAAGCCGGGAGCGCACTGCTCACAGAGCTCCCCCTGGGTGTTGTGCAGGCAGCTCTGGAAGGACAAACATCATGTTCACCACGTCCATCCCATCAGGTGTGAATGCCAGTCTGCTGCATCTGGCGTCTTACCGTGCAGATGCCAGTCTCTGGGTGGCAGGAGTCAGAGTGTCCATTGCATTCACAGAGCTCGCAGTGGCCAAGATATAAACCTCCTCCTGTGCGAGTATATCCTGGTGCACAGTCCTGCAAGCCAACGGTTTATGAAGCACAATCACTCTGCATTCCTTCCAACCAAAGCAACAAATCAGGAAAATATGGAGTAGATTTTGACCTGGCAAGAGAGGCCCTGGTATCCAGGTGGGCAGCGGCACTGCTCCACCTCCAGGGCCTGAGCCAAGCCGCTGTAGTTGGGCACTGCCACTTCCATGCTGATGTCAAAGATGCTGGAGGACCTCATCTCAGTGGAGTAGGATGCTCGAATCAAAATGTCATCCAGATCAGCCAAAACCATCATCAGGTGCTCTCGAGTGGCGGGCATGCCATCAGGACGACGCCAGTGTTCCTGAGAAATTAACGAAAGCTCGATGTGGAATCAATATTGTTTCATCATTGATCTAGACCAATAAATGATTATTTGTCCATCCCCTAAGAAATCAGAGGCCAACTATGGCTCACTTTAGAACTTTTTTTTTGCTGAGCTCTGCTCACCTCTCTGAACACTATTTCAAACTGTTGGGTCTCCCTGCCGCCCTGCTGCCTCCTGGGCCAGGGCTTCGTCACCACCAGAGTGATGTCATTTCCCTGCAAGAACACAAATCAGTCAGGAAATGATCTGACTCATGGGAGAAAACTGTGAAGCACCACAACGGCATACTCACAATAATCTGGACATCAGCATCATCTATTGTTGTTCCTCTCTGACCCGCCACATAGGAGATGGTGTATTTCAGCTTTCCACCGTATGAACCCACCTAAACATGGTTAGTAGAGAAAAAACTGTAAATCTTCAATAGATCAAGCACTGCTGCAAACATTAATATAAAAAAACCCAATCCTTTATTCTTGGGAACGTTTGAGGTAAGAGGTAAGAATTAAATCTTTGATGCATGACCAGGTGATTGGGTGTGAGTTGTTGGTAATAGTTTGATAATCATCTTATATTTCAATAATGGCTTTTCTTTTTAGGATTTGATCCTAAGTTTTGATTTCTTATGCACCTCTACTTCTTCACTCAGTTTCATTGGAACCCATCAAATAATAAGACAAATCAAACCTTATTTCACAATATTCAGGAACGTTTAATACAATCCTGACTCCGCCCCTTTATTTGGATGCACCTCAAACTTTAACAATTGATTCTTCAGTGTGTCATGAAAATCTGTGTCATCCCACCAATCAAAAAACAGAAAAGACAAAAGGAAAAGAAAAGAAAACAAGAGGAAAAAAGCCAGGAGGAGGACTGCATTGAAGTGATTGATTGATCTGATGGCTGTTTCCAGGATTAACCAGCATTCTGTTTAATCTGTGAAATTGTGACCCTGAAGCGACGCCTTCCTCTCATTTCTTTTGTCCAACCAACAGTCAAAAACAAAGACTTTGTATTCACAACCACGAATGACTAAAACAATCTGAACCAAAAGGAGGGATGAAGAACAGGAAGTCAACAGGACGCTTGGAGGAAGGGTGTGAATGAACTCGAAGGAGAACTGATTGTGGACACATGGGGGTGCGTGATGGCTACTGAAGGGGCTGTACTTTCTGTGACCCCTACCGGTCGACCAGAGGTCAGGAGGGGAGGAGGGGAGGTCACCCCTTACCTTGTCCCCTGTGAACTGGGCTGGGAGCTGCCAGTAGAGCAGATCCTCCTGGTGCAAGCTGAAACCTTTGACCAGAGCATACTGAGAGGCAGAGGAGGAAGGAGAGGCATGACAACATGAGCCACACATGGAGAGAGATGGCCAAGCAAATCACACGCAGGCAGAGGAGGCGGGCTCAAAACAGCGTGTAGCACCAAGCTAAACACTTTAACTACATGTCCTCTGGTGGGATTCCTATTAAAGGCTCCATCGACAGCAGAGCAGTCGCTGTGTCTTGTCTGACAAGTGAAACAACAGCTTTCACAGCACATAATGTCAAAATGACAGCGTCGGCAGGAGGCGTTTTAACCCAGACAACAACATAATGACAGATCACAGGAAAACCAACGCGTCTCTGAAGACAACAATTACAGTGACAGCATAGTGTGGGAGCGTTTCGCTTAACAATGAAAGCTCCACTGAGACAGCCTTCAGAATCCTGTGATGTGTCCATTGTTTGTGTTCTACATGACATCAACAGGTCCTGATCTCAGTGCTGTTACAAGTGAAGGACACATTGACAGCCCTGATACACCAAAGGACACGTGGTTGTTCATTCACCTTTACACCCAGCGTTCCTCTGAGGAGGTGCTACAACGTAAGCCATTAAGTGAACTAATCAGATGCACAGCTTCACAAGGAAAGTACTGTCAAAGCAAAAATACCCAGGCTTCATCTCAATCATTGGTCTCATTACAATTAAAAGAGTTTTAAGGATTCCATTATACCAAACGTGAAGATGAAACCTGGATTATCAGGAAGCTTGTATTTGGATTCAAGGACATTCCTGATCTTGAACGTAAATAACATTCAACAGTCTTTCAAAACTTTGTACAAACCCTAGAAGAAGTCTTTCTCACTGTGTTCTCGCTCTGACGATCCGGGCCGGAATCCAAGGAAAAATAAAGGAGGTCACCAATGTTGTCATTAAACAAAAATGATTGATAAACCTCCTGCCATTTTTGACAGGGACTACCTGCAGGCGAGGGGCGTGGCCTGGGGAATAGGACTGGGGTCTGGTTGGTCTAACCGAAGAGGAGATATCAGATGTAGGAGAAGGACGGGGCGAGTTACGCAAAGACCATCGAGTGGACGAAGAGGAACTCCGGCCACGGGCAGAGGAAGAGGAGGATGAAGATGAAGAGAAAGAGGAGGATGATTTAGAGTATGAGGGGAGGGATGGAGGGGAAACAGATCGTCCACTGGAGAAGTTAGAGAAGAGTGCCCAGACCTGATCGTCCAGCTGTCTGACCTTACCCTGGAGAAGTAGAACAGTGGGGTAGCAGAGAGACAGATGATATGTAACCATGTAACCATAGTAAACTTGACAGCTCTTCGATGATGGGATGTACATGCTGAAGCATGCATTTAATGTATGGTACTTGGAGGGGTTTGGCATACAGTTCTGGTCAAGTGCTCAAGCTGCATAGGTCACACAGTTTAAAACCAACTTCAAAATATTCCTGACAACAAACGGTCTGAAAAGACGTTCACCTCAGTCAACATTCATCAAACCGAGACGATTCTCCACGCTGCTGCATGCAGGAGGCGAGTGGACTGATCCAAATGTGTGTTAGTGTTCAACGTGTGAGTGCCTTCACTAGAACTTCACTAGAACCATCCAGGGTTTACCTGCATAGTTCTTGAATCTGGTGGTGTTTCTATTTTCCAAAGCCACTAGGTTCCAAATGGAAGCATCTATCCTGAGCCACTCTACTGTGAAGCCCGAGTCGTTCTTGCTCTATCGATGTGGAGAAAACTCTTTCATGCCTTTCCCAATCAGTGAGCTGATGGTATTTGGGAGTGTTATGGCAACAGTCTTTGAGCAAAGTTAAACTGTGTGAAGCTCTTTAATGGAGCATTAATGATTGATCAGTTTACATGGCTCAAGTCTTGTGGAGCAGAAGGCAGTTTTTGTCTTTAATGTGCAAGCGGTTAAATGTAAATGTTTAGAGTTGGCCTACGGCTGTTAAATATCAGCCTTTTGCTGTTAAAGATGAGCTTTCTGCTGTTGAAACCCATGCCTTGTTTGAACAATACAATAAACAACAGACCATTAATAAAATCCCCAAAAGATTATGTCTATCCAACAAGTATTAATCTGCACACCATTATGCATAAAGTATAGCATCCAATATTTTCACCCAAAGCTACGATTGTCATTTCAGGCATGCCAGATGTTACAGTGGCTTATGGACCTACTGCACCTGGACTGTCCGTTTATTGCGAGCAAAGACAGAATTTTTCTGTACAGAATGGAGGGAGAACACAGAAAAGGATGTTTGACTGAAGAGAACAAAAGTTGAGGACTCAAGTTAGACAAAGAAACAAGTTTCTTTGGGTGATGCTCATAATTTGCGTCGTTTATGGGTTCAGAGTCGTGCATGGACCCATAAACAACTTAACACCCTTTGCTGCAGTGTATGCTGTTTGAAACTAACCTTGTCTCCCTGGTAGACCCCTGGAAGCTGCCAGTAATGAGGTTCCTGTCCCAGGTAATCAAAGTTGCTGTAAGACAGCTGAGTGCCTTCAGTGGAAACCTCCACACTGAAACCTGTGGAGATGCGGTTGGTACGTTGTCGGTTTACTAGAGCAAAGTCCTGGAAGTTCCCTGGAGAGAAGACTGACGACACCTGCAAAAGCAGAATAAACTTTGTCTTGACCAGAATAAAGTCATCTGACCAGGATAAACTCCTCACGACCACAATAAACCACCATGATGCAGCCTGGATAAGGTGAACCAAGTCTACACTGACACAGCTTTAACTACATCTGGTTTGGTTGATCAGATGTGTACTGTTGTGTCAAGAACCAATCATGCGATTTACCCGGTCTCTATAGTAGTTGGAGCTGGAGCACTGCTGAGTCACGCCCATACAGAAACAGGACAGGCAGCCATCTTTGTTTTCTGGGCTGAGATGGAAAGTTCCAGACTTACAGTTGGAACAATACGGGCCTTCGACGTTCATCTACAACACAGCATCAAAAGAAATAAAACACAAGACTCTCAAGTCCGGCCAAGTTCACCGTTATGGTGTGTGTGTGTGTGTGTGTGTGTGTGTGTATGTGCGTGTGTGTTTGATCACCTTGCAACGGCATACCCCCCCAGCATTACAGCCTTCACTTCCTCTTTGGTCACAGCTATAGCAGTTACCTGTAGTGTGAAAGGAGGTGGTAGTCACTACCTGTCTATCCGTCCATCCATCTATCTACAATAATATTCTATTTATATAATATAACACAGTTTGTACCATTGACTTCATTGTTGCCAACACTACATCTCTGTCCAACCAGTGGGTTTCCGGTAAATCCAGCAGCACATCTGAAATCAAACATACATGTTTAACTCTTGTCTCATGCAGAGGAGGATCTGAGTTTCAGCCCAGAGCACAAAGAAGAGACACTTCAAGAATTATGACCTTCTGTAACTCTTCTTGACCCAAAGAGGTCGACCATAAAACAAAGGAATGTCTCATCCAGAAAAGGAACACAGATATTCATCTCCTAAGTCCAGACACATCCACCAACACTCGTCTTTCAGTCACGTGACCTAATGATGACAGACACCCAGCTTCAGCTTTAACTGTAAACAGTTCCCCAAAGAAAAAAGGGTAAAAAAACAAAAAAAGACGGACGAAGAAAGATGACCAAAATAACATGCCTCAGATGAGTCCATCTGTCATGTGACATACCGTTGAACCTGAGGAACAGGCGCATCCGAAGAAATAAAGGGAAAACGAAAGCTGTTAAAAAGAGCGTTCAAAGAGGTGCAAATAGATGCTAAGTGAGTTATTTTTAATATTGGAACATTGCCAAGCGTTAAGCTTTTTACCCAAGCAAATAATGCAACTGGCATCAGCACAAAAGCAATCTGACCTAAAAGTAGCTGCTGTCAGTCTTACCTCACCTGTCCTCTGGTAGATCCACTGGTCAACAGCCAACAAGAACACTTCCACGCTATACATGTGTTTTCAGACTCCATTTTCAAAGTAAATCCTGAGATGTGCAGTAGATTTAAAGTCTCTTAAAACCAGATTTACAGAAGGAGAACGGATATCTCTTGTCGAATAATTTATCATAGGGAAATAACAAATACATTAAGATAGGTGCGTGTAAGTGAAAACAGATAAAAACAAGATAATCAAAGGCCATGAAGAAAAGAATTACAACTCAGGTTGACACGAAACAACAGATTATGGTCTCACGTCATATTGAACAAACTAACATCAATAAACAGCTAAACAACAACAGCATGTTTCTAGCATATAATATCACCATAGGACAGTTCTTCAGTGATGCACCAAACAAAGGAAAGGAGACCCTCCACTCTTACAACTACTGGCCATAAAACTGACCACAGATATTCATTGTTCCCAGAAGATGAATGGTGTATTTTCAGTAAGACTTAACTTTTTTTTTATGATGAAATCAAAATGAAAATATAGACAGCTACATATGAAAGCTAAACATTTTATCTTGAATCTTTGATGATTATCTGCTTCAAACATTGTGTGATTAGTATGTTGGCATTGTATGATTTGCTGATTAGAATGATGTCCACGTGAAGCTAATGGGAATGTGCTGCGCATACATTTTTGACTTGAAAATGAACTAGCAAAATTATCGAAGAGCATCATCTGAAGTCAATGAATGAAACAAATGTCATGAGGTGTCCATTGGTTTGAGCCAAGTTGGTCACGCAGAACAATCACACTGACTAAACAACATGATGGATTGTTTTTCTCTTTCAACCTTTTCATATTAATGCGTTATTACTGTAGTGTGTGTGACCACTAGTGGGCAGTTAGGGACCAGTCTAGTCTGGAACGCAGTGGTTCTTTATTGCTGAAACACTATCATCTAATCCCGTGTTAGTGTCTGACCTCACTCCTCCAGGTCCTGGTAGATGTGAAAAAAGTCAGCTGGACTCGTTCTGAATTTCTGAATGGCTGGAGGGGATACTTAGATATTTATGTATTGGTGTGTGACGATTGTGAAAGTTGAGGTAGTCTGGCTATGACACAACCATATATACGTTAGAGGTACGGATGCCAACATATCGCTTCATGGAAGGATTTTGTGCAATAATTACGACTATAATAAAACACATCTGAGTTTCCAAATGACAACCTTATATCAGGATGATATCAAACATTTGGAAAGTCCTTTAAAAAGTACACCATTTCATAAATTCAATCGCTTCATTAATTTCTATTGACATAAATAGATAATGAGCTTACATATATGTGAAAAAACAAAAAAACAAAAACTGAACACAGCCCTAGTACTCAGGGATAATCTTTATAGGAATGGCCAGCCTTCCCACAACTACATGAAGAGAACTCTTCCCATTGTTTTTGCGCTTTTGAGACTTGTGAGTTCCACTTAACACCTTCAGTAGGTCCAAAACCTGTGATTGAGATTTTGTCTTCTTCTTCTTCTTCTGGAGTTTTTTTGTAACTTTCTTTGCAGTGGTAATCTTGGTTTTGGGGGGAGTTGAACTTGTTCTCACCAATGGCTTCAACTTCTTTGCAGTAGTGGTCGTCCTTTTAGGAGGAGTTGGTTTTCTTTTTTCTGCAGACGTCTTTTCAGTCGTGGTTTTGGAAGGTTTTCTTGTGACTATGCTCTTTGTGACAGACTTTGTCCTATTAAACGAGTTGCGCTCCATTTTTGTCGCATTCTGGGTAGATTTACTCTTGTGTTTTTCTAACAATTTCTTTGAATTGGACTCCGGAGCCTCTCCACCCTCTGGAACTTCTTTTAGAAGTGGTGCGTCTGATCTGAAAGTCTTGTTCCGTCCATTGGTTTTTACAGGTAAAGCCTGATCCTTTTTATTCTCTTGACGGGCCTTTGCAGGATTCGATTTATGAGATGGTGGTTCCAACTGAAATTTAGTGATAGTTCCTTCTTTTTTAACTTGGGGTGGGTTTGTGTTTTTCACAGTGGACCTTCTACCATCTGTTTTTTTTACTTCAGACTTCACCGTAGCTTGGGATGTTGCTTTTGAAGTAGTCCTAGGTGGAGTCAATGTGGTTTTCAACTTGATTGCTGACCTTGTTGAAGCCCAGTGTTTGGGTGATGAAGTGACAGACTGATGTCGTCTTGTTTTTTCTGCTGATGTCCTGAAAGTTCTGTCCCTCCGAGAAGCAGAAGTGGTTTTTTTAGCAGGGAGAGCTGGGGTAGGAATGCTTTGGGGTGCTGTGGCTCTGCTGAAGAATGGAGTTTCCGTCGGCAAAGTTGTGATTGGAACCAGAGGTGTTGACTGCAGGGGTATTTGAAGGACTGTGGTGTTTGACGGCAGAGCCCTCCTTTCCTGGTACGAGTGAGAAGTGTGTCGAGCACGTTTCATCTTGTTCATCTCCTGAGCCAAGGCAGTGAAGCCATCAATCAAGATCTCCAGCCTTCCCTCCAGTCTGCTCAGACGGGTCTCCATGTCAACGTAGCTCTTCTCCAGTTCATTAACATTCTTGGTCTTCTCCCCAGCAGATTGGATTGCAATGAGCTCCTTCAACTGAGAGCTGAGATGATTCTGTTCATCCGCTACGCTTTTAATGCTCTCCTTCATATCAAGAGTGTTTCTTTCCAGCATGCTTAGGCGTTGGTTGAAGGTGTTCAGGTGAATCCGGAGCAGATGCTGGAAGCTGGAGTGTCTGTTCTCAGGGCTGGGTGTAAAGCGTGGGGGGAGCCTGCTTGCTAATCTGTTGGGAGTCACTGAGACAAAAACCACCCTAGTTACTTTTGTAGAATGAATAGTTTGATGTTGAGTTGGAGTAGAAGGCAAAGTTGTAGTAGAAATCCAAGTTGCTCCTACAGTGGTAGGCCACTCATCGTCTAAGTCCTCGTCGTCATCACCACTGCCATACTCTACTATCTCTTTCTCCAAGCTAAAATTGAACACTGGTTCAGCTCCACATCCAAAAGGTAGAAGGCCTTCAACTGTCCTCTCTGGGAAGGGGTCCCCACAACTGTCTGCCGATGGCTTCTCCTCTCTTAATGTCAAAACAGCAGAATCAGGCATGATGTAGGCAGAGATGTTCAAATAATCATTTGAAAGTTTGTCAAAGTCACCACATCATCTTTGCCTACAGAGCAAAGATTAATTAGGCAGACAAGAGTCCTCATAAATGCCATGTCTACATTTATGTCATAGAGCCAGAAGGTATATTTGATCTGTGCATGGAGAGAAATCACATACCAACACCTGACATTGTTGCTGCCAGCAAAGCGCAAAGCTGAAGCAGAAAGCCATCTCTCAAAAGGATTTTGGAGGTAAAGTTAAAGATAGACGGAAGCAAAAGATCTACAGCCAACCGAACAGTTTCCTCAGGACATACACACTGTTATGTCACTAATGTGTGATTTCCACAAATTAAGAAATAGACCACCACTAAATCCCCCTTACACTGCAACAAAACACATTACATTATTTGACATTCGTACATTTTGCAAAATCAGTAAATCAAAAGAGACAATCTCCACCAGCAGCACTGGAAAAACAGGACAATGCTAAACTTCCAGGTAGGTCACAATGGGCGACACCAATTCATGCCCCCCCATCCTTCAACTGACACAACTGCAACTGGATCAAGAGAGATGCAGACCACAGACATGCTTTACATCCCTTTCCTGTGAATGAAACCACTTGTTGCTATTGCCAGCCCCCGCAGACCTTGATGACCGCCTTGCTGCCCAGTAACCCCAAACACTGAGCAGTGTCCAGAGACCCTGATAGAAAGAAAGTGAAAAAGAGAAAGTAGACAGAGAGGGAGGTGGGTGTACCTTTCACAGCGCCGGCCGGTGAATCCGGGGGGGCAGTTGTCACAGGTTGGCTGACCATCAGAATCCAGATAGCAGGTGGAGGAGAATCTGCAAAAAAGAGGTGCACAAGTGGTTTATTATGGGATTTGAAATGTTTATTTCCATAATCTATTGTTACAGTAACTGCATAAAAGTGACACAAGGGTAAAAGACTCATTTGTGCTCAATGCACAAATGCCAATGAGTCCATTTCAAATGGAAGAATACTTTATAATGACAGGAATTTTAAAAAAATCCACAAGATGGCAGTGAAGAAGTCTAATATCGCAACAGCCAGGCTGTCTTTATTTTTACACTTCACTTTTCTTCTTCATTAGTTGTGGCCAGGGTCTCCCTCCTTCAACTGTAAGCTTGAAGAACGGATGCACAAGTACGATGAGGGCTTTGAGATCTGTATCAGTACCCTCCACCTTTATCGTTGAGCATAAATGAGCCTTTACAGACATGAACTCACTGGTTGCTGGACGAGGTTCCAGGACAGGGGCACGGTTGGCAGGCCTGAGCACCGCCTGTTACTGGGTCTCCATAGTAACCAGTCTGACAGCGATCACACCTTGGTCCAGCCGAGTTGTGGAGACATTGCTTTTGATCAAGGCGTACAAAATTATAGAAGACGTAAGATTCACGGAACAGTTGCGAGGGTGCTTCCACATGTTTGGATTTGTTACGAAACCATTAGTGCATTCCACTGCAAAGATGAAAGATGGGTCAAAGAGCAGAGACAAGAAGAGTAGCGTGAAACCTACCAGACAGCTGCCGGTCTCTGGGTCACAGCTGCTAGCGTGACCGTTGCAGTCACATCTCTCACAAGTGCCCAAGTAAAGGCCAGAGGCAGCGCGAGTGTAACCGTCTTCACACTCCTGCAAGGGGATGGGAACAAGCCTCGGGTGAGACAACGCAAACAAACTGATCCAAGACAAGCTAGAGCGTATCTCTGCCTTAAACTAAACCAGAATGGCACTAAATGAAACCCCTGTCAAGACCAAAATCCCTGATTGCTCTGTTTATAAATGAAGACTTCATGAATAAAGTTTACCTCTAACAAAAGTATATTTTAAACCAGCACATTGTGGATTACTGCATCAGACTATACTCACTCATTGATCTCAAGCGATAATTACAGGATCTATGAATTATATATCCTGTATATCCTGTAATCCTAAGGAATGTTCTATAATAATTTAGATTTGCCTCTTAATGTGAAGCTGAACAAAAAAATACAATCTAGTGGCTTTTAATATAAACTGTCAGTTTGCTCAATAATTAATGGTACTCCTATCATACTTCAGTCCGATGCTGAGCCATCTCCATGAAAACAAAGTAGACCCTATTAAACAGTTAAGGGTCTAAAGATAAACACTCAAAATGTGTACCTGGCAAGATGGTCCTTTGTATCCCTGAGGACAGGCACACTCTTCCACCTCCAGGGCGCGTTCATGACCAGTGGTCTGAGGAACAGCAATGTCCATCCTGATGTCTGAGATGCTGCGTAGCACAAAAACACAGCATTAACTACACATTTTATATTCTCCGTTAACCAAACTGTTGGTATCACGTTCAATCGTACCTGCTTTCAACCATCTGGTTGGTGTAGGAGGCCCTGATCATGAAGACGGTGGTGTCAGCCAGAGCCATCAGCAGGTGCTCGCGGGTGCATGGCTGCCCATCGGCTCGGCGCCACGCAGACTATCAACAAATTAGGTCGGAGGACAAAAAAGACGTGTTATTCTTCTCATGCCGTGAGGGGATTCAGCTCCATGAACAATGAAAAGCACCTCTCTGAAGGTCACGCTGATGGCTTGTGGAACACGGGCGATGGGTCTGGTTTGAGAGTAGTGTTCAAGGAAGATGCCGTTGCCCTGGAGAACCACATCCGGCTGACCGTCGATCATCAACGAGCGCTGGAATGGCTCAAAGCGCACAGTGTAGCGAAGCTCCCCACCATAAGCCGTCACCTGAGAGCAACATGGTGAAAGAAGAAGCTCACCTTAACAACACTGAATAGTGGAAAGGTATTTCACCCCTATGATCCTGTTGGGGTGGGGGAGTCACAAGACACTCATGTTGGTCTTGACTATGAATTCAAGCCAAAAGCTTCAAAGGACGCCTGCTGTGCGGATGAGTGCAGCTTCAAAACATGTTGAGACACGAGACATTCACGCTTTTTTTTCCTGTTTCCTTCCTCGCTTTTGCTTCTTCATTGTTGTCTTCTCACCTTATCTCCTCGAAAGCTCTCAGGCAGAACCCAGTAGTAGATGTCACTGGGGACACTGGAGAAGGAGCGGTAGACAATTTCAGAGCCACCCCTCTGGAAGATGCCTTCAGAGATAGTTTTGGTGTTGGCGCCGTTGGCGAGAGAGAAGAGCTGTCCGTTGATGCCTCCTCGCACCTGATAGCATACATGCAAGATCCAGATGTGACCCCATTAGGGTACAAACGCTATTTGCTTTTTATTACCTTCAGCAATTAAATTATTCACTGATTGAAGTCAAACCATGATAGAAAAAATATGTTGGCTACCTGATCTCTATTCCAAGTGGAGCTGGCACATTTCTGGGTGACGCCCATACAGAAACAGCGTAGACAGCCTTCCGAGTTGTCCTCTGATAGGTGGAAGAAGCCGGCTTTACACTCGTCACACAGAGTGCCTGCCACGTTGTTCTTTATGCACAGAGAAACACAAACTCATTGAGATCTCAGTTCTTTCATAGAGGATGAAACAAATAAAATCCTCACAAACTAAAAATGTACAAAATATCACACTAAGTGGTTATAAATGTGACTTAGCAGTTAACCATACAGTGTGTCTGTATATTTTTTATATCTACATGTACCTTGCAGCTGCATGGTCTGCTGGTGGAGCTAATAACTCCTCTGTTATCACACGTGGCACCTTCTGTAGGGGGAGAACACCGAAGATGACATATGGGGAAAAAGAAAAGCACACCTGGGAGTGATCCAACCATCCTGCATACCTGAGACATGACCACACACTGCCTGCGATAGCAGCAGGAAAAAAAACACACTAAGGTAATGATTACACACAACTAGGGCCTCCTCTTGCTGAAAGACCGAGGAGGTAAAACAATCCAGTAGCAGCTCCTCCTTCTCATAAAATGCCCTCAATCGAAGGGCTTCTGAAATGCTGGTGCATGTACTCACGGTTAGGAACACATTTTCCACTTGGTAGGAGGGGGTTACCATGGTAACCAGCAGCGCACCTGGAATTCCATAACGACATTAATTGTTATGGTGACCTATTCATTGCAGTGAGTCTGCTTGTATTTGCTCTCTTCAAACTTTGCTTCCATGCAACTTGGAATTAGTAAAGTTGTGATAGATATTCCTGCACCTTCAAACTGTTTTATCTGTAAAGGTGTACTTGTTTATATCATTTGCCTCACTTTTCACAGCGTCTTCCTGTGTAACCAGGTCTGCACGCGTCACATGTTGGCTGCTGGTCAACATCCAGGAAACAGGTGTCCGAAAACCTACACAGTTGAAAAGCCATGAAATATCTACAGTAGCTTGGGCGAAACAGGCCATTCTGATGCCCGTGTGTGTAGTCCGTGACCTTACCGCCGTGTAGTCTCATAATACGGGCATGGACAGGGCTTGCAGTCATCGGGGCGACCCCGTCTCGGGTCACCAAAGTAGCCTGAGCGACACTTGTCACACTGAGGGCCCTCTGTGTTGTGCTGGCAGCTCTGTGGTGTCCAGAAGACAGAAAATCATTTTCTGACATGTAGCTATGCAGAATGGACTCAAAGGAACACTGACATCCTGATAAATATACTTTTGTTTGCAGTACATTGGATGTACAGATAGCAGCTGCTAAACTCCTATACTGTAACTGTAGACTCAGAGGTTGTTAAACCCAACATGACGACCCACAGACAGGAAAGAGCGAGCCTTTGAAAAAGCCCATCAGCGGTCGTGACTCATTTCTTTACTCTCAGCTAATCGCCAAATGGAACTATCTTCTTGTTAAGACAAGAAAGTGAATATGTTCTGTTTCATGTAGGCGGGAATAAAATTCCTTGTAATCAATAAGCTATAAATGTCAGTGTTGTTCAATGAAGAAGCGGGTAAAGGCGGTTATTACCAAACAGTGTCCACTGATTGGATCACATGCAATGGCGTGTCCATTACAGTTACAGCCAGCACACGTGCCCAGATAGGGTCCGCCAGGAACACGCTCAAAGCCAGGGGAACATATCTCACAGGACAGGCCTGAATATCCAGGAGGACATCTGAAATGATGGGCATTGGTTTCATGACACATTGTTTGGATGTGGCTGACGAGATCACAGCCAAAAACTGCGTATTTATTCATATTGGTTTTCACTGACGGCAAAAGACAAGCTGAGACAGAGGAGAAGAATCAAAATCTATTTACACAAAGTCTTCTCTGATTGAGCTATATTGCTGTGTGGCTGTCAGGGATTTATAATGAATTGCAAGAACAAATCTTTGCATTCAAACTTAATTACAGCACAGCATGTTTGAGAATAATAGCTGTAACACAAAACATAACAATGACACATCTCTGTCTCCAATCCTTAGCTAAAGGTCAAGAGTTTTATTTCTTACCTGCACTCTTCTACATCCTTAGCATGACCCAGCGTGCTGAACTCCACTGAGGTGGTATCCATGACGATGTCACTGAGTGCCACACTGACCATGTGGTTGTCATAGATGGTGCGGATGCTGATGCTGTCCAGGTGAGCCAATGTCATCATCAAGTCTTCCCGGCTCACAAAGCGACCATTCGAGTGCTGCCAGTTGTCCTAAACCAACAGAGCAACCAAAGACGTCATCAATGCCCATCCGCCACATGATGGTGTTTTTGGTCAAAGATATTTTCTTAAGAAAGACGTACTTCAGTGAATTTGATCTCCTTTTGGTTGACCACTTGGGCAGGGGTGATGTTGCCTCTGCGGTACACAAGCCTGCGTCCATTTCCAACCAATATCACATCTGGCTTCTCCACAACCTCAGACAGACCTCTGGCCAGCGTGTACCGAATCTTGTACTTCAATGATCCTCCATAGGAGTCAATCTAAGATGGATAAAAACAGTTTTTAACACCTACATCTGTTAATGAGTTGACCAAAAAAAAGGCTGTACAGAAAACCACTTTAATATCAACCTTGTTGCCCAGAAACTGACGAGGCAAGGTCCAGAAGGAGTCAAGGTTGAGGAAACGCCGCGATAGGTCAACGAGTTGGAACTCCTCCATCTCAGGGTTAATGAGGAGCTGAGTGGAGGAAAGAGGAGGAGTGCCTGGTCTGGAGGGGTAGGTGACATTCACACCTGGAAATATCCAGAATAGATTTATTCAGTCTGACTTCAGCAGACAGTGAATTAGCTCATGTAGATTCCTATTCATGAGCATTTTCAGTACCTTTAAAGTCTTCCTCATCTGTGAATCGTAGACTGATGTGATTGCGGTAGCGGCCAGTGTTCTTGCACTTCTTGACAACTCCAGCACAGAAGCAGGACACACAACGGCCTTCAACACTGAAGTGACCGTCAGGACAGTTGCCTAACGGAAACATGAAGACCCAGCTTGCAAGTCCCTTCAAATTCTTACAGTAATGTCAACTCATTTCTACATGTTTTTCAGGTTTCTGGTGGTGATTTAAGACTGAAAGCGAGAGACCAGTACCTGGATTTGGACTTGATGTAAGAGTTAGAACTCCATCTGGAATACCGAACACCAGTCCTTTAGCATTGATGGCCTCACAGGTGTACGCCCCCTGATCTGCCTCCTTCACATCACGAATGGTAAGGGTGCCTCGGCCGTTCTCGCTGGTCATGGAGATCCTGGGAACAAAAACAATCAATCAGGCTACAACACCTTTTGACCTCATCTTGAGGAATATGAAGACATTCCTGGCCCGGATGTGTTACCTAATCCCACCAATGAGTTCCAACCAAGGGCCAATGTCTGGATGGAGGTGACTGTAACAACTTGCAAAGTGAGGCACCTCAAAGAATCCCACCCAAAATGGGTTGAAGACCCATTTTGGGTGGGATCCAGGGAGTCTGTGATCCAGGGAGATCTGGTAGGGTCTCACAAGAACACTGGGCTCAAGGAAAGATCCAGACTAATAGTGTTTCAAAAACTTAAATCTGGCAGAGACAGACATTGTGGTTGGGTGTAATTTGCGTTGGTTGAGAGGCAGCAGATCACAAATCATCACTTTTGTCAACGATGGCATGGGTCAGGATAGAAATCCTCCTGTTTCTGACTGTAACAGTCTACGTAAACACTGTACATACAAATAGCCTACATAATTCAACTGTAAGTACAATAACCTGAACATGCTTTATAGGCAGCAGCTGAAGTTACTGACGTTGCAACGCTAACAGTTCTACTTCCATATGTGGTATGTTGCTAATTCAAAGAGACTTTCATTAGATGCAGATGTTTTGTTGGAGGCAGCACTGAAAGTCGCATAAAAAAAAATCCATTCCAAAAACCCTGTATAGCATGCATTTTGCATGAATTGAATAATCTTTAATGTCCAAATAAGTACATAAACATAATAGTATAGATCATAAAACATCAGCAGGGTGGAGAACTTCCCTTCACACCCACCTGCCGCTGACTGGAATATGTCCCCAGTTGAGTCTCCAGGTAATGATTGGTGTCGGCACGCCGACCGCCTGGCAGGTGAACGTCACTGTCGACCCCCGCGCCGCCTGAACAGACTCCTCTGGTGGGCTGGTCACCGATGGAGGTGCTGTAGGGAGGAGGAGAATTCTTCACCACAAATTGAATGTACAAAAAAAGTCTGACTTGAGAGTGGAGTTTGGAGGGCCAGCCCATAAATGAGTCAAACAATGCCCCATTATAGAGGAACAGTTCCCTTTCAGTTCTCTTGAAGAGATTTTTGTGTGTCTCGCTTTGGTGCCAGACTTACTGCAGCCATACTCATCGGAGCGGTCGGGGCAGTCGGGCTCTTCATCACACTGGTAACTTGCTGGGATGCAGGTTCGATCGCTCAGACATTCAAATTGCTCAGGAGCACATCTGTCGTCAGGACCTTTGGTAGCTGGTAAGATTTGCAACCATTTTTCATTAGTAACCACTGCATTGATTCATCAACACGACACATGAGAAGTTTAAAAAATAAATTAGTTTAGCCTAGCGTAGAGATTTGCTACTTTGGGTCTAGTTCACCCAACCGAGGCTCAAATGGACAAGTTGTGATTTGAAGCAACTGATTCCTGTTTACGACTTTCGTGTCCAACTGGGCTTAAACAGCAGTATTAAACAGCAGTAGCCATCTCATAGTAATAATGATAATAGCAAAGGGATTCAATTATAATTATCAAATGTACAGTACGTGGAAAGTCAAGAGAAATATGTAAAACAGTAGAAGACTATTATTCACTGTTTAAAAGGTGTCGACTTACGGCAGTCTGTCTCATCTGAGTTATCCTCACAATCATTGTCTCCATCACAACGCCAAAGTTTGAGGGCACAGCGGCCGTTTCTACATTTGAATTCATTGGGTTCACAGGGTGACGGAGTTCCTGTGAGGAGAGGATAAAGAGGATAATTTGAGGACCTGACGTCACCCGAGGCTGCACCCCTGTTCGACGCTACGTACCACATCTGAGCTCGTCGCTTCCATCCGAGCAGTCCCTCTCGCCATCACAGATGTAGTCACGCGGGATACACTCGCCGCTCTGGCACGTGGCCTGATCCGCTCTGCAGGGTCCAGGTGGTCTGGGCCTCTTGGTGGTGGTGGGGATCGGGGTAGTGGTTGTGGCGGGAGAGGTGGTGAAGACTGGTGGGCGTGGCCCTCTTGCGTCTAAAACAAACTTCTGATTACACTTAGAATGAGGACAAACGGTTGGTTTGGAGGTGTTACTATAATCTCACAACAGGCCACTACGCCATGCTACAGCCGACAGGGTTACAAGGTCCTGACCAGGCTAAAGCCACTCACCACATCCGGTCTCATCACTCATGTCCCTGCAGTCAGGCCTGTTGTCACACAGGTATTCCAACAGGATGCATGTCCCATCACCACATCTGTGCTCATCGGCCATGCAGGGTCTGATGCCGGGGGTTACTAAGAGATGCACAGGGGAAGAGGAGGGGGGAGTGCTGTTGAGCTACACATGCAAGCCAGGATTGTAGTACGGCCGATACATGACAGTCCACTACAGTCCACTACAGTCCACTCCACTACACTACAGTCATAACAAAGCACAAATACAGCGAGGTGACAAACTACAGCATCCCCAGATCATTACCCGTTAGGCTACTTCTGTTGGGTGTCGGTCAGTAGGCAGGTAGGTAGGTAGTAGGTTGGTAGAAGGGGTGTGTGATGAAACAGTATACCAACACATGTTGTAAAAGTGTTCCAGCGAATGTGCTTTGTGTTGCATCTCAAGAGAAGTCGTACAGTCTGAAAACTTTGTTAATGTCTCACTAACTTCTGACCCAGAAGTCATTCTGGTCCCAGATGTGTTCCGGAAAGACGTTCACTGAGGTAGACCCATTCTTTAAGGACATGACGAGACACTTTACTATTTCATATTGATCCTCGTATCCTTGCAGCAATCTGGTTCCCATGTCAACCCCCCCAAACAAATTTCTCCGACTGTTCAATCCAATAAATAAAAAAAATGACTGAAAAAATTTTTTATTGCAAAGCATAAAGAATTTTGCATTGATGTTACTCTTGTCAAGTGAATGATAAATCAGAGTAAAAATATATGGCCCAATTTCTACAATTTCTGTGCGTGTGATGAGGGGAATCGTGCTTATCATGATATACCAGAAAATATTACAATATACTGCATGTCGATATGAAAATTTTCTGTACTTAAAAATGATTGCCGTTAAGTAGATTGAGAAAGATAATCTGTTGATTTGATAACTGAAATCACCTTCATCACGTCCTTTAACAGTTCAGTTCTGAAACCGAGGCAGAAGCCATGATTACAGACAACCAACAACCCCTTCCTATGGATCATTGACTCCCCCATGACTTTAAGTCACTGCTGCACTACGTGGTGCTTCCTGGGCTACTAGTTCATGCCACTAACATACTAATAATGAGTGACTTTTTGTTTATCTCTCTCTGATCATTAATGTGAGGTGAATTTAAAAGTAAA
Source organism: Antennarius striatus (assembly GCF_040054535.1). Classification (NCBI taxonomy): domain Eukaryota; kingdom Metazoa; phylum Chordata; class Actinopteri; order Lophiiformes; family Antennariidae; genus Antennarius; species Antennarius striatus. The sequence continues at coordinate 24,826,378 of NC_090777.1, read as the reverse complement.
CAAACCCTCAAAGTGCACTTGTGCTCTTGACATACCGACATAAAGTCACTATTTTTTTTTCTTTGTTTTATGAAAACACTGAGAAGGTTTCAACTACACCTGAGTTCACAGAAGCTCCTGATCTGTTCTTCGGTTGCCATGCTCGTGAACGATTGGTGGCGTATGTGTGAATCAGAAGCGGGTTGAAGATTGCGGTGAACAGCACTGCTAATCAAACTCATGCCATGCAAAGGTCTTTCTAACTTACTGTGAGACACTGCACTTGGGAAAAATACACAAAAATGTATTTTACATTGGTGCTCCCATGCAAAACCACAAGACCATTGCTTGTACACTTGTACACTACACAAAATAAAGGTCTTCATAAAATATCGACATCACAAACGCTCGACTGTCCTTTGAAATGTGTCTACGATCATCTTCTACAGTACAGTCGGCTCAGGCACCATGCAACAGACATGGCTCAGTACAAACCTGGCACCGCTATAGGCTCCACTCGAGGCGCAGGTTTAACTAGAAACCAGAGGGACATGTCAAAGGTGCTGCCTGCTGCTCTAGTTGACAACAGTTTGCTGTAAACGGGCAGAAACTGTTGCGTAGCCTCAGAGTCCATCAGGTCATGGCCGTGTCAGGTGGCGTTCCTCTTTGTTGATGCCTTACCTTCCCCGAGTCTTCTGAACTGAAAGCCTTGGACTGATGTGATGTAGGAGGCGATCGCTCCCTCCTTCACCACGTTGTAGAGCACGCTGCGGATTTGTTCGTCGTTGTCGTATTCAGATCCAACATCCAACTCCACAAAAACGTCCACGCCATCGTCTCTTATCATCTTCCTGCAAAGAGCAAGAAGAAGTGTGGTGAGGCCATGAGCTGGGCGGAGTGTTCCTGATGAGTTACTGGGTTAACTTTGAGCACAACACGTCACTTAGTAAGACAACCGGACAGCACCAGCTGCAGGATGTCTGGAGAGATTTAGTGTTCTTACTTAATGAGGACCACGCTGACTGTCTGGACCCCAGAAATCTTGTTGTACTCGGACTCAAGCTGTAGAGAGAATTCAGGCAAGATGAAATAAACAAGCCTGGATTTTATTCTCAGATATCAGGTCAAACACACTGGGCAAAACCTAGCATACCTGAACCATATAAGGTAGCCTTAGGCTCATCTTATTCAGCAGTTTATGCTACGTGAACAGGACATACCGTATCCACCACTGCTTCAGAGATCTCATTAAAGGCTGGCGAGAAGATGTCCTCCAGCTCAGGGCCGTAGATCAGGGAATTGGTGAAGTTGACAAGAGCTCTGTAATAAACTAGAAGCAAGGAGAGGAGAGTCTGTCAACTGAATCACACGGCAACAGCCAATGACCACAGGCTCTGCAATAATGACCATCTGCTGCTCACACATAATACTCCATATATAAGCTATTAAATTTATTAAAAACAATGAAAATGGGGAAATGTTTGGAAAGGATTTTCCTCAGGAAGCCTTTGGTCAAATATTTCAGAAAGTGAAAACTGAAGAGCGTCACTGTGGCTTAAATGAGAGCCAAGTCAAGGATTCTATTTCCGCATCTTAAATGTGGTTGAGTCTCTGCTAAAACCAACCAACACAGAATCGCACTGCACAAGAGTCTGAACAAGATGCACACGCCGCCACAGGAACGCCAGCGCCCACAAACGCAAATAGAAACATTAAATTAAAGCATTGAGGCTCGTCTTCCTCTCTGTATGGAGACATACACCAAATATACAATAGACTGAAATATTAAGACGTGATAAAACACCAAGTCCTTAACGGACATCCTGAAGCCAGAAGGTAAAAATGCACCTTACCCCTAATAATTTGGAGCAAATCCACTTTCTACATGTGTCGGTTAGGACAGGCCATCATGTCAGACAAATCTTTTTTAAATGAACTGGTAAAAAGTCATCAGCAGTTTAGTGCTATTTTCAACTCCACATCTCAAAAATTCAAGTGTTTCCTCAGCGTTTCGACTTCATAGCTTCACGGTTTTTTCATTCTAATCTTGTAAAAACCTAACATTAGTACAGTCATACAGTCAGCTCGTGAAAGCATGTCCACTTCACTATTTCCATACAACACCTTGAGGAGCTAGAGGAGTATATCATTCTTCATAGAGATCTGAGCTGTGATATTACATTTTCACAGGCTTACAAACTGAAACTGAAACTTAAAATAGCCTTGGTCTGTAGCATTTTGACAAATCCAGCCAATGCTTTGTTGGGACAGGCCTGCCTCTGAATTCAGACTGGTAGTGTGAGTTTAAGGAGGAAGTCGATATTTACTTGGCTCCTTGCAGCCAGATGCTACTCACAAGCACACATGCTCAAATATGTGCAAACAATAAATCTTTTTGCAGAAAACCAATCAACACTCCCTTTCCCTCTGAAAATGGTAATTTGACCCACATTATAAGCAGACATTTATCATGTATTTCAGGAACTATTTCATTCAAAGTCTAAGATGTGTCAGATTGACACTCAGTTTGTGTGTTCTCTGTGATGTAGTCAAGGAACATGGTTCAACCTTTGGGGTCAATAAAGTATTTATCTGTCTATTTATTCTTGTTGCATTACACTGCGTTGCTTTAACTTTGGCTGTTAAACAGCTGTCATAACAAGCTGAATGGCTGAATTCTCTTATTCACAACTTTGGCACTACATCACATCCCATTCCTCGTGAGGAAAGGCTTTAGTTATGTAAAGTAAACCTAAACCTGTAACAACAGTCTGCAGACTTCAAAGCTACCAAAAAGGGTGACTGAGTTCTGGCTTCGTAGACTTGCTGTCAGACTCTTGGGGAAGACTGTAAACCCTGATTTTTGAGGCAACATCAAAGTTCCCCATTTGACCCACGTACTCTTAAGACTGGCTGTTGGGTCAACAGTAGCCTGTAGTCTGATTCTCTCTGAACTCCCTGCTTGGGCGTCATGCACTTGTGAGTGTGGGACGCCCCTCCTGAGATCCTTTGATTTCGGGGCCGTGTTGTGCCCCATCGCTAACGAGCACCTCTTTGACTACGAGGCCAGTCCTCCTCTACATCACCCACTGTTTCCAGCGGGGAGGGGAATCCCCTTGTCAAGCGGCGCTGCCACAAAGAGTGATGAAACAGTCAGAGCATAATGAGTGGGATGAAAAAAGTAACATTCCACACATTTAATTCACAACTTATTTCACTATTAAAGCTGTTCTGTAGAACTGTGGTGGCTTTGTGCAGTGGGCCCCCTCTGAACACATAGGGGCCTATGCAGAAGACAAAGACCTGATTGAGTACTGCACCCAGGCTGGCCTTTAAAGCCAAGCCGCATTGGGTTTGACCTTCAACCCCAAGGCATTGGCCCAGCACCGACTGGACCATTAAGCAAGGCAGTGAAGAAGAGCCTCCACGTACAAGGCAGAAACTATACCTTTCTCACACTTTCTCATCTCCCTTTCTTTCTCACCATTTCTCTCTCTCTCTCTGTCTCTCTCTCTCTCTCTCTCTCTCTCTCTCTCTCTCTCTGTGTCTCTCTCTCTCTTAGTGTGATGTGTTCATATGCCAGCTGCCTTGGCTTAACTTGCATAGACAGGTCCCTGCTGCTTAACCCTGTTTTTGGTGGCCAGCCAAGTAGCCCTGTCTCCGAGTCCATTCATTGGCCTCTGGAGATCACTTTGAAATAACTTCTGGCTTCACTTTTAAGCTTGACCTGTTGTGCTCTCCTACGGCTTGCAATGTAAGCATCAAGCACTACATTTGTGCATAGAAAGCACTTTTTACAGTCATTGTTGTTGCAACTCTGTAAAACAGATGGTTTAAGTCACTGGGATGCACCAGCTGCAAAATTTTTACTATTAAATCCACACTGTGTGCCATTCCAGCATATCTTTATGAAGATGTTTTCACCTGCAAATGCAAGTGCTAACTGTCACTCAAGTGTAATGAATTACTGTGTTACTCAATGGAACAAGCCCATCATTTTCCATCCAAAATACACTGGGAGACGCCTGCACAAACCCTGGAAAAACAGAGTGGCTGGATTCTAACGCTGCATACCCAAGCTTCCTTGGAATGTTATCTGAGACTGTTTTTGGAAATGTGAGTGCATAAGTGAGTGGAGCAGGTGACAGCAGAGTGTGCCAAAGATAAGAGAAAAGGAATTACAGCATAAAAAACAGTAGGACGAGCTTGAGAGCTTACTGTATATTTTCCCCGGTTACGACTAGTAAAACCAATGTTCTATTGAAGCGATGAGGGGTAAGGAACAAAGAGACAAGGCACAGAGGTCATGGGGGTCAAAGGCCATGGAATGAATGGGAAAAGTGACACAAGGACCAGAAAGAATGATCGAGTTAGCCAGGCAGGTGCCGAGAGGTAAGCATTTCAGGAAATGACTGGAAGTAAGAAAATAGAAAGTGTCAGTCAGAGAGGGAGAAGCAGGAAATGACTGAGTTCAGAATATAAAGGAAATAGAATTGATTTCTTCCAGCGTGTGGAAAATATAAATGAAATAAACATAATAAAGAAGCCAAGATAGCAGCCAGTTGAGTTGTTGTCACGGTTTTATGAGGAGCTATAAACGCCAACACAGATTCTGTCCATTAATCATTACCATCCACATGCTGGACAATGAGACAACAGACCCTGTGGATTCTGCTCTCTAATGAGAACAAGCAGTGTCTGTCTGGAAACACACCAGGAAGTTGGCTTGCATGTCAGCATAAGGGAGTAGAGGTCATGTCAGAAATGACTTGTCCTCGTCCGACCAAATAAAGAGGACATCCTATGAACCAAACACAGTTCCACCCCTTCACATCCCACCCTGGGGCTTTACTGTGACATTGGGAGGAGCTGCTTCCTGTTTTCTCTCCAAAATGGAAAGAACTGTGCACCATGAGAACCATATTTTTTTCTTAAACAGAAGTAATCCTTTCTGCGGTGGCACTGCCAGCAATGACCATGTGCTGATTTGTGGTGACTCATCCATTCTTCCACTGCTTTGGTTGCGGTTACACCGTGTAACACACTCTGAAATGTCAACGGAGGAGGCCTCTGGGCCGCTTTGAAACACTGGTGGCTTTAAAAGGGGGGCCCTTGTGAAAAGGATGATTTTCTAACACAGGTCTTGATTGGCTGTTGATTGGCTTGCAGTAAAAGGAGAATACCTACTTTAAGAAGCCCTGGCGATATACGTCTTTAGCATTTAGGTGCTTGTAACTGATAATGTTGGAGCTACAGTTAGTCAGTTTATTTACACAACTGGAGACTACAAAGGAAACAGTTGTCAGAAAACGTGCCCTACCCAAACTATCTGAGATCTCCCCCAAGAATACTGTCCCAGACTAATTAAAGCTGATTAAATATCCGTTACATCAAACGTTGTGATCCTAGATGGAGTCAGGATAGGAATGAGAGCCACAAAGAAGAACAGCTTAATGAGTCAGACTTTTCATGTCCTTATCAGGACATGATCACTGACCACAACAAGGAACCCCCAAGAACAAACACAGTTATCTTATCTTTCAAGATATACTGTAGATTTAAAGTCGTGTTCCATTCACTACACATCCGAAATTGGGAAAATACCGGCTTCGGCTACCTTTGGAACTTTGACGCAGAAATTCTGCAGCTGCAGAAATTGGGGGATGCTGATTTACTGATAATTGAATCCACTATCATGACTGGTGCCAGTAATAATACAAACGCTACAGACTCAATTTTAACAAGTAATTTACAGAGATGACACTGAGCAAGAGGCGTGGCACAGACTGGAGAAGTCACTGGTTCATCACAGGACACGTAGAAAGCCAAGCAACCAATCACATTTAGGGGCAATTTTGAGTTTTTGGTGCAGAGAGGTAGCTGGAGCACCAGAGGTGAACCCATGCATGGACCCATCAATACTACCCTGACAATATTTTCCAAATTGACTGCTTATTGTTTCCGGAGATTGTACGTTCTGGATTTGAAATAATCTGGGCCACGTGAGAATGCAGGAACTAAATGCCACCTTAAATAGATAGAATCAGTGGAACCAGCAAATCACTGGAAGTCAAAGTAACTTTCAGATCTGGAAAAATCTACCGAGCTGGCCAAATAAGAACTGTGAGACGTGTTTTAGTATCAGTTTGAAAGACTTATAGTTCCTTTATCAGCAGTATCAGCAGTATTTGTCTTTTATTGCAACACAGAGGGTCATCAGAATGATGAAGGTCATCAGAATAAATGGTTGTATTCATTGTAAACCTGTATTTGATGCTGACAAGAAGAAGACAGAATGGCACACAGGCTTCCAACAGAACCTGAACATATCTTTCCTGAACAGGTGTGACACAATGCAACACATTTTTTCAAGTCGATAACTTCAGCCTGGGGAGTTTTCTCACCAGAGGTCCTCTGCCACATTGTTAAATAACTTCCTGGTGGATGTGGCATTGATAGCATCCTGCTATCTGGTGGAGATGTGACCATGGGTCTCTGTGTAACAGATAGAGGAACGAGTGGCCATGAATCCTGACCTGAATTACCATCTGGTTCCTGGACCTGTCTAGACCTCTTCCGTGACGTTCTCCTGGACTCAGTTCACCCACCATGAACTTTGGTTGTGATGACAGTCATGATTGTCATCTCTGCACTTCTATTCCACAGTTCCACAGGTATCTTCTTCTTTTGTCTCTTTTGAGGGTGTTTATGGAGGTTTTCCTCACCCATTTTGAGAGTCTAAGGGTAGACGGTGTGACTCTGTACAGATTGTAAAGCCCCCAGAGGCAAAAACTGTTACGTATTTGTGAGTTTGGGTTTACAAATAAAAATGTGATTGACTGATTTATCATATGCGTTTTGTTTCTACACAGTGTGGCATCGTGGATTACAGCTCTTGCCTGTGATCAGTAGTCTTTCAGAGTAATGTCCAACCTGGTGGACGGTTCCAAGTCACACTAACAATTACCTGTCAGACATAGAGGCCTTTATCAACATGTCTGCTCTTTTGTTTTGTCTGCCACTTCCACAAAGATCTTTCAGCATCTGATTACATTGTCAGGCGTGTTTCTGTTGCAGTCAGTCAATGTCAGAGTATGACCACCTTGAGAATCCCAGCAGCGCAACAACAAAGACCTCACCAAAATAACTGCAGCTGCCAGCACTTGTCCCAAGCGTAGAGGATCAGCAGCCAATGACACACTGGGACACATGCACCAACTGAAACACACATCTCGTAAACTGCCCATGAAAAAGAAGAACTGTTGAGTGGGTAGCCCGGTTGCAGCCCATCCACGGAAAGCTATGACGATGACTTTGCCCTGATCGTCCATTCTCCTCTAGAGAAGACAGAAGATTATTGATTTGGTTTGTTTTTGCACCAGATGCCCACAAGTAAATGTGTGATTGGACCAGCTAGAGCAAGGCTGCAGCCCACTGTGTGCTTTTACTTGAGACCCTGAGGACCAAGGACAGTCTGATCATTAAACTGAAATCTAAGCTAACTGTAGACTAAACACAGGACTGTCAGTACATCCCTTTAATCAACTGAGACACTCTAAGCTAAATGTAAACCACCATGTACCAGATATCAAAGGTAGTCTATGTCAGTAAGGCTGATAGACCCTTTATTTAATATGGAATCGTCCTTGTCTCTAATGCGCATGATCAAAACTCAAACACTTATTCTCCAACTGATTCTGACCAAATGTCTAAACTGTAATGTTTAATTATTTCCTTCAGGTTGGTTTTGAGACACGAATCTTCCCTTGGCTTTCAGAAACTATTTCTGACTGTAGCACATCTGGTAAACCAACGGGCTGGAAAAGGCCCAGCATCAATAAGGGAGAAGGTGATAGGGTAGACTAGGGTAGACACTTGTGTCACAAAAGAATGAGTCAAAGTCAGATTTTCCAATTGAATCCGAAGTCTATATATTCTCATTTTTGTTTTTTGGATGTTACTTGACATGAAAACATACAAACACGCCACGCAAATTGTTGCAAGCAACTTGAATATCTGCCTATCTTCACCTAGTAATTAATTTGGTGATGTAGGGATCGAGCAATCACTCAAGGTCGATAACCATGAAGGTCGATAACGAGCTTCAAGTGTCGGAGTTCATCACCATGTTTATTCTTGTGTTTGGATTTTGGATGTGTACAAAATCTGTTATGGTTGTTCTCAAATCAATAAAGTTGAATATTCATTCATTTATCTCCAATTGCTATCTATCTGTCTGTCTGTCTATCCATCCATCCGTCCGTCCGTTCATCCATCCATCCATCCATCCACCCATCCATCCATCCATCCATCCATCCATCACTTGTGAAAACAATGACATGTTGAAAACTACGAATTACAGAACAATCGGATGTGCCGATGCTCCTGCGTTGGCCTTCAATAACACAACTCTAGAGATACATTTGTATGAATTCTCAAGCTTCTCGTCTTAAATTAGCACTGGAAAAAATTTAACCTCAGCAGACCCAGGCCAACCGCAACAACATTAGAAAATGCACATGTAACATTTGTTTCTTGGGTTTCTAAACAAAGACTCTAATATCCCTGGTGCAATGAAGGCTTCTGTGATGAAGCCTGTGGAACAAGGAAAAGCTCTCACGGAGGAGATAAGCTGCATTTCTTCTCCCAGAAATCTCTTCAGGGATCTGAGTGCAGAGGTCATGGGACACAACTTCTATATCTCCAGAGATGACCATGATTACAAAGGATGAACAAAGGAAGTTCAAAATAGCATCAACTTTAAACAACTGGGTCTCTGATTTTTTTCCCCCAGTTTCAATGTGTTTCAATGTGTGAGACTGAGACACGAGGAAATGGGAATTCTTTAAACATCAGTAACCTTTAACACACAGGATACGCAGCATAATGATGGAAATAGTGATGCTCAATCTCCCACTTTAAAGAGGTGTGGTGGACAGGAAGGCAAATGCTTGGGTGAACTGTCTGGACAGCCGACAGGACAGAGACACTGTGAAAAATCTATCATTCAACACAGGAAACCAAATTTCCTTCCTTTTGCAAGATCTATTTAAGGAAATACCAACTTCCTTCAATCATGGCACCTTGGCACACAGAAGCCTCAGAGATATGACAGTATCATAAAGAAAGCACCGCCTAATCTCAGCTTCCTATTAACATACCGCATAAAAGCAATGGTGACCTTTCTGTGGTTTCAAAAAGCTGGTTATGGGAACAGAAGCCATAAACCAAAGTAATTGGGAATGTTTGTAGGCTCGCGCTCCTCCACAAAACATGAAAACATTAACATAAAATATCTTCTGCAGTCAATAAAGACCAAATTGCTTTTCTTGTGAACATTTGACTGACCTAAGACGACCAGCACGACACCAACGAAACACAAAGCAACTTCAATGCAAGGGAAAAAAATTCAGCAAGGCTTCGCGGCAGTGCTATTTCTGTTTGCGAAGCTCATGATGCCATCATATCCTGCTGCTCCGATGTCACCTTGCTATGCCGCTACCAAAACAATTATCCTGCCATGATGTAATCCACTCCATCAACCTGCCAAAGAGCCACAGCTTGACACCATTGGCAAAATATTACCAGTCAGGATATCAATATGTATCCTGTCTGATAGCTTCATTAAATTGATTATTCAAAGAAAAATTAAATTAAGAGATTAAAATTGGACTTTTGCTTTTGTGAAACTGGTTTGATAGTCGGAATGATTGTCCTGATTGATGACAGTGAAGGCAAAACTGAATACTAAATCCAGTTTAGTATTGACAATGGTCCATAAGTAAAAATAAAAATTCTAGTAATGGTCTTTACTGTGCTATCATTGGTATAGATTCACTTCTTACATCTACAGAGGGAGATGTCTCCCGAGTTACCAAGTTTCTACCACCCTGATCCTTGAAAGGGGGTTTTGGAATTTTTTATCTTCCTTTTTTTTTTTTTTAAATTAATGAAGGGACACGATTTTGCTGCTACCTCATGCTACCTACTACTCACGCTTTGGGTCATCAAAGCTTCCAGGGTGGCTAAGATGATACATTTCGGTGAAAAAGTTGGTAGAGTGTAGAGATGGCGAAAACCTGACAAATAGACCAGGGCAGAAGTGTAACGAGGAGCAGTGAAATCACGGGTATGATTAAAGAGTTGGACCCTTTGTGGGGTTTAATACACTCGTTAAATGCTCTCCCCTTGCTGCTGTCTGGTATGACATAGTATCGGGCCACCATATAAATACTGTTCACCTGTACAGAAAGCAAAGGGCTTCACTAGATGAGGGCAACACAGAGGCGCTTTGCTGCAACACACTTTCATGAGTCTTATTGTTCTGTGGAATCTGCTGCCGGTAAAAGAGATGAAAGAGGAGAGGAGGTGTTTATGTCTCCCGGACTGATCTGAAGTTGGCTGTTATGACGAGACTTTTGCAAGCTGGCGAGGAAGGAGGGGAGGATGCAGCAGGATGTGAAGGCATCATCATTCATCACCACACAAACACACACTGGCTGCCTGCAGCCTATGAAATCACAGATGGAGGAGCTCTAGAGGGATGCGTGACACAGACCAAAGCTTTCAAAGAGAACTGTTAGCTTCAGTCAACTTTCTGATTTCTTACTTGTAGTTTCAGAGACGGGAGGCCATGGCGTGCTTCCATCGTCTTCTCCGCTCGGCAGGTCTTTGGAGACAGAGTAAAAACAAAAAATGTTCATTGTGTGGGTATGAGTTAATATTTATATAAGGCATGAAATCATCAGCATAGAAATGTCAGTATGTATCTCTGCATTCTCTCCTCCTGCAGTGGTGTAATCTAAAAAATGTAGAATCAGAAACATGTCCTGTAAATGAAGGGCAGCTGTTGCCCTGGTTTCAGGTCGTCCAGTTTCTCTTGTTCAGACCCACCTCCTGAAGCTGCGTCAGCGGCAAAGTCTTCGTCGTCATCCAGTAAGCTCTGAGACGCCGGCGCGTCTTTCTCTGCATCGAAATCTTCCGGCAGTGGGACCTCTCCCCACACCTTGGAGGCCTGAATGACCTGCAGCAAACAGAAGTAGATTTATAGGGGTTGAAGTCTGTCAAGAAAGGTTACACCCAGCGCTATGCATGGACCCTGGAAGGGAGACAGCAAACAGGGCGTTGTGACGTGTTTACCTTTGCTTTATATCATCTTTTCATGGCAGCAATCTGGCTAAAGGCCATTGTTTTTCTCCATTACCAGCTGACTGCCGCAGCTAGTAATGGAGAAAAACAGTACTTACAAATAAATACTACAACCAGTCACACGCATACGCCACGAAACTCTGAAAGCCAGAGGGAAACGGATATCTGAATGACTGCATGACACAAATCTGTTCAAGTATTCATGAAACTCTGCACCTCTGGGTTAAAAAAAAGATACCTAACATTCCAAAACCAGTCATTGACTCAGGAATTAGGGAGAAGTCTATCACGGAAACATTGTCTCTAGTGGCTGCTGTAAAAACACCTAAAATGCTTGCAGCGCCTCAGAGGACAAGTTGTGTCAAAACTATAATTGTCATGTCATTCACTATTTTAAGTGAATGGAACAAGAGCAAGGGGTGTAACGTAAGGACAAGCAATGCATAGCCCAAGGCTACAGCAAGTCAGTTATTACACAGGAACTGGATATATTCCTATTTTGGACATTTAGAGCTAAACTGTGGACAGATGTCATTTCCTACCATTATCTGACTGACTTGTCAGATGTGCCACAACGTGGATCAGGTCCATATGAATATTTGGACCTGATATAGAAATGAATTATCAATGAATAACATGCATCATTACGAAGGACATGAAGGTCTGCAATGATGTCAGAGATGTCCGTTTTGTAGATCCGCATAAAAAACAAAAAGATCAACCTCAAGGTTGCCATCTATCCATTTTCTTGAAGACAAAGTGACATTAATCGTCGCATCTTCAGACGCTTTTCTGGTCATGGGTTAAGCTGAAGTCTATCTCAGCTAGCTAAAGCAACAGGCAGGGTACACTCCAGATGCGTCGCCACGGCATTCTGGGGCCACACGAAAGACAAACAAACACACCTACGGACAATTTGGTGACCACTTCACATCAGCTTTACTTTTTGGAGGTGGGAGGAACCTGGAGAACCCAAATAGAGCCCACGCAGACACGGGGAGAACATACTAAATCCACACAGACAGGAATCAAACCCAGAACATTCTTCCTATGAGACGACAGCGCTACTCACTGTAACACCGTGCCGCCATAGTGGACAAATCATTGGGGTTAAAATTACTTGAAACGTTAATTTCAGTCTGTTGAAAACGGACTCAGAGAACACAACTTCATATTCTTTACAGAAGTAGAGTGAAAATAACAGTCATGACAGCAATATTAGATTAAAAAGTGAATAACGTTGACTCCAGTGTGGAGTCATGAATTATGAATATCCTCAAGGATTATCTGCGTGCAGATTTCTATCATGACATTATCTTATGACGATCCAGGACAAACCACTCAGCGCCATGTAAAGAAAAGAATGGAGCCGCCTCCCATCCCAGCGCACCTGATAAACTGATACACGCCCTCAGCCAGCCACTCTTCTATCTGATCATCTTGATAAATCGCCAACCTGACTGGAGCAAGGGTGGGAGTGGGGTGGGAGTGGGGTGCTCATTATCTCTGCATCACCATCTCAGCATCCAGACTCTAGCTTTGACTGTAGATACCACTCTGGCAGGAAGCCACTCCTGGCATTTCTAGTTGGCATGGCCCGCCAGTTCGTATTTCCACCCAACTGAGTCCTGGTAGTTTTCCCATTTAAAAGGTTCCAGCTAATAAATAACTTGATCTACCCCCTCAATCCTCTCTCCCCGGACATAACACCCTTACAACAACAATCCCGGCACATTTTCAAAAGCAAACAGCTGACTCACCAAATCCTTTTCAACGGTGCCGACTAGCCAACCGTTGGTGTGATCATCTTCTGCTCCCCACTCCCTTGGGATGGGGGGGGGGGTGTCATCACTAGAAGCCATCGAACCAAAGCCATCATAAACATATTAAAGCAGCCATTGGTTGATAACTCACACCAGCTCTTGAAGCTAACATGTTGAGCTTGTTTGAGAACGTCGGCTGCCCTCGTCTTACAGAGAGTTTGGAACTACTTCTGAATTTGCCTTCACACTCCACGAATGTATTCTAGGTGAAAAAGCTTCCATGACCTTTACTCTCCGTCTGGCAGGTGAGACGTGTCTGTAGGGTGAGAATGATCTCCCCTGAGACATGAATGTCTTTACCGGTGATGGAATGATTTGGACCCCCAACCCCCTAAGGAAGCGGGTCTCAGCCATTCATATGAGTGTGCATGTGTGTATACTGTATGTTTATACACAGACACACACACACACACACACACACACACACACACACAGACGAGCACATGCATTCCAGCCAGAAGGAATTCCACTGTTTACTTTTGAATTAGTCTGCTTTCAATGCACAATGTTTGCCTTGTGAGATCAAGTTGTGGCAGCTCTTCAAAAAGGGATGAACACAATTCGGCCTCATGAGTGACAGGTGACAGGCTCACAGATGCCTGTCGACAGGCCTTCAGTTTGGCCAGCTGTTGTTTAGCTGGACGGAGTACATCCTGGAAACTGATGGTTCAGACTGAAATAACGGAGACAACATCCTTCCAGGAGGGTCCCACCATCAGCTGTCCACAAATATTGCAGCTGGAGATGTGAAGTCATCGCTACTTCCGAACAAATGCTGGCTACTCCACATGGATGTTACTGCTGCACACCCACTTATTTCATTTCACAGTCACCTGCTGTTAACAAACGGAATCAGATTTGCATGCTTCTCTGTTTCCTGAAAGGGATGAGAAATGGATTACAGCCAGTCAAAATGTCCTCACTCTTATTCTAACCCCAACTCTAACCCTAACCCCAACCCTACCAGGGTCCTCTCAGTGTACATGGATAAAAACGGAGCATTAACTCGACTGTATATTTTGGTTGTTTCAGCTCATTCATCTTGTACTTGTAAATGAAGAGACTCCTGTCAGAACAAACAACTGCTTTGTGTTAACACTAAATCACAGTGGTTATCATTATGTTTCGGGAACTGCTTCTTGGTTGTGCTTTTAATTTGAAAGGCTTGGAATATCCATGTCAGTGCTGTCACCTGCTCTGAGGAGGTTTTATCTTAGGTGGGGTTTACATTAGGTGCAGGGGCATGAGGGCTCCCTCTGTGTCTCTTGATCCCTGCTTCACAACATCGACCAAGTCTTTGGAGAATCCCATCTCCATTCTCAATCGATTGCACCTAATCAGCCTGTGTTTTTGTGTTACTAGGTATCAAAGGCCTCTGAGGTAACACTATGAGGTAGGACTTGTTCGGGGGATCTGTTGATGTTATTGCTTTGAGCGTTTGCTTGCAGCTTCTGCAGGAAATCCAACCTGGAAAAGAAGTGCGAAGCAACCATGGACCCTTTGAGAGGGATGGTGAAGTTATCGGCGCTGCATCAACAGTATTTGAAAAGATCTTTTCTAAAAAAGACGGCTAACTTTGACTAAATATAGAACCATGTTAATTTTGCTGCTATGGACTGTGAATAAAAGAGTCAACGAATCTTATTTAAAGTGAGATTACAGACTGTATTCATTTTGTAAATACGGGGCATTGCCAGTGTAAATCTCTTATTACTTGCAGGAGATGGAGTAAAACATCTAAAACCACTGGAATGGTCCTTCAAACATACAGATGCAAAAATGAAAGTGTGTATCAATGCACACACACTAACTTGTGGTAGCACATGCAAACACACACCCACACGTAGTAACAGAAGGGCGTTTCCATAAACTCACACCGGTTACGTTTCTACAGCCAGGGCCCACCATGACAAGAGCTCAACCCCCGGATGCAGCTGCAGGACGGTCTCTGAGAACGCTCCGACAGGAAGAAGATAAAGCAACAGGCTGTCCATGATGGTATCAGGAAAGATGGGAATACATGATGCTGTTTGGCAGCAGCAGAAATGAAGAACTGAAAGCATCTCCTAAACGCACACAACATCCTCCCCTGAGCATGTGAAGGCAGCTAGAGGAAGAGGAGCGAAGGCTAACATAATTATAATGTATGTCGTATGTTTTAGTTTGTTCAAATCTAGTCTTGATTATGTATGAAAAGAAAGATGTATAACATACTAACATACGTAATATATACATGTCTTATATATTATGCATGTCATATATACAAATTTACCAAGCACGCTGTGCACATGCACTCAGAGAAAACCTCTCATAAGATGAATTCCAGCCTCCTTGACCCTAAACCCCCCCAAGCCACCCCTTCATGCTTATTCAGTATCTGCTCAGACCTGAATTAGAAGCGTGTACTAAACAGGAATGGAATGTAAACTGCAGCGAGTATGAAGAGGATAAAAGCGTGACGCTCTACTCTTTAGGTGGAGTAGGCCAAAAACAAGGACTCTCCAAGTACTACCAGGCACTAACCGGGACCGAGCTGCAGAAACCCAGCACTCTGCTGACTGGAGTAGGTAAAGGAGTTTTAGCAGCATTAAATCAGCTCTACATACTGATAATATAAAAATAACGGATGAGCTCATGTGGAGGGTTGGATGGAAAATCTCAGCATAAAAATGAAGCAAGTCATTCCTCACTTTTTGAAAGAATAAAATAAATATTCCCTCTGATATGATAGCACTCACACACATTGTGAAAAGAGTGATGAAGAGGAGGAATAAGCATAAGCCCAGCAGAATGATCTTTTCCTGCACACATACAGATGATGAAGACGTCTTAACTTTCTCAGCAGCAGCTTTATGCCTGTTTATGATGGAGACAAAGGCTCCAATGTGTTTAACTATTGCTTGGATTGACACCCCACCGCTCCCGTCGCTACAAACTCTGCCGGGGCCTCTTGTTGCACAAGGGGCCCGATGAGTGAGGCCCTTCTGCTCCCCACGCAATACATTTCCATCGGGATTAATCTACAGTGACAGAAAGGAAGCAGAGTGAGGCTCTGGAGTCGACAGACTCTGACAACAAGGAAGCGTCTCACAGTGTCTGGGTCTTACGGTGTCGTTTCTACTGTAGTTTATGTTCCAAATAAGTTACTTTAAATCAGTGTTTGAAAAATGCCTTTAATAATTATTACTAACATAAAATATTCTCAGAATCATGACAGTTTACTGAAAAGTTCATAAACTGATGAAACAGAATTAGAGGTAACATCTTTATTATGTGTTTTTCATGTCTGAGGCCTACATTTCCCAGAAGGCAAGTCTGCCAACAAAAGCACAGAGTGAGAATTGCTGTTATGTTAGCAGTGACTGATGTAGCCCGGAGCTACTTGCCTCAAGGAAAAATGAAGATTGGGCTACAGAGGTTTGCTAAAACACCATCAGATCTGGTAATTAGTCCACTTAGTTTCCTGTGGCGCTGCTTCAGGCCCGTAAACAGCATTTGATGTGCCGTCAGTGGAGTTCCCCTGAGAGATGGAAACCATCTCTGTTCATACAACACAGAAACCCATACCTGCCACGGCACCTCTATGTGATCAAACAGCCTCAACAAGAAAGTGATGAGATGCCAGGCTGTTTTTCATGTGAGGTGCAACCAAGCAGCGCCTGCAGCTTCGCCGCCCCCGACACACAACTTCACACAATCATCTTCCTTTGCAGCAATGCTCACAGTTCAGGGAGGCATGTCATGAGAAGATCCAGCCTGTCTGGACTTGTGTACGTGGTGTGATTACAATACGCAAGAAAGGATGTCTATAGAACCACAATTAAATTTAAAAAAAAAACAACCCAAGTATAGATTTTTAATCTTGCTGCTGGGAACAGATCAGGAGGCAGAACTAATGAATACCTATCGTGCACGCACTTTTCATGTCTGTTAAATATTCTTGTTTAAAGTTTCTGTGACTGAAACTGTTTGTTGGTTCTAATGCGACAAGAAATCTTTGGGCTGAGATTCGCTCGCAGGGTTTTACAGTAAGTGCATCATATCTTCCCCCCAGCTTGGAATAGCACGACTTCCAGCAATGAGTAACAATATTTGTGTTTCAGGCTAAAGGTCACAGGGTGGCGACACTACGACCAGACAGGCAGAAGGGTTTGTAAGCCTGCTGTGAAACAAGACACCCCGGTCGTGCTGTAAATGAAACGCTATCTCCAACAAGCTTTTTTCGGCTTTGACGAGAGCAGAATCACAAGACCAAAATTTGTGTCAGAGCTTGTAGAGAAAAGTTGTCTTTTGTGCTTTTAGAAGTGTGAAAGCAAAAGCAGACGTCTGTCTCGCAATTTTGTGAGTTTGTTTGGTTTTTATTCAATTTTTATCTTGAAACTCAAATTCCTTAAGGTTATTTTATAGTGTCTTTTACGAGCTGTACTGAATTACATCTGCACAATGGGTGGGATAATGGAGTGTAAACACATTCCACCCAAACATCACAGGCGTGAAGGCATAGTTGATACCCTCAGAAACCCCATCTTCTTAATTATCACCCCAGCAGGGGCCCCAGCAGGACCCTGCACCAACAGACCACCTACAATCACTGAAGACCACCTCCTCATTTACTCATGCAGGTATAAAAACACACACTCACAAATGGACAACAGAGCAAATGAAAACAAACACTAGAAACACACCTTGTTGACAGATCAAATGGTCAGCCAAGTATTTCAGTCAGAAAGGATTTTATTCTGTTTTAATGGAGCTCTGTGCTTTGAGGGACGGCCCAGTTGACTGAACCGGACGTTCAGCTTATTGTGAGAAAAATATCAGCTAATGTTTGGGCTTGAATGGGAGAAAAGCTCAAGTTCACCAGACGACAGCTGACAGGCGAGGTGACTGGTGGCAGTCCTTTTTAACCAGCCTCAGCCTGTACATTTATAAAGGAAAAACATCTGATAGTCCAGATATCCTCTTTTCTTAAGATGGAAGGGTCAGGGGTCAGCGGGATCCTCATATGAAACACAGGAGAACTGTCCCCTAGTGAACAACATGTACAGAAGTGACGACATACAACAACCACCAGGGAACAAAACCCAACTTCATACTCAATTGTGAAATGTTACCGAATATAATGGAACATGAAAACAAAAAGGCTTTTCAAAAAAAGGTTTCCTCGAAATATCTAAAGAAAATAAAGGCTAAATTATGTAGGTCTTGTTCACAAAACAGCAATTGTGTTCAAAATGGAAACATTCACACATCTTTACAAATCCATGTTATTGTCGTGGACATGGATTTGTAAAGATGGAGTATGCATGCCAGGCCACTAGTTGGTGATGTAACTTCCCAAAAACAACACAAAATAAGATCTCAGTAGCAGGCAACATTAATAAACCAACAACACAACACAACATACCTGTAAGTCTTGGTTGTTTATTTGGGGGGTTTTTTGTGTTTTTTTTGTGTTGTTCAATGCATTGTGTTGGATGTGTCACTGCCCACAGTAACTTTAATAGCCATGTGAAAAAACACTCTAGAACCCAAAAGACTGCAGTAGTGACAATCCACAGGTGATCTCTTCTATGACCATTAGGGTTTATCCTCTGGGTATCAGATCTGTCCCCGCGTCAATCTGAAGGACGTCCTCAGGGAAAAATCACCAGGTTCCACTAAATATTTTGGCTTCATCCACCACGGATAGCTGGGCTTGCGCTAGCCATTCGCCATGTCGCCATAGGTGAAGTAAATTCCATATGGCTACAAGATTGTCAGCTTTTGTAGCCACAGTGGCGTTCATATTTTTAGGAAAAAAAGGCTAAAACTTACAACTTGTTTGGACTCGCGAAAATCCCCGAGCGATAACAAACTTTTTCTCTCGCTAGCACTGCTATTTCCGTTGGCGCATTTCCGTCGGCGCATGCGAAGTGACCCGAACGCTCCCGATCATTAAATATGCACTCGAGTCATGACCTCCTTTCATCCAATGAAAAACAAAATGATTCTATTTTTACAAGCTAAATCTGCGAATTGGTGTACGACAAAGTGAGGACGATCGATCGAAAGAAATTAAGAATCCAGTGTTATGTAGTAGAGTTTGTGTTAAAATCCTAATTGAACAACAAATGGTGAATGCTGAGAGGGGGTAGGAGTGGTGACAGACCGATCAGAAGGTAAATGAAAGATATTATCAATATTTTTTGTAGTCCTGTAGTCTTTTAATTCCTATGACCGGCAGGAATAACCAGCGATGTATGTAAATGTGTATTCACCTCATTTGCTATTTTTGATGCCTTTTTAAATTGAAACGAAAAATCATGTTATTGAATTAAAAAAACTAAACTAAACTTAACTATGGCATACCAATGGTTTTGGTAGTGGTCACAGTTAAAATGTCTTCTAGTCCAAGTAAAACTTACAAGTAAACATTGAGTAATATTTTGTATGTCTGTATCTTCCCACAGTGAATGGAAGTTTTCAATTGTTGAATCTCACATTTATACCTGCAGAAAGTAGGATAGAAATAAAGATAGTTCAGCTTGAACTGTTGACTTTGTATTTTTGTAGGTAAACTGAACAGAAGATTTTGCCCTCAGAATGCAGGAAAACAACCCCATTTTCTAAAAAACTTTCCACAGTGGCTTGGTCTTACTACTTCCTAGTGAAAGCCCAGGATAGTACACTTGAAAAATATCAAAGGGCAAGAAAACCATTACATGTTAGCTCAACAGATCAATTGAATCAATGTAGGCATGTTGGAACCAAGCTAACAAATTGTCCATGATGTTTTTGTGAAGACAACATATCGATTCAGGCATTTGCAGGTGGCTCAGCTTTATAGAGGAAATACAGCAGCTGCATGATGGCTCTGAGATCGGGCGTTAGATGCACCCTGCTTTCCTGCTTCCCGCCTCAGAACCGACTAATCTGACACCACCTGTTGACTTGGCCACACTCACATTGTCCCACATGATCACAGGCCAGAACAAGCTCAAGCTGTCAACCCACTTCCCCCCTGGGTATCATAGTCGATTAGTTCATGGTTACCCTCTGTGTGGGAAAGTAGGCTAAGCAGTCGAAATCTGTATAAGCGCACAGCTTATGCAACCATTTCTGGAACTAATTGGGGTAGCAACATACTGTATGTTCAGTTTTCCACTGAGGTGCGGAAATGGAATATTTAGCATCTTTGGAATAAAAGTTCACTCGTGAGCTGAGGTGTAGCAACGCAGGAGCGTCCAGATCCTCAGGCCAGCAGAGAATACCTTCCAGGCATCTGAGTCAGAGGGAAAGTTTCATGTCGGTAAAGCCACTTTGCACCGGTTGCCAAGGTCATGCTATTTGGGATAGCAATCTCATAATTAACTGGGATTTGGTATGGTACCACGGTGAAGCTTTTGGAACACAAAGTGGTTCCAACATGTTGAGCGTCTCAAACGTTGAGATTTGAGTGTTCTTTGTTTGGTAACACAAGATGCACTTTGAGCTTCTAACACCACAACACAACCTGCTGATAGCTGAAGGGAACGCTTTGTTGGGCTCCGTCTGCACATCAAAGTCTTTCACTTTTTCCCACAACTTTTTCAATAATACTCTCTGAGCCCTGCCAAGATTAAAAAAAGAAAATCCACAGAAGTAAAGGACATGAGAAGAAAAAATATTCCGCCTATGCTGTTAATGCCATTAATAAAAACATAATGGGGCTGTAGAAAAGATGGCTGCAGATGTTCTGTACTGCAAAGCAAACAAGACAATGTTGTTTGACAAAACCATCAAATAGAGGAAGGAGGAAAAGCTATTCAGGGGTTACCCTTGTCTTTCAAGAGCCACCCAAATCCTCCCCATTGAAAATATCCAACAGCTGTTTTTTTGAAAAACCGTGCACCATGAGAAAGCCAAACGTGGGAGTGTATGAGTATGCAGGGCGGGAGAAATCAGGTCTGGCTCAGCCTCGCCTGCTCATATATCCATCGGCAACAAGGAGAGGTCAACTTTCATCACAAGACAAGCATTAACAGCTTCTCCGATCGCTTCAATCTCAAATTACCACATAGAAATGGCTCAAGGGTTTGTGACATCTCATGCCTTCACACTAAACAAAGACTTTTACAATATGTACTGTGGAAAATAAAGGTAGAATGAAGAATAATAATTAAAAATATAGATGTTCCAGTAATGCTTTAGGGGCTGTTGGGATTACTCAGTCAGGTAGACTTTTTGTTGAGTTGATATCCACAGACTTCACCGACTTCCATGACAGCTCATTTGGTTCTCCAAAAGGGTGTCAGCTCTTGTTCGTGTCTGAAGACATGAATCTATGACTATGAATCTATGCAATGACCACGGCTGAACCCTCATTGACCCTCGTGTCATGGGTCATTACAAATAACTTGATTATAAATGACCGCAGCTGCTGCCACACTACATACAGTGTGTTTTAGCACAACCCTTTGGATTCACCAGCAACAAAGCGATTAATTTATTTGCCATTTCTGTTCCAAATGCCAGCATATTTTCCAAGTCATCCAGGCATATTCTTTTCCCACCACACGGCCCACGCTGTATGGGAAAGCTGCTGAAAATTCAGACTCAGGGCGTGTTTGTCCCGGCCGGTCAACAGCTGCAAGCAGCTGACTTCATCCTGATACAAAATACCCATCTCCATTAGATTGAGGAAAGCTGTATGCAAGCTTGTTAACTAAAAACATTCCAAACAGAAGTAGAAACCACTAGCATGGTGTATTGCTCCACCAACACCAATTTTACTATTGCATTCAGGCACAACACACAGTCCTGCAATGATACTATACTTAACGTGTTTGCTGCCTCATGTCAAGTTAAGTAACACTACCTAACTCCATGACCGTGACTCCTCACATTTGGAATCAGGTGTTATTCATACCAGATTTTCCATTATAATGGATCTGAATCTATTTTTATCTTGACGTAACTTCCTGTTTGGCTACAACTGGAAAAAGTCCTTCATCTGTACCCAGGTCGTCCAAGTTCATCTCCCACTTCATCCAGATTGATCAAATCCATCTACAAGTATATAAATGAAAGTGGGTGATCACATGACCTACTCTAAGTCTTGTGTGTAGGTAGAGATGTATAAAGCAGAAAGGAAACGTAGGGAGGAAGGCCAGGTTGAACATGAGGTAAAGTTTCACATGGAGACGTCTCCAGGCCAAAACATCAAGTTTTTAAATGTCAGTCAGTCATTCATCTGCAGATTACCACCGCTGTATCCGCCTATCTCGGCGGCATAGGGCGTGAGGCGGGGGACACTCCGGGCACGACGCCAGTACACCGTGGGATTTTAAATGTCTTTTTATTTAAATTGTGATCCCATGCCTCAAACAGTAATAAAAGGACATTCCTGGAGCCTTTAGCTGCTGCTGTGAGAACCATGTGTTTAATAGTTATACACAGGAGCTTGAATGAAAACTGTCCAACGCTTTCAAAGATTCGTTTGTGCCATGTGAAAATCACTTCCCAGAAGGCTTCAGTACAGTAGGCCGTCTGCTGCTGTGGTTGGCAGCCCCTCACCTCCTCATTTGAGGTTGGGTCTGGCTAAAAACCAATAAACACGAAAGAAAGCCATAATTCAGAAACACTCTGTGAGTGGTGGGGGGCACAGCCAACTGCTGCTCAGCATACTGGCACACCCACGATTGACTGGGGGAGGTTGATCTGCAGGGCCTATGAGAACATAGTTTAGTTAGGAGATGTTCCACAAAGTAGCTTTCTATTTATACTTTTCTTTTCTCACCATAAGGAAAGTGATTTAGATATTGCTTTGACAGTGCTGAATTTTTTATGACCAAAAATAGCCAAAGTCAAACACTTTGAAGCAAATCCTCCTCCGTTCTGGCTGGAAGAGAAGTGACCAGATGCTTTGGTCTACCCTAACACGGGACCTTCCTGTAAGTTGTCTCTGTGTTTGGTGAACAAAGTCTCTAATTTCCTCTCATCCAAGGATCGTGGCAAATCTTTAGCAACAAAAAGCCATCCAGCTTTACTTTAACCATACCCTAAAGCAAAGAAATGTTAGCATTCTTGAAGCCAATTATTGGGTTCGGCAGGTCAGAGGGGGTCAGGTGCCCACTTAACCTGCATAGACTGTTTGCAGTCTGATTGGCTCTCACCCTCTCCATTCACAGACTTAAAGTCCCTCCGTCACCCACTGAAAAAGGATCAAGTAGCAGGACACCAGCACGGAACCGGATTATATTTTAAATGCCGGGGATCTGGGGAATCTGAGTGGATGGGATTTCTCCAGATGTAAGGCACTCTTGTTTCGGCTGGTCGGAAACCCCAACCCCTATAAATAGAATTTATTTACCTACATTGATGTGTAACTACTGGCCTTTGTTTAAGGTCAAGGGTTCATTTTAGTAATTTGTTTTTTACAATGTCAATATCAATATAAAACTTGCCTGGACTATGTTGTTGATGGGATTCATGAGAAAATTAACTTGGTCAACACACATTTTGGCAACTGCGGCTTTAGCTGTTTAAAATTTTCTCCTGCAATGCCTCCTGATTCAAGTATGGAAATCCAAACCAACCAAAACCAATCCAGAGTCTCAGGGCAGACTTTGGATAAGCAAACAGAGTGTGCAGGATGAAGATATGGTTATGAATGAGGGCCGAGGGAAAAGCTGTTGGATGGGAGATAAAGTCCGTCATTATTTTTGTCCAAGGTCAACGAGGGGCTCACTAAGAGCCTTGTGTGGCATCCCCGTTTGCAGTTTACAGACCTAATAATTAGCAGAATGCATTTTATTCATGTGTAAAATATGAATCATTCAAATGAAATAAAAGCCCCAGGAATTTTTAACTCTGCAGTTCCATTAAGATCAATGGATGAAGACCCTGCTTTGAATTGTTTTCCACAGATAAAACTAGTTAGTCTGTTTAACTTACATATATTAGTCGAGTCAGGTGTAAAGACTATAATATTTTGTAGAGTCTGACTGTATCAGAAAAATACCCGTCTGTATATTAGCTCACCTGGTCTGGGATTCTTCCTGTCTAGACTGTTTCCCTGCAGGTATGATTCACCAGATGATCATAAAGACTAAGCAGCAGAGCGTTTCTGCTGCTGTGATTCAGATTGATTACATGAATCAGGTTACCTCCTTTGAAACATACATCTATTAATTATATCGACATTCTAAGCTCATGTGATTGAACAGTCCTTCAGACTGTGTCCTCAGCTGTGAGAACTGTTTCGGGAAGCCTGCTGGCTATCCCAGTTTCCTTGATGAACTTGAAGGGAAAGGAATTCCCCCTGAGCAGACCACGCCTGCAGGATCTCCTACTTTGAGAGAAAAGTCAACTAAATTAAGCATTTCCTTTACTTCATGTATTTTTGTTCCACAGGACAGTCCTAAAAATAAACTGATCGTTTTTGTCAGGGGCCGGGTTTGGAGGAGTCAATTCAAGCATGTTGAACAAGTCACAAGCTACCTTAACTTTAGAGCTAACTTTAGAATCCAAATTGTTCAAATGGAGCTAACGAACATGTGTCGACTCTTCTCAGAGCAGAAACATCTCATCCAAAGGAGTTGAAAACTCTTAAATAGACAGGTAGAATTTACAAATTTACATTAATGTAATTCATGAACAATTCTGGCCCAACCATGGATGGATCAATGAATATTCTTGTATTTTATTTAAACTGAGTAACAATCCCACCTTCAAGACGATAATTACAGCCACAAACCTTTGTTAAGTAGTTTCATGGCAGACATTTACATCAACCTTTACCAGAGGCTTTTTAACGATCCTGGTCCTGGGTTCATAAAAAAGCTTCCATTACAACTGGCCAGGAGCAACACATAAAAGTCAGGAGTGAGCTTTCAAAGAAGTGTGCCCAGGAAACAAGAGGCCTTGTTTTAATCATTTATCAATGATCAAATATTCAAATTTATGCAACACAATTAAAAAAGAGCTCACGAGGACTTCAATAAACCTGACATTTCCTACATTAGACATCAGATTCCATCAGATGATTCCAACACTTCTTCATATCGGCTTCTATGTTTTAGATTATTGCTATCATGTTTTTCCAAGGTGACCAGTTTCAGACAAACGCTGAAGGGCAACAAAGCTTTAACAGATAATTAACTCTGATAGCGCTCTACGCTCGAGTCTAATAGACATATGAGAGTCCATTTGGACCAACAGACCCGAGGGCAGACATCTGACAACAATAAACAAGGTCTGGAAGCATCTTCAACCCGAACCCAGCAGCTGACAGAGAAATTTCACCTGTCCTCATAATTCAACAACAAGCCTTAATTTGAAGGTGTGCTCACACCTACAAAGACATCTGTTTGCCGAGATTTCATGCAATAATACACGAACGCAGGAGGGTTAACCTGGCCATTCATTGAAAGCAGATGTGACGGATCCATTTCCTACTATAATTATAGGAACGCAGCCTCGTGTGATCATGTGAAAACACATCAGCTCAGGGTGGTTGATCAGCGAGGTGGAGCAGAAGAGGAAAAGAAGCAGCAGAAGGGGAAGCAGTCAGGTATCTGGGGGCAGGCAGTGCATTGTGAATGTGTGACTGACCACAGAGCTAATGGACAGGCTACAACAAGCTAGTTCATGACCTTCCAAGGGAAGATGGAGGATCATTTAAGACTCAGCTTTCACCAGGGAGATTGTGTCACTTCAGTTCCTAATGGTGATTCGCTGCTGAGCGTTAACATGAAGGCATTTCTCAGTAACCTGTATTATTCCATGGTAACCTTCATCAGATTAATTCCAGGTATTACCACCTAAATGGGATAAACAAAGGTAGGATGAGCCTTAAATTATATACACATTCATTCATTCATTCATTTTCCATACTGCTTCCTCCACTTTCATGGGTCACGGGGGTTGCTGGAGCTTATCCCGGCAGACATACGGGCATGAGACGGGGAGATGTTCCAGACACGTTGCCAGCACATCGCGGTAGATTAATATTATATAACAGACGTGACAGTTATTAATAACTAGATTCTGGTTTAAAATATTTTAGAGACCTAATTTTTGCCAGTCCACCACAACTCTGTTTGAGGGTTGATATTCATTTATTTCTTTTGCACATTCTTTACTTTTTAAAATATAATCATGTGGACTTTGACCAAACCATTAGCAGCAGATCTGGATAAAAGTATTCTATTTAGTTATGTCTAAATTCTTCTACACTCGGCCTACATCGTGGGGGCTTTTGTCATATCACAAGGACAAGCTCCACCTGCAACAACACTGCTGGCATGCCTCCGAGACAGAACCCGGGGCTGATCAGACCCTAATCTCTGCTGTCTGGCTGGCCTTTTCTAAATAACAAATAGACAGCAAGAAAAACAACTCTGCATTCCTCTATCTCTCACTCGAACCTTGTTTTCCAATATCCTTGCTGCAAGAAACTCCTTGTAAAACAACAGACTAAAGTTCAACATGTGGCCGAAAGGCCAGAGAATCCGACTGCCGTCAAGCATTTGTTCCATTTCTTTTCTTTACCTCCATCTATTCCCTTTGTTCTCCTGTGAGGGTCATATCAGAGTCTCCTAATGTGGCACAGCTGAAAGATGCTCCCCAATGTTCACAATGTCTTGCAGTCATGCCTGACTTGGATGGAGGTGCTGCTGGATGAAGACGAACAGAAAAACCCTTCCTTCTGTCATGATGATAGAAGACAAGAACAAGAAGTTTCTCTGGGGTGATTAAATCATATTTATCTCACTAAGGGAAAGAGGACAAAGAAATCAAAAAGGGAATCAACACATTTAATTTATAATAATTTAAATACATATACAGTACATAGGAAAGAAAAAAAGAATGATAGTATTCCTTTTGCAAGCATTATGCAAAAAAAAATCAACCTGTTTCTAAAACACAAATCCTATTTGCCTCCATGATCAACCTTTGGATGGGTTTCAAACAGACCTCATCCGCCATTAGAATCTCTGTCAAGTCTGATCAAACAGTAAAGTGAAACACGTAAGAAGTAGCCCTCAAGCTGAGTATTTATACCACTCTTCATTCTGTGGGTTCAACAGATGGTTCGGGTAGGGAGGAAATTACATAGCGCCACTTGAGTCCAAAACCACCAATATTCCTTTTGCCTTACTGGGATTCAGAAGGCCAGCCTTCAGCTTCAACGGGCATGTGATGATGCTAAGCTACTTTAGTCACTGTGCTGGTTCAGGGGTATTTTCTACATGAAAAAAGATCCAATCTGAAAGCCTTCACTCAGCTTTTCCCTGATGATGATCTGGATCAGCTGTTGGTGTGAACTGATGGCTTAATGCTGATGGTTTCTAGCAGCGTTCAGGCTGTGGTTTTAAAACACCAACAGAGACTACATTCCATTCTTATCAATGGCTTGGATTCAGTCCTCAGAGAGAAGCCACTGCTAGTATGCTGCTATAGCAAATCCCCCCCCCCAAAAAAAAACATAAAAATGCATCCCCCTGTGGTGAGGCTCTAAAAATAGAGGGACACAACCGTTTTCCAACACCTTTTAGGATTAATGTTAGCATATTTAGCTTGCCAGTGACATCTAATAAGTTCTGTTGGTATTAGTCGGCTGTTGAGTTGGTCAGCCATCGCCCGTTCTGTCAAGAATGACTAAGACCTTTATCATTGTGTGCTCAACAAATAATAGCTATAGGAACCGGGACTAAGAATGAAGAGGATTGGCAATGGTTCATTTTGTAATTGAATGCATTATTAAATATTATATTACATATCAAGTAACTAAAATGTATGATTTTATCCATTATAGTATTGTTAACTTTTGTTTGCTTGACATACGGGGCAGATGGCAGTTTTAATTTATTCATGAACTCTGAGATTAGGTCAATCCAAAATTTACTTCACATTCAAGAAACACACATGTATGTCTGAATCAAAGTCTTTTTCCATGACAGCACAGCTGGGCACCTGGCATGGAACTGGCCTGTTCAAAAGCAACAACCTTGCATGGAAAATATTTTCAATAAGCCCTTCTGCTTGGTTGGGACACACTGATGGAAATTCAAAGATGACATTCTAGCTGGGAGAGGAAAATAAAAACAAGAAGTTAAACTCTGACATAATTAAGTCCAGGGGGATTCAATAGTCTTGGTTCCACTATGGTACTTACAAACTACGACAGGTTTGTATTTGCACTCTGCAAGCAGCCGAGTCTCTGACAAATGTATCTACAATTTTTTTGTATGAAAAAAGGCTATTTAAATATGAGTTTCAGGCTTTTAAGAGATATGACAGCATGAACCTAGATAGACCGGAGATTATGAGATTTTTCCAACACAAATCCGTCATTGAATATAGGTAGGGAGAAACAGTGCCAAGGCTGAAACAACAATAAACCGGGTTATTTCTTCTACATATGTGGAGCAGGGCATCTGAAATGAACACAGGAAAGCCTGAATAAACTTTGCTTTGAGGGAAGCGGCGTCTTCTTGTCCTGCAGATAATGCCAGCTTTCATTTCCCCAACAGGATGGTGACTCAGCAAGGAACCAAATTACTGAAACAATGGACTGACTGCAACCTCTGAACTCTTCTGCTTATTGGCTCTAGAGACAACTCATCACAGAGCCAACACATGTTACAAACAAATGGTGGTGAGGTGGGTAAAAGGGAAAAGCAGTGATATAAATACAAATAGCAAATACTGAGAGATTTAAGAGGTACTTGTGAGACTGAGCAGACAGACAGAAAATTCCTGCATGAACACAAAGTGAATGTGCGTGAGTGCATCACAATGTAAAAGGGTTGTTATGTCTCATAGAAGAGCAGCTGACATGATAACACAGAGCAGACTGGTGAAGCTCCCCTGCTGTGTCTCCTGAGGGCTTCTGCAGCCTCAGTGGGGGCCCAGCGAAGATCAGGTGAAGGCTCAGTGAAGGAAAGGTAAAGGCCCAGCAAAAGGTCCAGGAAAGGACCAACTAAGGCCCACCGACGGCCCAGTAAAGGATTAGTGAAGGTCCAACAAAGACTCAGCAAAGGCCCAGTAAGGGATCAGCAATGGCTCAGCAGACGACCAGCGAAGGTCCAACAAAGTTCCAACATAGGCCCAGCAAAGGATCACCAATGGCTCAGCGAAGGACCAGCAAAAGACCAGTAAAGGACCAGCGAAGCCCCGTCAACCAGAAGATGAACCCATTCATAAAACACAAGTAATATGACACATACTTTCAACAGCGGCTTCAAAGTCTGGCAATCTGTAGTAGTCAGAGACAATGCTAGTTTTGAGATGTATGGACGTACGGCCACTCTATGCTTCTTCACAACTGTTGAATTTGTGAGCAACAGATTTTTCAGCTGTGGAAGGGTGACTAATACATCTAACAGCAGCTCACTGTTGAACAAACAAAGGCTGTCATTTTAATGTTCGTTATTTTTTGAATCAAAAATCATGTTAAGTGGGTCTTGAATATTCCCAAGTAAACTATATTTGTGACATTGCACCTACAAAAGCCCTTTTTGCACAGCTGGTCCAACTGCCCACAAACAAGGTCCACAAAAAGGTTTCTATTTCTCATCAAACCATGAAAACTTTTTAAATCCCTCTGCCCTGTGAACATTAGGGGTTTAACTGCAGCTTAGTTCAATTTGCATCTTCTTAAGGCTAAAATTCAATCTTGTAAAAAAAGAAGCCTTTCCGTTTCAGGTAGAGACATGTCCCTTATGAGAAAGTGAGACATCATCAGCTCTGATAAGACATTTCATGGCATGTCGGGTTCTGGCCAGACTTTAAAAGACAGTGTAGAAAAAACCCATTCCTAAAACACAAAAACTTTAGTGAAAAGGGTAGCAAGCTAGCAACCCCCCATAAGAGTAACTGTCGGAGCTGGGGGGACCAGTCAAGACAAAGATGTGATTTCTCGTCAGTGCTAGTAAATTTAAGAGAGCACAACAACTGTGGAGTACATTCAAAGGGGAAGTGCAATACGGTCAACTTAGCATTTCAATGAATCACTAATGTGCACCAGCAGGGGTTCACACAGGGTAGAAGCCTGGTCTTTGGATTTTGGTTCCCCACACCAGCATTAATAAGACCCAGGAGCAGGACCATTGAGACACAGATGCTGAAAAAAACAAGCTGAACATTTAGAAGAAAAAAAAGAAGAAGAAGAAGAGAAAGACAGGAAATGGAAAAAAATACACTTGTCTTTCAAATTTTCTTATCGATCCGTTAATAATTCAACTAGAATGGCTCTCAATAGATCTATTGTAGATTCCTGAATCCAGATCCTAATCAACGGCAAAATTTAACAGATTTCTGCCTAAACAAAATTTGACTGATCACACAACATCACAACGAGGACATGAGTGAAAACTCAACAGCAAATAATCTCCACATGAGCATTGACTCAATGAGGAATGAAATTTGTATTTAGAAATCGTTCCTGACGATGAGCTTTTGGGGGCTTGCGTCCTGAAGACGTTCTGTGACCTCACTGTGAACTCTATTGGATGTGTGTGTGTGTGTGTGTGTGTGTGTGTGTGTGTGTGTGTGTGTGTGTGTGTGCGCGTGTGTGGGTGGATGGATGTGTATGTGTGTTTTTTAGTACTTAAAATCTTGTCATTTTAAGTCCTGCTCATAACTACTGGCAAATCTGTTACCAGCTCACACTTTGCTGCTCGACGTCCAAAGCTGAGCACCGCTCAAGAAAAAAGCATGAAAACACTCTCCTTCATTCCATATTTGGTGTTCTGTCTCTGTTTGAAGCACTGAGGGGAAACAGAACCCGAGTATTAACAAGAGCTTTCGCAGCATCCAGGTGTCCTCCTTCGACGTGAGGCTCATTGGGCTGGTTTGAGGTGAAACGTGCGTCGGAGGGCGAGGAGGTGCGAATGGAAAGATTAGGACTCTAGTTCCAACAAGCGCCGCTCTGGAGTATGTGTGCTCATGTCAGCACACGCTCGGCGCTGCTGCTGCACCACCGGAGGTGCAGCTGTGTTTGGTGTCGACTCTTCTGACCGACACGGGCCAGACACTGGGCGTGAAAGAGCAGCGCCGCAGCACACCCCATCGTGAAAAGACTTTAGTCTGTGTGGGTAGCTGAGGGTGTGTCGCTTTGATGCATCTCTGCATCACACACAGGAGTCTGAAAGGTGAAGAGAATGTGGTCTCCTCTAGACCCTGAATGTATTACTCTACATTCTAATAATATAATAAGACAAACCAAAACATCACAAGAAGCTCAGACACCTCACCAGTCTGAATTGTAAAGAATAAGAAAAGGAACACTATCGATGAAACAGATAGGAAAATAACAAAAAGACATCAGCATCAGCAAAAAGACATCAGCAAAAAGACATCATTGGGGCGGCAGTGGCTCAGCGGTAGAGCTATTGTCTTGAAGACAGGATCGCCCAGCCATTGGCGGTTCGAATCCCGCTCCCGCCAGAGCATCCAACCGAGTGTGAGGCGACGGTGGGAGGTGTCGGCTCACCTCCTAGCCACTGCCGAGGCGCCCTTGAGCAAGGCGCCGTCCCCCCTACAAGCTGCTCAATTTGGGGCGCTTTCCAGAAGCCGCTGCCCTTCACTCTGCCTCCTGATGTGTGTAGTTTGATGTGTACCTGTGTGTACTAACTGCATGCTTACAGGCCCACTTGTGTGCTGTGTTCAGGGGTCCTGTATACTATACTAACCTGAGTGACTATGTAATTTCCCTTGCGGATAAATAAAGTATACTTCTTCTCCTTCTTCTTCAGCAAGTGTTGAACAACTCCTGGAAAACAGAAAAGTACTTCGAACACGACGGGGTTCAAATCTCCCACTGAAGCAGGAGACAGAGTCAGGTTCAGAGCCCAACTCACACCTCACTGCTGAGTCAACACACGGAAGCCTCCCGGCCTGCAATCCATATGTGCCAACGAGCTTTGGGAGAGGGGGGTCACTGCAGTGAAGCATTGTCCCGTCAGCCAAGATGGCCTCCCTCCTGGGGCTATAATTCAACAGAGCTCTGTTTACTGAAGCCAGTCTTCAAGCAATTATGTGAATGGGTTTGGTGTGGGCAGCCCTTCCTTGCTGTTCAAACTGTGGAGTGGGGCTGCTGTTTGCACTGCTGGGACTCTGGGCTGGGCTACCTGGTGCTTCGAGTCCCATTCAAACAACAAAGCAGCAGGATCCCCCTAACCCCCACCTCCCGCTGACTCGCCCGGTCCACGCATCGCCCAGCAAAGTCTGAACAAACCCTCAGATCCGACTCCAGCTGCACGACATTTAGCAGCACAGAAGACAAAGAGAGCAATTTACTCCAGTGACACATGCTCTGCAGACTGTATAGTCATTTATAGGAATCCAGGCCGCCCCTCCCCCAAAACCTACTACCCCCCCCCCCATGAAGCCAGGGGACACTTTATACTGGGAGAAGTCACTGAGCCAAAACTGTCTGCAGCGGCGCTCAGTGGGGCTGACATCATGCACCACCAAGTGTAATTAGTCTCCTATGCATGGTGAAGGAGGACCAGCCAGACCCCCCCGGGAACCGTCAAACACTGAGTCAAACACTGAGTCAAACACTGAGCCAAATCTCATTTGTGAGAGTTTTTATCAAACACTGTGCTTCTATCAGAGCTAATTGGGGCTCATTTTGACGAGAGCCCTTCCCCACCACAACTTTTTATTGACTTTCATTGTCTGAGCCGATGTAGATGACCCTGACATTCCATGGGGGGCCAGGGGGGGGGGGGGCCATAGGAACGCCGGGACTAATGCATCATCGACTCGAGAGGTAGTCGGCTTGCCGTAGCTCAAAGTCGTAATGCAGGAAAAATATCCTGGCAGTTCCAGATCATGTCATTACTTTCCTATTGTTGGCTTAGCAGTCAGTCAAGATTGTGGTAAAATCTCATGTTACCATTCACCGTCAGGAGGTGACACATGAGCCCTCCTTGCCTCCCCCCTCTGGGGACGGGTGCGCTTTTGAGGATCAGTGCTACTAGAGAAACATCAGTAATACACCCTTAGTTGAAGCAACGCATCCTTCCAGTCACAGGAAGTACCTGCGTATCACCTAAACTGCCTTCCAGTCTTTTCAGACGCTCCTGTTCTCTAAGTCCAGCAGGTGGAAGACAGATTTCAGCCTTGTCCATCATTCAGAAAGGCTTCGCTTCGGATCAAATCAACCCACAGGAGCCGGATACCTCAGCCATGACAGCTCTGTTTATTGAAGGGCATGAAGGTGACAGACCAGACGGGATTTCAAGCTGGGTGGAGGGTGGTGGTGTAGGGGGTCTATTTTCAGCAGAAAAGCAGTGGTCACCATCTGTATGATTCATGCAGCAGATATAGCCGATTGCAAATGATTACCATTAATTACACTGTAAAAAAAAAAAGTCCCCGTGTGCAAATAGGACATCAGAAACAGTCGGTCAGGTATCCGATGACCTGCTGAGAGTCATTTCACTAAGGGACTGTTCATTACTCTGAGCTCCTCAAAGGAGACCTTGTGAAGAAGGGTGGTGTCAAACAATGCAGACACTACTAATTGATGCTTAAAGTTAAGAGAAAACAACAGTAAGGAGAGAGGGTGGTTAGAGGTCTGATAACAGAACCACAGGATGCATTTGGGTCAGAAGTCCAAAGCTTTCCTGAGTTCCGGGCTGCAGCACCAGGCGTGGAGGAACACATCGAGAGAGGTGAAACTCCTTCTGATGGGCAAGGAGAAAGAACTCTACACCCCAGGTGTGAGGACACAAAGGAAGAACAAATCATTTTCAGGTGTTATTCAGCCCCCCAAGATGGAATGAAAACAGGCAGTGAGGACCCAGACTCTTGACAGGGTTTAGTGCTGGGACACTATGAATAGCTTGTTTCCAGGGACAGACTTAGCCCCGGCTTCGGTTCCAGACCACCATGTTACTTTTAGAAGCATCTTGGGGGTATGAACGTGTGCTGGCTCTGGGGGTGTTTGGGGTGGACCAGAAGCAGGACTGTCTTCTGTCTTTAAGGGAAAAGTTCTGGGGCTGAATGAAAGTCAGGTCCACTAAGGGCGCGCTTAAAAGGCAGAGAGAAAGTTGGGACCACTTACCGTCACCAGCTGGCATGAGAGTATCAGACAGAGGATAAGTCCAAAGAGGGAGGGGGGCGGACGGCTCATTTTCCACCGAACCAGCGATGCAATTGCTGGGGAAAAGGAAAAGCAAAGGTCCCTCAGTCCTCCTGGACACCAGGGTGGTGTGATGTCTTTTCTTCTGCGTGCAGGAAATTCCTCTGTCCCACGCCCGGTGGGACTTCATCAACAGGTACAACGGATCCCTGATCGCTCTTTTCTTCGGTTGGGGGGGTTGTGCGGGGGTCGCTCCGAACCTTAGTTTCTCCGGTGCGCTCCGAACCTTAGTTACTCCGGTGCGCAGAAACTCGGGACTTGTGGGCTAAATGCAGTCTGGCAAAGTCACTGGGAGGTCCTGTACCGGGACTGGGGGGGGGGTGGCGAGAGAGAGAGAGAGGGGAGAGAGAGAGAGAGAGGGAAGAGAGAGAGAGAGAGAGAGAGAGAGAGAGAGAGAGAGAGAGAGAGAGAGAGAGGAAGAGAGAGAGACAGAGAGAGAAGAGAGAGAGAGAGAGAGAGAGAGAGAGAGAGAGAGAGAGAGAGAGAGAGAGAGAGAGAGAGGGAAGAGAGAGAGACAGAGAGAGAAGAGAGAGAGAGAGAGAGAGAGAGAGAGAGAGAGAGAGAGAGAGAGAGAGAGAGAGAGAGAGAGAGAGAGAGAGAGAGAGAGAGAGAGAGAGACATGCAGAGGAAAAGTAAGAGGCGGAGTGGAATCAAATAATCACGTTGACACAGAATCCAAGAGATTCACATAAAGAGGATTTTCAGTAAAAAAGAAAAAAGAATCTTTCTCCACTTTCTGATCTAGATGTTAAAGTTTCAATGTTTGCTCCTCTATAGGTACACATGCTGAATTATGAATGACTCTCAGTGTCTTCATTAAATACAGTTTTATTCAAACCTAACTATTTGTGAAAACCATTTACATCTGATTGACCCGGATTTATCATTTAAATCCGCACCAAACTGTGTAAACTGGTAGCTAACAAGCCCCTGAATATGACCGTCCAGGTCCAGATCAGATCCAGATTCAGACGCAAATAGGTTCCAGATCCAGATCCAGTTGCAGATCCAGATCTGGGTACCTATTAAGTCGAAAGAAACCTTCTCAGGTATTTCGACAGCAAATACTACTATGACTAGAACTTGTATGAGTTACTACGGACAAAACATACAGGTTGAATTGATTATTCCTGATCAATGAGTTGATCTATGGATCAGTCTGTTTACCTCTAAAGTTGTTGTTGTTTACTGCTGCTGCCTGAGGAGTCATCTAAACATCTGGAGCCAAATAACCAACCAACAACCAGAGTTAACTAGTTGTTAACTAGTTGTTCTTTCACTTCAAGCAGTTCCAGAGTTTAAAGTAGGTCATTTTCTTTCTGTGCAGTCAAAACTACAGTTGTGTTTTAATATTGACTTTGTAGTGCATCGCTGTGTTTTTTAAATGAGTATCACGATTTATGTCTGATATTTAAAAAGCCCTCTACAACAACTTTAATATTCAAACGCCTCTTTATTATTTGATTAACAGTCTGGGATGTCTTTGATAGGTTCCTTTAATCTGCTCAATATTTTAATGAATAATAAAATATAAATATATTTACTGTCGTTAAAAGTTCGTTTGGGTTCATTCGGATCGCTCCAATAGTAGTTTTGCGCCCTCTATCGGAATTATGGAGGAACTACATGAGAGTTCAGTTAAGTAGAAACGTGCCAATGTTGTTGTCCCAGCAGAGACAGGAAATAAAGACAAGCCACAAACAGATATATGCAGTAAATCAGCTCTCTGAATGGAAGTCAGGGTCCGTGTGGAGGGTTGTATGTTCGTGTCTTCACTGTAAATCACAGATCTGCAGCTGCTGCCAATTAAAAGCTGCACCCTGAGTAGAAATGGAAAGGAGCACATGGATAGGCCAAAAGGTTTCTTATGAAGGATGGCCATTTTGAAATGTAATAAGATTACAGGAGCTATGTTCATTAAATCCAATGATCAGCAAGAAACAACGCACCCACAAGTAAGTCTTCCAGAGTCCACTATTTTGAAAATTAAAAATTAAACTTTACCTGCTGTTATTAAAAATTTTAGTAAGATGTGAGATGTAAAATAATATTCAATTTTTTTGAGTTATATTTCTATTGGTCCCATGTTTTATGATAGCGGATGTATGTCAGTTTGTGCTAGTGTTCTTTAAGCTCTTCTTTTAAACCACAACGGAATCATTTCCAGTTGTGACTGTGAATGCGTACAACATGAAAGTCACCGACCACATGTCTGTGACTTAGGCTCCACCATTATGTCCTATTTGCATAAATACACTGTAAAAAAAAAATCTGTCAAACATGTTCAGAGTAAATTGTCTCAGAACCAGCGCACCATTGGAGGACATGTTCAGGACCACAGGCACCACAGCTGGAGAAGTGTCGCTCACCCCTAGTGTTAGTAGCTTACTGTTCAGAGCATGCTATATGTCTGTGTAGGGTCTCCTTCATCCAGGTCATGGTTTTCCAGAGTTCTTAAATCAATTCACTGGAGTTGAAGAAAGTTTCTAGAGGCGCTTCACTCTCTTGACCTGAGTTTGTGTCGCCGTGAGACACGAGGCCTGTAAAGAAGCATTAAGACATAAAACCTGGGTTTTAACATTTCTACCCCATAGCCTGGAGTTCTTCAAAGCATTAAATAAAACAGCTCTCCATTGTTATAAGTTAATTCAGTTTATCAGTATTTGAGCAATGCAACATCCTTTTTTATTGTTGTTAGACGCGGAATTCAACTGCAGCCTCGTAGTAACTTCACATCACATGGCAGCACAGGAGCCAATCAGAGCAGCCCTGCCTGTCTGTTATACTCCCACATGTCCATGACCTCAGGAACACAAATGGCTTCGGTAGCTGCTCGATGGATGGATGACTCCAGCAGCTTAATGATGGATGAGAACGTAGGGCGGTCTTTGAAACTCCACATCCAACAGTACCTCATCAGGTCATACCTAAAGACAATACCCTGACGTTATACAGACGCCATGTCTTCCATGAGTGCCAGTTGACTTGGCTTACTCACAAAGGCACCCCACAGTTCTCTGGTCTCTCCATCCGGTATGACCCCTGTAGCTTAGGGAGCACATCCAGAGGCTCCAGCTCCGGGTACGGAGGCGAGCCTGAGGACGGAACAGAAGACATGGTGGATGCGTTTAGAAGGATGCTTTTAGAAGTGTGACCAGAACGACAGAGGGCGTGTGAAGCTTTACCTAAAGTAATCAGTTCATACAGTAAGATTCCAAACGACCACCTATAGGGAAAAGAAAGTATTCACAAAATCATGTTCTTTAAAAAGTCTTATTCATGCAAAAGATTCCATGTTGTCTCTTAGAGTTGCTCACACGTCACTCCTGTCGATACTGAGCTGCACCAGAACTCTCTCAGGTGCTTTCCACTTGAGAGGCACCTCTGCTGCCCTGTGTTTCAGCGCACTATACACTCTGCGCCCGGAAAAGGCCAGGCCCAGCCCGGACATCCGGGCTGAGAGGCCCGGTCCAATCAACACGTTTCTTGCAGCAACATCACCGTGGACGAGTCTGTGGTTTGACATGAGATAATCCTGGGGAGAGAAACCATGCCCAGGTTGAGTTATTTCATTCCAAACAAAAGGAAACACTATTTTAATGAGACTGTTACCCAACTGTTCGACAGCTACGTGACGGCAAGGCATCACAACATTCCCTTTTAAGTACAACTGTTTGGTCACAATTAAACTTACCAGACCAGCAGCAACCTGCTTTGCTACCAGAAACACAGACATCTCAGAGAACGGATCTGCTGTGTTTGAATTTCTCTAGAGGGAAGAACAAATGTCGTCACTATCTTGGATTTCATGATTAGTACCGAACGTTTGAAAGACAAAAAAGAAGTTGGTCTAGAGATACATTCAATTTTTATTTTTTGGGGGGGGGACAAGAGGTGAAGGCGGGTTTGATTATTTCTCTGTTGTTGTCTGTGAGGGTTTTTGTATTTACTGGTTTGTTTTTGTGTTACTCATTCTGGCCACAAGAGGGGGAACTGCACCAGGGCCACATAGAGTTTCCTCTTCTGTGTATTTATGGTTATTAGTATTTATTTCTTCCCTCACTGCTGAGCTGTCTTGTGGAATGTGTAAATGTGTGAGAGCTGATGATATATATTAATTTTTGTTGGGATTAATAAAATACCTACCTATCTACTCGCCGGTCTGTCCGTCTGTCTATCTATCTATCCATATATCGGATTAGGGCCAGAAGATTTTCTCTTTGTCTATGATCAGAGAAAGATACTTTTATATCTATAAAATATATGTCTCATGTGATCTTCTTCTGTCTTGAACTAAAAGTATTTTTTCAGGTGAGCTCGGTTGAAAACACCCACCGACATGAGGGTAATGTCACACCTGATGTACCTCATCTTTAAGGGCTGCGAAGCATTCAGCCGCTTGTTGCTGAAGGAGATGTGAAATAAAAACACTTTAGCCTGACTAATATTTCATTTGTTCATTCATTCGATCTGGTAAAGAAAACCAAGCTGATGTTTTGTTCCCTGTCTGTCAGGACTTCACTGAATTAAATATGACCTTTATCAGCAAATATGAGTTCAAGTTGAATGGACATACATTTCTGAGTGTCCAGAGGAAGTGGAGGAGGTTCCCGGGGCTGCAGGCTTCCAGGACCATATACATGGGCAGACGTTTGGTCTGGCAGCACAGCATTCGGACCACGTTGTCATGTTTACAGACTGTAGCATGAAACTGGACCCACCCCACAAACTCCTTAGCTTCAGGCTGGTTGGTGCCATCTGTATGATGTAACAGACAGGAAACCCGATCATCAACGTGAACTGTTTTCGATCATAATTCTGGTAGAGGTATTGTACAGTTTTCTGGCATCATCTGAACACACCAACAATCCTGTCATGACGTGAAACAGGCAGTACCTCTTAGACATTTAACCACCACAGAAGAAGAGGTTCCATTTGAATTCTTCAGCAAACCTTTACAAATAGGACCATAACGACCTTTCTGCCAAAATTTTACTTCCCCAAGGACACAATCTTCGGGGATTTCCCAGGGACCCAAAGCTGTTCGAAACTTAGGAGTGTGACCACAAGTCTCGATCGTGGACACACTCTGCTGGGCTTTTTGAAAAAAACAAAACAAAAAACAGAGATAAATTAGTGCCTTTTGAGATCCATTGCTTGCTGCAGAGGGAGTTTCTACATGTTACACTTCATACCATTTATAAAATGAGTTACAGATCTCTGGACTCTATTCTGGTTTTTGTAGAGACTGTAGAAAATCAAAGCCACCACCAAAACGGTGCTCAGAGCCAACAGAGATGGGATGATAATTACAGCAAGGTGACCTGATGACTCGTCATCTACACAAAGAGAAACGGAAGAAGCAGTTCAGCATAAGAAACCTGAGCCACAATAAGATCCATGTGTACAACTCACAACATGTGGGGAGAGATGAGTCGTTGACACATCCAGGAGGACCTGCTGGCATTTCTCACACCGGAGAAAAAGCCAGATCCTATGAACACATGACATTCAGGAGACACCACCAGACGTCTGTCCCTAGGAGGCAAACAGGGAGTCACGATGATAGAAAGGACTCAAAAACGCTCTTACCTGACCGCTTAACCACAGTGTTCTGGTAAGTACATGTCACCAAACATTCTGACTATTACATGAAAAGTATTGGAGGTCAAAAATCAGAAGCTAGCAGCTGCTTTTGCAGCTGTGGCTGCCAGGGCGCTGACCCAACAGCAGAATGTTAATCATTAAACCACCAGAACCGATAACATCAGGAGGTTTAGAGCAGATTAGAGTTTAGAGATTGAGAACATACCTTCACAAAACATTTCAATCCCACCTGGCCAACTTTGACACATCAGAGAGAAGAATAGAAACAGAACCAACCCAAACAAACCCAACACTCTTCCCCAGACTGGAATTTAGACCTGTATGAGTAGACTCTACCCCTATCCCTACCAGACTGGTATGTAGACCTGTATGATGAAACCCTAACCCTATCCCTACCCTAACCCAGACTGGTATGTAGACCTGTATGAATAGACCCTACCCCTATCCCTACCCTAACTCAGATTTGCACGAAGAGACCCTAACCCTAACTTTAACCCTAAACCTAGCCCATACCCAGGCTGATTTGTAGATCTGTATTAGTAGACTCCACCCTACCTCTAACCATTACCCCTGACTGGAATGTATACCTGTATGAGTAAACCCTAACCCATAGATAGATAGATAGATAGATAGATAGATAGATAGATAGATAGATAGATAGATAGATAGATAGATAGATAGATAGATAGATAGATAGATAGATAGATAGATAGATAGATAGATAGATAGATAGATAGATAGATAGATAGATAGATAGATAGATAGATAGATAGATAGATAGATAGATAGATAGATAGACTTTATTTATCACAAACTAGGAAATTTAAATAGGGCCTACTCATAGGTTCTTGTTGTGGATGTTCTGGTGTCCAATCAATGAAACAGCTGTATGCGTGTGTTTGTGTTGTCAGTGTCTGATCAGGAGTTGTGTTCCCCACTGAAACACAAGGGGGTGCAATTGCGCCACAAATCTCCTCAACAGGCTCAGGAAAGGCGGCAAAACCTCCGAATCAGCAACTGGGTCAGAAAATTCATGGAACACATCAAGAATCAAACAGAAGTTACAGCTCACACTTCTGCACCAACGTCGCCCCGAAGTTACCACAAACATTTCCAACACATTAATAAATGTGCCGTCAGTGGTCTGACTCCGCCTTGCTAAACACAGCATGGAAACGAAATCCAGCGCTTCCCATCCCTCTGAGGACCCGCCCCCTAACGAGCTACTATTGGTCCAAGGAAGACAGTTTAGGACCAACCCCCGATGTCTGATTGGACGGAACCCCTGGCAATCACGAAAATAACACGGAAAAAGACCAGAAAAGTTGTGGAGTGAAGCTGGAGGCTGTCGTCTGGTTCGAGGTTTATAATCGGAACAATTCCGCACGGAACCGCTGGAGAAGCGGAAAACAGCACGGAGCTCGAACCGGAGAACCAGACGCCCCGGTGGGAAGAACCGAACCGCCGCTCGGTTCATAGGACGGTCACGTATGTTTTGCCGTTTCCAAGGACCGCCTGGCTGATGTCACCGTGGGGAACGGCAGCAGAGGACAGGTGCGCCAGCAAAGTTGTTCCCGTGGTCGCGTTGGATTAAGACCCGACACCGAACCGAGCACCGAACCGACTTGTTCCACTAGAAACAGTCTTTTGCATTCAGTCAGACCCAGTTTGGAGCAGGACATAGTCCCTCTTTGGGACCTGACGGACTTTCTCGGGGCGCAGGTTAACATCGTGGTTTCCGGCGTGACAGAAGCGGCTGTGGGGCGTTTCTCTGCTGGGAACCGGGTCGGAACCAGCACCTCACCGACGCAGCTGGTGTCGCAGGCAGGTGATGCTGGTGCTGATCAATGGAAGGATCGATCATCGCTGACTGGTGATCCGTTCCCCCTGTGACCTGCCATGGTTTCCCCGTGCGTCATCGCGTCTTAGGATCCACGGGCGAGTTTTGCGTTAAAGAACACTCGTGGTTGGACTTCCCTCCGGGTTCACTAGGAGCTGCCACCATGTCCAAGACACTGAAGAAGAAGAAGCACTGGTCCACCAAGGTGCAGGAGTGCACCGTGTCGTGGGGGGGTTCGGGGGAGTTGGTCTCGGTGGTGGAGGTGCGAGGCGGCGCGGAGATGGGAGACTTCCCCTACCTCGGGAACATGGTGTCGGAAGCTTTGGTTTGTCACGCCGGGAGGTTCCCCAGCACCGGGGATGTGCTGCTGGAGGTGAACGGGACCCCCGTCAGCGGGCTCACCAACCGGGACACGCTGGCTGTCATCCGCCACTTCCGGGACCCCATCCGGCTGAAGACCGTCAAGCCAGGTGTGTGACACGTTTCTGATGCTGAGCGCACACACCCTTCCACCCAGCAGGCGCACACACACACACACACACACACACACACACCCTAACCCCTCCACCTGTACGTACACCCGTACCCTAACCCCTCCACCCAGCACACACACACACACCCGTACCCTAACCCCTACACACACACACACACACACACACACACACACACACCCGTACCCTAACCCCTACACACACACACACACACACCCGTACCCTAACCCCTACACACACACACACACACACCCGTACCCTAACCCCTACACACACACACACACACACCCGTACCCTAACCCCTACACACACACACACACACACCCGTACCCTAACCCCTACACACACACACACACACCCGTACCCTAACCCCTACACACACACACACACACACACACACACACTCGTACCCTAACCCCTACACACACACACCCGTACCCTAACCCCTACACACACACACACACACACACACACACACTCGTACCCTAACCCCTACACACACACACACACAGACACACCCTAACCCCTACACACACCCGTACCCTAACTCCTACACACACACACACACACACACACACACACACACACACACACACACACCTTAACCCTATCCTGCTGTGACTGAACTGCATAAACATGTGTTGTAACAACCTGGACACTGAGATGCTTAGACCAGGTCAGACTACCATGAATAAATTGGAGAAGGTTTGGGGGGGGGGGTGTTGAAGGATCAGGTGTGTGTGCACCTGGTGGCTGGTCGGATCATGTTGTATTAAGTGTGTCTTTAGCGGCTACATCCATGCAGCGTCTGCGTGGTGTTGTTCTTCCTCCGGGACTTCGCGTGTTGGAGATGTTCACTGTTCCAGGATCGTTCATGCACTAGAACGGAGGCTTCCAGGGGTCATTAAGCATACAGTGCTTTGTCTGAACTCTGTAATCATTTTGCATCCATGTACAGGACACACACACGCACACACTTCTCCCTTGTCGTTGTAATTCTCTGTAAGCATATTGATTGGCTCCATGTCTGTTAGATTCCTTTCGTTAAGCCTCACAGGCGTGATGAATGTGTGAAATGAGCCAAAACACACTGACGGCGCAATAAGAGTCATGCAGGACAGAAGGTGTGTGTGTGTGTGTGTGTGTGTGTGTGTGTGTGTGTGTGTGTGTGTGTGTGTGTGTGTGTGTGTGTGTGTGCGTGTGTG
Organism: Antennarius striatus; assembly: GCF_040054535.1. Classification (NCBI taxonomy): domain Eukaryota; kingdom Metazoa; phylum Chordata; class Actinopteri; order Lophiiformes; family Antennariidae; genus Antennarius; species Antennarius striatus. The sequence continues at coordinate 24,783,161 of NC_090777.1, read as the reverse complement.
GATGGATGAGCGTGGCATTTAGCACTCAACACAAGTAGGGGATTGTTAACGGTTGGCGTGCCAGCTTAGACTGTGTGGAGGTGAGGTTAAGTCTAATCACATCAGTTCTGTCCCTATCCTGAATGAATCCCTGATTGGCTGGCGGTGTCACATGATCGGACAACCTCTCCTTTTTGTGTTTAGACTTCAAAACATGCATACAAGCTAATGTGACAGTTTGTGTTAACTGACGTGGTGCTGTGTACAGTCGCCACGCTGGAGCGACACCGAAGCATCATCGTGGGCTCAGTTTGGTCCTCGCCGTGTGTCTGCGTCCCCGTCCCCCCCTCATGGTTAATTCATACGTCATCCATCTTTGATGAGTCCTCTGTGCCACATGGAGGCTGATGGGCAGATCAGATGATAGCCGCCTGGCCTGGATTGTAAAAGCTTCCATCCTCCACAGATGCTGCAAGCGTGGATGAGACTGCAGTCTGGTTTTCAGTTCATGGTGTTTATTTTCAAATCACTCACTTCTGTTGGCTTCCTTTCCCTTAAAGGAGGTCCATATACCGTATATCATTTCTCCTAGTTTGTCTTTATCTTCTACAAGCAGCTGTTTATTCCTCATCATCAGTTTTTGTCATCTTCTTTGTCTCTATATTCTTCCCTTTGTAAATCTTCTGAAACCCATTCCATCACAGATGCTGTTTTTCCACTCAGCGTCTTTATCCTACTGTAATAAGTGTTCTTAAAAACTGTCACTAGCTCACATTATTATTCTCAGTACCAGTTCATGAGCGTCCAGGACAGGAAGCACAAGTTTGTTTGGAGCGGTGCACCGGCTCCAGACCAGATGGTGCTGCCGCTATGCAGCGAGACGATCGGCGCTCACTTTCAGAGGACTGCTGAGAGGGGACACGTAGAGATCCCAGATACCTATTGGAGCTTGTGAGTGGGCAGCTCATTGATTAATGTTGTAAGCAGATTGAGATCTTCTTGTTACTGCCTTGTGGAGAGTAATGGATGGACCATTTAGTGCCCGGCTCCCACGAGCAACTTTGGTTTACAAATCAGACCAATTAAAGAGGCTGGGGAAAGAAAATTGGAAAGTTTTCTCTATCTTTGAAAGATAAATAATGACAATCATTAATGGAGATGGCCAGAGGATATTATAGTTCACACTGTCTGCTGTGGTCTCAAGTCTGATGTTTGAACAAGTAAGTCTTGTTGAATACTTTCAAGGATTAATGCACTATGATAGTTTGAACAATGACGTGTCATATCAAAGAGAAAAGATGCCAGTCTTGATAAAGGTACACAAGGTTTCTGCTGGGTTTAACAGAAGTGTAGAGTCTTTTCTTTTTAAATGTCAGCTGTTTTGGTTTTGTCAACATTCTCTATTATCCTCTGGAGTAGAAACGTGTTTGTTTTCAGTGTCCATGAAGCATGTGCTTGCTTTACAGCATGGTTTTCACATTCAGAATCACTTCCCTAGCAGCTGCGACAAAGTGAGCGGTCCGCAGTTTCTATTTACCGTGTCATTTAGAAAATATAGCATGAAGAATCCCGTGCTTCACTTTTATTGTGGTATTATGAGCATTTTGCTGTTTTGTTTCCTTTTTTTTTTTTTACCAGCATTAAATGTTTTTGTAGGAGCGATGAATCTGGGCAACAATAAGTGTGAATTATTGAGTTGAAGATAATTGCAGTAGGTTTTTATTCCACCCTTTAGATGTTCTTCAACAGAGGCAACCCAAAGGAGCCTCCTCATCACCGGCCTGTGAAGTTCAATGCATCCCAGGAGATATTTTCTGATGAAGAGTTTTAATTTTGCTTCATTTTCAAAAGTCTTGTTTTGTCCGAGCTACAGCAAACCACGTATTGGGGGTAACCACGAGGTATGACAAAGAAGAGAATGAGATATTTCTTTGCTGCTTTGTTTAAAACAACAAAAAACTCTTCATCAAGCCTGTTTTAATGTTCCAGTTTGGCTTGTTTGGGTCGTTATCAATGGACTATCTGCTTCTGTTTCTTGGCTTTTATAGTTTGCAGATTCTGGAGATAACTCCTGCTGTCATAATCCTTTGCTAATGCATCGGCGATCTTATGTTGCCTAGAGGAAAAGAAAAATGTAGCAAAATACAGCTCCACTTCTTTTTTAAAGATGCTTATACAGAGTGAATATTTTTATGTGTGACCTCTACTCATGAGAGTTGGAGGAGGTTGGGTGATCGACTGTGTTTGTATTGTTTGTCTGGACAATGTCTTGAAAAGTGTTGGGAGATTTTGATGACATTTTCTGCAGATTTTTTTTGGGTGGATCCAGGTATTGATGAGCGTTGTTTGATATGATACTTTAGAATAACAGTCAGATTCCTCAGATGTTTATGTTAGCGGTTTTGCAGAGGTTTGAGATGTGATTGTGTGCAGCTGTCTCCAGGGTAGACTGTCTCACTGTCTTCTCTGTTTTTCTCGCTGGTGTTGTCACATTGAGGTTAACAGTTATAACATTTGCCATCAGCAGAGCAGCAAGATGCACAGTCTGTGCTAATGTGGTTAACCCCCCCACGGCGCAGTCGGGCCTTCTGTGACTAAGCTGCTCTAAACCAGATGAGGACTGCTGACGGGATGTCTCAGGTTCCGGTGAGTCGAACTTCCGATCCAGTGGCTGCTCCTGTCAGACCTGCCTCGCCAGGTTTGACTCAGAAATTAAAGACAGTCTCAACTCTTTGTGTTTGGAGTGCTTCTGAACAAAGCATGAAAAATGTGTGTTTAATTTACTGAAGTATGTCCTCATCTCTCCACCGATTAGAGGGCACAGAAATTTGGAACCTGGCCTCACGCTTCTCCCGCAGTTCTAAACGTGGCGAACATTCGGCATTCACGAAAGCATCTCTTTGTGAGCACATTAATGTGAAATGCACATCGAGGCTGTGCACCTGATGTCGCATCCACCCATCATTTCTTCCCACTGGATGCTCTCCCGGCGTATTCTCCAAACCCGTCAGTCTTCTCCGCCCTTCCAGCGGTATCAGCTGCGAGGAAGGCGGCGCGTGCAGGAGAGTGTACCCAAGCCCCCAGCGGCTGCTATGAATACCAAAGCATGCCCCCTCCTTCCACTCTTTATCATTCCGCCCTAGAGCAGCAGTCTCCTTCTGGAGCATATATTCCCCCTATCCAACACCGGTTTACAAGTCTGCCTCCTTGTCGCACAAATGTGCCTCCTTTTCTTTTGAAGTGCGTGATGGGCAAAGACTTTAATTATAGAAGGTGAATGAAGACAATCTGTTACATTATCAGCACATTGGAACTATGAGCTAATGGCACAGCTCCTTAAATCTGCCCTAGATGTTCAGCGGCGGGCATCCCTCTGTGGTCCTCTTTGCTAATGCTATTGCTCTCTCTTTAAGCTGCATTGCGGTCACGAACTGACCAGAAACAAAGATGGTGTTTTTCAAATGAGCCATACCTCTCACTGGCAGCTGCCATGACTTGGCAGGCTTGTATAAAGGCAGTGAAGATGAGTGTGCGCTGATTCACCGTGACTGCCTCTTTCTGGTCAGTGAATGGTCCTGCTGCGCAGCCATCGGCAGCAGTGTCTCCGGGTTGCCGCTGTTGTAAGTGGACAGTCATTTATAGACACACAAACTCCTCCTCAGAGACTCCTTCTCCTCCTTTATTCAGTTTGACACCTCATTGGGACTCCCCAGGCCTTCCTGTCTGCCTCCCTCTTTCAAAGCAAGAATCGTACCTGAGGTTAGTCATGACAGCACATCAATATCAATTTCTCGTTTTCATCTAACCCCCTGTCAAATGTTCTCACACTGGAGAAGGGATATTAGTTTGAGCTTTCCGTGTTTGCATAGAAACTCCATTGACATTAAGCATTTTCCATATAGAATACAACACAGCATGCGGCCCCTACATGAGCATCCACATGGACCTGGGGAGGGCTCTATAACCCATTTCCACTGTAGGGTAATTGACTAGGAACGGCACTTCATGTTGCATTGTGAGGTTTAGCAGACACAGTAGGATTATGTCGGAGGAGGATCTAAGGTGGTTGTTTGAAAAAGTACCACCAACGGTTGGCCGTCACGACATTCAGAGACCGCACTGTAAAATGGTATGTAACACTTAGAAGTGAGCAAGCACACATTGATGTTTTCAACTGTCTATGTATTCATTCAGAAACATACAGAAGGAGAGTGGGAGCCATTCTCTGCTATGTATGGCATGGAGGTAGAAACGCTGGTCTTTGCAATAAACCAAGTGAAGTTTGATGCACGTCTGGAAAAGGGCGTTGTGATAGTGTTGCTCCTGTTCCCTCCATGTCTGCTTCTGGCACCAACCTCCAGATGAGGCACAGGTGCAGCAGGGGGTGTCCAGGCTGCAGCGGTCTGCTGGTTCTGAATGCTGTTGTGGGTTCAGCAGGAAAGCGCCACCATCTGAGTCTGTTGTTGGAGGAAGTCCTGCTGCAGGCAGATTAACTAAGGAATTGTTCCTTTTGTGCTGCAGCAGACTGGGACTGTGGATTGTGAATCAATGCACAGGTGCAGGGATAGATACAAGGGATGATTATTTGATCACTGACTGCACAATTAGCGCCCACCATGAGAAGATGGTCAGGGCCGGGTGAGGGTTAAAACAGTCTGGTAAAGTCAGGAAGAGAGAGGAGGGGTAGCTGGCAGCTTGTCCTGACGAGGATTCTCGTTTGAAGGATCTGTTGGATTGAAGATGGGGGGGGGGGGGTGTTAGGGTTAATTGAAAGAAAATGGGGTCAGACAAAAGGAGGATGGGAAAGATTGAAAAAGAACAAGAGGATTGAAGAGAAAAGGACTGGGTAAAGAAGGACCATTCATCATGATGCTAGCATTGATTCTAACTGGCGCTGCTCAGCCAGGATGTCAGTCTTATCTTAATTTGAGCTTCCTGCATATATGAAAATAAAAAATCAAGACGCAGCTGACATGATTTCTGTTTACTCTGAAAGCGAACACAATCGTTGCGGTGGAGCTCTAGTTTTCATCAGCATGCCTTTTGAATGCTGCAGAGCATCCTCTCTGGCTGGTCTCTGACGCTGAAGAAGTGTTCTGAGGAAGCTCCTTGTATTTATTCTCCCTTGAAATTTTGAGGGTTAATTGAGAAGTGCAATGCTCAAATGAAGACTGTTCCTTCAGTTGGGAAGTTTGATTACATGCCAGGTCATAAATCAAGTGAGAAGACTGAACCTCAGAGTTCAATCACCTGTTTGGCTGCGACTTTCCATACCAGGCCCTGTGCCCAGTCTGATGGACCTTCATCAATACTCATTCTGCCAGCACAGCCCACTCAGCGGTTTATTTGCTGTACTACCTGAAAGTATCGATCTCTGGCCGTTCTGCTTGGATTTAAAGCTCACCCCCCACCCCTCCAAACGCACATTCACAGTAGCAAACCTCTCAGCATCTGCTGTCAGAGCTTTTGGCCTTTGTGTGAAATGAAATCTGGGGTGATTAATGTCTGACCATTGTTTGAAGCAGCAAAGTAAAACGGACTTGGGTCATGTGTGATCGTGTTTAGCTACTCTGATTGATTGAAGTTTGCATCATTAGCATTACAGGATGTTAGCAGGTAGTTTACTGCTCTTCAGACAAGCACATAAAAAACGACATGCCGGCTTGAAGCCATGTTCTGTTCGTGTTATTAATGCATGGCATGCTCCCTTTCTCCCTCCATGGTGAGATGTCAGGCTGCTGGAGATGAGGTTCGTTGAGTGTCCTCATTAGAATGCATGAGCATCAGGATCTCAGCCTGACCAATTTAGTTTACTTTGCTCCTTAGCTTCTCTAACAGGTTATTGATCGGCTTCAATCTCATACCCGTTAGGGCAGCCGATGCATCCGGAGCTCCTGTGTGGGCTTGAGGGCTCGATCTTTCTGAAAAGTCAAGGACGCCAGGAAGATGTCTTGCTTTCAGTGTATTTAGCTGACAGTGACCAGTGATTGGTTACGATTGGATAGCCAGCCATCTCACTATTCCACTCACAGTATCTTTTTTCCTATTGTATGCTAGTAAGCCAATCACATGACACACTTTGCAGAATCTTTGTGCCCCCTGAAATGAGAGGTGGACTGCAGTTGTGTTAGGTTCTCTTGTGTTTGTTGTTGATAACTTTGCCTCAGGGCTCCGGCAGCATATCCATCAGTCACTGAGGCTTGCAGGCAAATTGACTCAAGAGATCACATGTGTCTTACTCACTGTGTAAAGTAAGTGGAAAGACGAGTCTTGCTGCAATCCTAATGTTGCACTTATGTAATTGTTGGAGCATTCACTCGTACTTGTCATTTAAGCCCGCCTTGCAATAGCAAGGGACTCTATTTGCTTTCCAAAATGATTCATGCTACGAATAAGTCCAACCCTCGAGGTGTGGTTCTTTGTAAAAACAAGAAGATGTTGTGATAGAAGTGAACTGTAAACCAACCTTCATCATTTAAATACACTTAAACTTATCTAATCAGTAACTTGCCCCCACCAAGCCCTAACAAACTGACTGAAATATCAAAATCTTTCGCAGTAAAGTTGTTAAAAATTCCTGCTCCTATTCCTATCTATTCTTATTGTGCCACAACTGAAGGGGTGCTGTGTAACTGATTTCCAAGAAACTTTGTTGAGAGTTTGAGCATCACTTCTGTTGTGCATACTTGGGGAGATAAACAATCTTTAAAAAAAAGCCCCATTCAAGAGTTGGAAATAAAACGGAGAAGAGAAATGCTGGCCTATTTATTTGCATCTGCATCAAACGGTAATGAAGTCGTTCCGTGTCTGTCTCTGAATGGTTTGTGGAAATCCTTCCATTAGTTTTTGCATGGTCTTGCTGATAAACCAAGAAACAGACATGAATGAGTACCAATTTGATGTTTTCAATTCTGAAATAAAATGATTTTGCAGCATTTAACCTCGGACTTCTGAACTAGAACTGGAGGCCAAATGTCTTGAAGGGTTTCCTAGTCCAGTTGTCATCTGACACAGAGACCTTCAATGACCTGGAGGACTGAGAATCTTCACAGATACAACTTGAGCCTTATTTGCCATTCTTCCTTCACTCCCCAGCAGTGAGCTTTTGGGATGAAGTAATTACCATGAGAGGTCATGCCCTGTCTACCCAACTACTGCACTCTGACTTTGGATACATAATCCAAGGTGTGTTGGTATGGTCTGTCCTCTGTGTGTTTCTGATATGGGATGGTTCTAGTCATTTGTTTGCCTCCATCAGATGTACAAACTGTTGTTATAGCACTTGTGTTGTATTGCTGTGTTGTATTGTGTTACAGACTTCTTAATGAGTCAAAACCAGTAACGTGACATTCCTTGAAGTCTCTCTGATGCCTTTTATTGGTAGAACACTTCCCTATGGAGCGTTGATCTGGGAATGCCGATCATCTGTGGAATGTAGTTATTTTGGATTTGTTGAGCTTTAAGTCCACCAGTGTCTGGTTACCAGTGGATGCTGGTTCTATCAGACACACAGGGTTCATATAAAACCTTGTCCTCATGAAGCCCTTTCACAACTGATGTTTTTACATTGTTCTCTAGAGATATAGGTAGTTCTCAAGATATGAACATCTAAGTTACGAACATTCGTAAATACGAACAACCAATTATAGCCATATCTGACAACTGTAGTTTCCCTTTCTGCGACAACCCACACCAAGCAATGTAACTTTAACTTTAACGTAACTTTAGATTAAGATTTCACGTCATGTCAAAATAACTGCAAATATCAGACTAAATGAATAGTTTGTTCTGATGTCAGACCTCATCCAAAATACAGCAAACCATTATCTGCAGGGTGAAAGTGAAAACAACTTTTTTTTTTTTTTTTTACTGTTTTTAACCCCAAACAAGTCAAAGAAGGACAAACATGCAGTTATCAAAAAAAACAAAACTGCCCCTTTTATATGGATCAATTCTAGAACATCTACCCTCAAGGTTCAGTCAAAACTGCCGGATCTCTTCTTTGTTTGTTTGTAGTCTTGTTTCATGGAAATATATTTGGTTGTTTTCATGTAACCCTGCTAGCAAACAAACAAACAAACAAACAAGCAAATAGTCCATCAGAAGGGGTATAAAACAACTACTTGGGTCTTTAGCTTGAGTATTATGTAGCTGTCTCTCCAGAGTTGAGTCAAGGCCCATCGTTTGTTTGCCAGTCCTCATCATCTTTTCTTCATGTCCTGTACAAGAAAAGTGTTTCGAAACGGCGTGGCCTTGGTGCAGCCATGTAGAGAAAGAAACACACATACAAACAAGCAACAAGTCCACACACAAATAAAACTTGGTGACGGATGAAGATCCCATCGCTCTTGACAGGCCACTCAGCTGTCAGTTGACCTGCTGACCCACCAGCGGGTCGGCACCAGTCGGCTCCATGCTGGAACGCTTCCTGTTGTCACAAAGCATGCAGGCAATCTGGTGTCAGCGGGATGACCCTCCGTGCCACAGTAGCTTTGCGTTTTATGCTAATGAACGGTGTTCCCTGGAATCATGGCCTCTGAAACGAGTCAGAACGTCACATCTGCTGCCCTCCCTAATGCTTCATGGTGTAGTTTGATGCAGTACCAGGCTTGTTGGTGACTTGAGGTTCCGTTGAGCTGTTAGACTCTATCAGCGGGAGAAGCTCAAGCTTTTAGTGGCATTATGGCATTTTTTATTGAACAGCTACCAGGGATAAGAGGGGGAGTCGTTTATTTGGTCTCTAGCATTGGCCTTGTTGATTCATTACACGACTGATGTTTGTAGTGACTGAATGATAACTTAATAGGCCCCCTGGACCCCCATGGCCCACCAAATGAACAAATCAACCATCAAGTCCACCATCAACAGAAGCATCCAAGTGTGAGTGTCAGCCCAAATTAGATAAGGGATAATTTATTACTGACATGGTGATGCAGTGGATGGCTTTATCACCTCTACAGTGAGTCACACATTAAATGGCAGCTTGATAGTCAGGCCTCTGTGACGACACCATGCTGACATCCGACGGTTTTACAGCAGTGATGCTCTCACGGAGCTGCTGCTACTTTTAAACTCAGGCAGACACAGTTCTTTCATTCTTTCGTTAAGAAGCTAATCTTTTTTGTCTGTATTTGACATTTCTAGACAATTATTGATTTTCATTCATTTCCATTTTTGTTGTTCACTTTTTAAAAGCTTCATTCTCTCGTGTTCAAGGACTCTCCGTCATCTTCAAGCTTGCACGTATTCAGAAAATCAAACCTGAATTGAAAGAAAAAACAGACATGGAGGGTTTTTGAAAAGAAAATGCACACGTCTTATGGTGCCTGTTATTTTGCAACTTGTCAAAATGAATATTGTAAACTGCCAAAAGCCACATAAACAGCCATGTAGCTTTGATATGTCAGGTGCTGATAGAGCGTGAGCGTCAGCTTGTGCAGCCCTTGATCCCTGTGTTCCATCCCAACCCTTCTATTCTTCTGGCGCTCTGTTTGTTCTCACCATCTGTTTGTTTACCCTGATTTATTGTTCGTTTTTTATCTCCACGGTACAAGGATCGCCAGCAATACGATATGCAAATACAGGCGGCTTCATTTGTCACCTAAGGAAAGTTTGCATGAATCACTGATGACCAGGATCAAGCAATTCCTTCAGCATCAGATGCTGGATGGAATTACGTCGGTCTCTCATCGCTTGTTGGTTAAAGAAATGAAGCCAGATCAACTGGATAGAATTGAACCCACTGATGTGGACGTACTCAGAGGCGTCCACCATTCCCCTTAAAAGCCGCTGTTACTCGCCTAATGATCCTCGTCTCTGTGAAAGTTTCTCCTATTATCGAGATGTGCCTCCATTCATCCATCACAGCCTGCTTGGTGATGCAGGATGGCAGGGCGCATAAGTGGCCCCCCACTCCCCTCACAACCCCCCCCCCCTTATTCTCTTCCTCCTTTCTTTCATGTCCTCTATCCTGTTTTCCTCTTGCTGGTCTGTGGATGCGTGAAGCCGGCTAATGTCGAGCAGGCTTCCTGCCCTTCATCTGATAGGCGGGCAGCCCCCGCCTCACGTTTTTCACATCGCTGACTTGACTCTACGTCGCGAGCATCCACTTCATCGTATAGGGAGCAGGTGCACTTTGCTTCAAATGAGATTACCACTTCCATGGCATTGAGAAACTCCTCTGCACCTCCCTTTTGTCTCCACGGGGAGGTTTAACCATAAGCTGTGTGCGTGAAACTAGCCACACTTGTTTATTGGTTTCGGGGAGTTTCTAAGTCGTGTAGTGTTTCCAGCCGGAGCCTGTTTTTCCAGACTGGAGGATGACGATGATGATGCTCGTCATTGCTTCTCTTACCGACTGAACCTGGTCGGTAACCCTGAATGTGTGTTGTTTCTGGCATTGCGCTGACAACCATGCATTCCATCTGTCCCTGTCCTTGACAACCGGCGTTGCTGGAGATGGTATCGAGGCTCGTAGTATCAGCTGACTACCAAACAGTATCGGTTACTCCCCCCACACAGGAAGGCCCTGGGAATGGGAATAACAGCTATTCTTTCTCTCGTTTAAAGATTTAGTGAGCGGTGTAGGGTTTAAAATGACTCCATCGTAATTAAGCCCACCCAGCTGAGGACAGGTAACGTCCTGTGTGCAGCGGACTGGTGTGTGTGTTTGTGTTGGACAATAGTGGAGCAGTGAGACCCGATGGACTCGTTGATCCCAGACACAGATGTGATCTCACGGAGCCGGGTCTGACTTCCTCTTGCAGCACTGCAGCTGTTTGCGTCAATGCACGTTCCGTCAATGCACGTTCCCGCAGACGGCTGCAATGTGAAATGATATTGTCAAACTACACGAGCCTCCAGCTCCCGCTTTGCAGAATTTTCTGTTTGCAATTAGACGTGGAGCTTGAAAGCGTTTCCTTTCTGCATGTTTTTAATCTGCTTCCCAGTGTTCTCACATATCCCGCTCTATCCAGCGCTCCTCCAAGGCGCCTTCCAGAGACTATTACGAGCCTTCCCTATCAATCCTGCAGAATGCAAAGCATCTGATGGGTTTAGAGTAAAGTCTCTGTTTGACTGATGATGAAACGTCTGCGTCAGCAAACAGAAAGAGGTGTATCAGTCAGGGGATGATAATAAGAGTGTTTGCTATCAGGGTGGGGGCTCATCGGAAGCGCATGAGAAATGAAAGCCTTTTGGAGGGAAGGGGCGCTGGGGAGGCGACGTAATGAGGACAAGGAGACATTTGACATTCTCTGTTTCAGGCTGGTTCAAGTCAGTGCAGAAGAATTGAGTGAGAGAAGAGGAAAGATATGTGGAGGAGAAAGAGGAGGATTAGGAGAAGAGTTTTGAGCAAACCTTTATACTTCATCTGGGAGGAGAAGAGCCTCGCCTTCGACTGGCTGTGGGGAGGGGCTAAATGAAATCATCCAACCCCTCTGACTGCTGCGTTGGCCTGCAGGTCACATGCATCATGAGCTTCGGCAACATCTTCTTCGAAACCCCACCAAGGTGTGAAACCCCATCGCTGAGGCGAACACTTCAGAGGAGTCATTGGAAGCGACAAAGCCGGATTTGAACCTGACTGATCTGGACACGGCGGAGAGTGGCGTTAATGAATAACCATGGTGTTCAGCTCCTTGTGGATGTTGCTGTACAGTAGATACTGGCTTTCACAGCATGCATGTAAATCTTCATCCGGCTTGATTTCATAACCCATTAAAAAAACAATCAACAAAGCCAATGATAGTTTTTGACTTTGGTTTCCTTGACTCTTGAATCGCGTTCAGAAGGTATGGCTGCTTTCAGGCCAAAGCCTCCCTTACACCGTTAACAGTGCTCGAGGGGGGGGTGGGGGTCTCCTTTCAGGGTAATTACACAACAAGGGGGCATGTCTCTCCTGAAAGAGGGTGGGAACTCAGGCTAATGGGGCCCATTGTTGTCCTGATCCAGGCTCAGACTTCAGGGAGGGCGTAGAGCCAATTATCTTTGACAGTCCTGTACTGGAATATTTGCTCCTTTTGTACATCTTGTTCTTGTATTTACTTAGAATCATCATTGTAAATGTCAAGGATATTTATTGTAACACATAATTTATCTACTTATGACGTGATGAGTTGTGCCCCTCTTCCTGGATAGACAATTTCAGCGACGTCCCTCAAAATTACAAGAGGTAAAGTTAGAAAGGAGGTGAATGAAAAGAATTGGGATTGTCCTAAATGTTTATCTGTCGCTGCCAGTCAGGGTTCATCACTGGGTAAAGTTGCTTAAAGGTGCTAAAGTCGACTGCAACTTGCTCTTCAGTAGAATCACACCACCAGAGATCCTGTATGGCAAAAATGTGTTTGAGTACTGACCATGGGGCTGGGGTCTACATCTCTGGTCAGGGTTTATGAGCACTACCAATCAATATTTATGAGTAACCATTGCTACGTACTCAATCCATGGACATCAAGCAGTTAGCACATCGCATGCGAGGCAAAAACCCCCCAAAAATCTGATATCTAGAGACACACTAGAGACACACACACACAGACACATGGACAAAGGCGTCTAAATTGTGTGGTGGGTGATCTTTTAGAAAAGAACAGGAACACATTTCCCTGTCTGCAGCTGGCAAAAGAAGCTCATACCTGTTCTTCTTGACCCCGAGGTATTTCCACTCTTCATTCAGTGGAAGTGAAGTAAGGGGGACTGACAGAAGAAATATTGACTCATCCCCAAAAGAAATGGAACCCCTTGACCTACACAGGAGGATTTAAAATGGTGGGGTAGAGCCTTACACCTTTTACCCTGTTGCACCGGTACCCTTCTTTTGCCCCACTGTTGTTTTCCTGCCCTTCTTTTCTTAATTGGTTGCCATCCAGCATCAGTCAATGCATTTTTATCCACTCAGGTACCTTTATCTATCTTCATCCAGAGCTCCCGGGAGTCGACCTCTTCTTTTTGTCCTCCAACTGCACAGCAAGATTGGAGGAATCTAAAGCGCCACACGAACTTCAGAGCGAAACAGTCTGTAGGAGAAACATCTGCTTTTTGGGTCTGAGCTCTAAGGGGGAGCGATCTTTGGGAGGAGCTCTCACATTCCTTTAAGTGCATGACTATGAACAATAGAACTTAAAGTTAGTCGGAGCTCATTGTTTGGTCTGAGTGTCAACAGACGGTCTGTAGCCAGACGGCTGTAAAATCAGCCGGAAACCTTGAAGCTCAGGTTTTTTCGTGCCAGATGTTTTTTTGTCGGTCGAGACTCCAGTCATTGCCATGTGACTGCTGCAACACTTGAAAAAACGTTATGATGTCCAGTTGCAGTTTGCAAGGAGCAAGAACCAATACAGAAGAAATGTTCAGCAGGCTTTCTCTGATGAGGAAGATGTTGATGCATTTCTGTGCAGAATGGGTTTAAAGTTGCAAAGACAGTGAAACAAAAGCACAAACGGGAGTCCAAGTGGAGATGGTAACCCTATCCCTATCCCAGGGAAACCTGGACGGGAAGAATCCAAGACGGCAGTTTTATATCAGACTAAAAGACAACTTGGTATAATACAGTTAATAAAACAGAAACTACTTGAAATGTCTCGCATTTAGTGAAATGTTCTCACCACAATGAAGAGGTTCTAATAAATCAGCTAATCGATTCATTAGATAATCAAATTTTTTAAGTAGATTTAATTGGTGGTAATGAATAATTATGATAATGCTCCTACTACGCCCACAAAGGGGTGGCAGTAGTGTCATTAAATTTTTTATTTTATTGGTCAATTTTAAATTTAAAAATGACTCAATTTTAGTGATAACAGATTGGTCAGAAATGAATATCATCTTGATCATGTCATTGTCTTGGTGCGTGTCTAATCCGTCTTGCCTTTTTTCTGCCTCATTTGTCACCTGTGGGCTGTGGCTGGGGGGGGGGGGGGCATATGTCAGACCCCTGATCCATTATGTAAACAGGTCTAGAAGGAGGACAAGCCTGGGTTATAAGCCGGGGCTAATTGGCAACATGTCGCTGAAACCCAGAGGGGATGAGAAGAGGCCATCCTAACCGAAAAAACCCCCCAAAACATTGCATGACTGGATCTTGTCCTGTTCAGTCCAGTTTGGGAGGACAAGGAGGGAGGAGGGGGAGGGACAACAATACAGTAGAGTTGATGGAGGTTGCCATCTCCAGCCTGTTGCTGTGCTTGTAGACCGTTATCAAAAATGAATAAATTATGTTAGTATAACATGATTTAATTGTTACAGTAGGGTTCTTTTTTCTTTTTTTTTTAAAAAGGTATAATCTGAAAATAACGTAGTATTTAGCAAAATGTTAATTAAGGTGATAAATCTTTATTTAAATGATGAATGCTTTACACTCTTGAACCACTTCATCAACCGTCTGCAGCAGATTACAGCTCTCTGCTTCTCTCATGCTGCTCTTTTGTCATCCAGTTCAGTCCTGGCCGGCTGACGCCGTCTTGAGGCCACGGTCAATCAGGTACGAGAACAAATATCTGTCAAAACGTGCCTGCATGGGGTCACTCCCCCCCCCCCCTAGGTGACGAGTTACAAGAAAACATCCCCCTGGCTTTGTTTTGGATTAGGCCAATTTTCGACTAGATGCCTGTAATCCCTGGATGATGCAGGTTTAAATCTGTTCAAGGAGGCAGAAAGACAATCTGGTCAGCATCAGTCTCCATCTGTGACTGTTCCACTAAAATATCTGCTCCAGCAGGATGCTCCCATTGCCAGCTGAAAAACAACCTGCTGCTCACATTCAAACCAAACACAAACCTTTGTTGGGGGTTTGTGGCATCGCGTTTGTCTGTTGCTCTTTGGAGGGATTACATGACCAGGACTAGTGATGCTCCTGGTTCACACATTGCCCAGATTATGGCTGGGCTTTGTTCCGAGCATGCTGTTCCATTTTAATTGCAATTGACTGTTATTTGGAGAGCTGTTTTTCTTTTTTTGGTTTATTTTTACATCATACCACAAAGTCGGCATTAAGATGGACATAGATTTGATGTAAATTCTGCAGCTGCTGTAACATTTAATTCATGTCAAGCAGTTTCCTGTTATTGCCCCCCCTGTTATCGGACCGATCAGTCTTTATATATCACTCTGCCCATCTAACATCCATGAATTATCCGATCCATTCTTTTCCAACACAATTGCGCTTGTTCTGTCTATGGGGATCAAATCAATGGAGCATCCATCCCCCACAGCGTGCTGCATCCTGGGCTTGTTTTCCAACTTGGATCGATTCTGCCTCACCGTAATCCTCCCCCTTTTCCATGCCCGTTCTCCCTGATGCAGCAGCACCTCCATCAGACAGCTATGTGAAGGAGACTCCTGAGTGCAGGATTCCTCCCGGGTCAATGTGCAATGCCTTTCATCACGGTTCCAATACAGTTTATACCTGTTGACGTGGATACATGCTAAATAGTTGTCCAAAAGGGACTGTACACTAGAATACTGTCTTTGATTGACCAGGGAGAAAATGTATCCCCAGCAGTTCCACTGAAATAAAAGTTGATTTCATACTTTTTACCAGAAAATGGGGTAAGTGTTAGGAAATGAAAATGGGTATCAAATGTTCTTTTGTTCGTTTTCTTCGTCTTTTTGTAGTGATGTTTAACCCGTCCATGAAAGTGTCCAGTTGTTCAGCACAGGTTGATGTGCTGATGAAACTGATGGCGTGTGTGCCCTCTCCCCTCCTCCATTAGTCCTGCTGATGGACCAGAGTAAAGGAAAATGGTACAACGGGTAATTGCTGGGGTTTTGACACTTGCTCTTTCTTCCATTTCTCTCGTCTCCTTGTTCTGCGCCTTTCGCTTTCCTTTTTACTTCCCTTGCTCTGTGCTCTTCCTCGTCTTTGGCCTTTGACATGTCTGTTCCTCTTGCTATTCCCTCACCTTCTCCTCCAGCGGTTCTTGTCTCTGACATTACATGGTTTACAACCTCTGTCACCTCCCTGCCACCCCCCGCCTCCCTTCTGACTCCTTGTTTGCTGCTGCTGGCTTTTATTTAAGAGCTGCTGGGGAAAGAGTTTATTTTCTCATTACCAGCCCTCCCTCATTAATGGTAGAGCTGAGGGGAGGGTGTGTTGTCTCAGGAGCATGTGATCTTCAGTGTTTTCTGTCCTTATTCATAGGTTATGGTTTGTGCACCATGGTGTGATGGGTAACACATAAAACCAGTATCAATCAAACTTTTAATTCTACCTCAGAAATTTTATTCTCACCATAGTTCATGTTTCCTGAAAGGGCGAACAGGATTTTCCTCTATGGAAACATGTTTGTCAAATCAATATCTCATTATGTCAGATGTTCTGCTGTTTGGAATGTGTTAAGATTTATTTCATTGGACATTTGGTTCCGTCCCCCCACCTTCAATCCAACATGCAGTACTGAAAGCTGACTCCACAACAGTTGTGTGATTTTCATTGATTTAGCTTCCTACTTGTTGGAATAGAGTTTGCATTGCTGCGGTCTGTTCTGACCAAGTCTCCTTTGAAAAAAAGTTTTTAATCTCGATGGGACCTTCCTGGTTAAATAAAGGAAAAACAAATTGAAAAAAAAAACAATAAAAATGTTTGCAAATGCAGAAAATTTTAGACAATTTTAGCCAAGCCGATAACAATAATGAACGATTGAAACATTTACTGGAGAAAAATAAGTGGATTGTGTTATGTGGGTCAAACTGTGTGACTCAGACACAATTCAAAAATCATTAAACATTTTAAACACAGCAACCAAACACTGAATCAAATTTCTTTGATATACTTATTTATGTTTCCATGGTTGATTTTAGGATCTAAAAGTTTCCAGATGTGATTTCTTTTTTTTTAAAGAGAGATTATGTTCTGTTGACGATTCTGTTTGTTTGTATTCAGGTATCCAATCAACAGGTACAACCCAGATCACATTCTATAGTAATATTAATGCTATTCTATCTTCAGTGAAATGCAGTTGTGCCAGATGATGATATGTTGGTACTTTGGCCTCTTAATGTAGTTGTAGCTGGGGATTACGTCACTCTGTAGCACCAGATGCTGTAAAGACACCAGACGGATCTGACAAGATTTGAATCCTGATCTTTGGTTAAGATAGTTTAAAACCATCTGAGACAAATTCATGTCATTCACTTTTGATCTTATCTGCCAAGATACAATAAAATTGAAGTTCACAAAATGAAATCCAGATGTCATGAAGTGTGCACCCCCCTGCCCCCTTGGGCCCCACTTTGACTGTCAGATATGGTACAAGTTTATTGTAATACAGTGCACCCTCCCGCATTTGCACATCAACGCTCGCAACTTCACCTCATCATTGATTTTTGGTAGGTAGTCACGTGATACCATGCGCGCATTCTATTGGCTGACGGCATCCGGAAGTGCGCTCCATTCCATGAGTCTCAGACTTAAGTGAGACACAAAAGTTCTTTTAAACAGTCGATAAGAGTTTGGGAAAGGTAATACAGATGGAAGGTGGTTTAATATCAGTATGTGTAGGGTTCATAAATGTTATATTACCCTAAATATTAAGATAAATATTTTTTCGCTCTATCGCAGAATTCATTAATCGTTTGTGTGGTTCCTGGAACACATTAACCGCGAGTAACGAGGGCACACTGTAGAATATTCCCTGATTTCCCAGGGAAATGTGATGCAGTCTTAATGAGGCTGCAGCACAGCCGTTTTAACCTGGATCCAGGTGTCTCAAAGCCATGCCCCCTCCTGTTTTTTTTCTTCCTGGCCTGTAAGAAGCTGTTTTGTCTCCCAGGAACATGACATTTTCATGGGAAGGAGGGGTCAAACATTATCCCAATGCTTCAATGGTTATTAAGATAATTTCACTGCGTGATGTCATAATTTTGTGTTAGAAAAGGCTTTGTGGGAATGTCAAGACCTTACGTCATTACTCAACACGGGACTCAGTGAAGCCCGTGTTGTCTTTAGATCGCTTTCTTCCTGAAACACACACAGACACTGACACACATACACGTGTGTGTGTCATAGTTCATTGTGTTCTGTCTTGATGATGTGTGCTGGCTTGTATTTGACAACGTAAGTGTGTTCCCTCATGTTCATGTCATCAGTGTGAAACCATTTGCACCATGACTCCACATGCATATAGTTGCACAAGATGAACACGGGTGGAATTTAATTCTGCCACGGGCTAAAAACTCTACGGGGATCCCTGATCATGATGTACTTCCCATGGTAAATGTTGTGAATGCTAGATGTATGTAACTTGTTCATCACAATTACTATTCCCACCAGCATCAAACAGGTGAAAATGACAAATCACAGCTCTTGTAGTTCCTGCAAGGCATCTTTGTGACCGCCGTAGGTGTACAGGTAGTCCTCAACATACGAACATTCGTCTTAAGAACATTGGGAGATATGAACAAACACGCGCCACGAAATGCGACTACCATATTGTCCTGTAGTTCTACTTTGTCACAACCACCACTGAGCAGTACTGCTGGATGCCCATGTCTCCAAAACTCGTCTCTCCCTCTTTGTTTGCATAATTGTTTATTTTTTGTTTGTTGTCTCTGTGAGGATCTCGGAATGTCAGCCCTTTTTCCTTGGATACTCTATTGTTTATCATGGATAATAAAGCATAGGCTAATGAAGACAGTGGTAGTGGTGACCATCTCTGATGACAACTCTGCCTCTGACCGAGAATAACTCTTTCTTCCTCCTCTTACTTCACTCTACGATCCTTACAATGGATCGTCAACATCAACAGCTGACTCTGCTGTTGTTGTTGGATTTTGTTGTTTAGATCATATATTGAAATTTAATAACTTACGAAGAATTCAGTTTACTAATAGTCTCTCCGGACTAATTGTGTTGGTACATTAAGGACTCCCTGTAATTACCTTTTTGAAGGTCCAGATATTCTGTGATGCTGCACCAGGTTTCTCACATTGCATTCTCACCCTGTTGTTGTCACAGTCCAATTATAATTGGGCCCAGTAGAATACAAAACATGAGTTTGTGCTGTCCTGCACACACATGCCCCTTTAACCACCCATGCACTTTGTGGTTTTTAAGGATTCACCCCAACACCCCCACAGGCACGGCATTAATTACCATCTGAGGGCACATTGTTGTCTTATCTGGTCCCAGCAGAAGGACACCGCTGACAGTCATGACATTTTAGGGAAGGTTGTTTTCCCAAAGAGCGAAGAGAACTGACACTGTGTGAAAGCCCGTGTTTTAACCTCGGATCCTCAGATGTCACCTCGTTGTGCCCCAATGACTTGACAAGCTGTGGCGCCGTGTGCGATGCATGTCGCTCTGAGGCGGCGCTCATCCTAATGTGCCGCACGCGGGCGGCTTGGCTTTGCCTGCTTGACCTTGATGCTTGCTGTGGATACGAGTCTGAGGGTGTGTGTAAGCATCATCAACAGGCCTCGCCCCTCAAAACATCACTGCACTTGAATTTGTATTTCCATCAAAACGGTGTGTGTGTGTATGTGGTTTTGGCCAGTTGTTTGATGTATGTGTGTGGAATTAGCGGTGTCAGATTCATTAGTGTCGTGGATGAATTGCTCTTGGTGCTAAAATGCGTGTGTTGGGTAGATAGATAGATAGATAGATAGATACTTTATTAATCCCGGAGGAAATTGCATAGGGGGGGTGCTCGGCTGCTCACATGGAGACTTTGAATGTGTGGTTGGGTAATTGTGCAAGCGGCAGGTATTGGTGCACTTGCTGCTCTCGGACCCATCCTTATCCATTCCAGCAGGGCTTCAGCCACACCTCCAGCATTTGACGTGACCATGGATCAGAAACATCGCCATGGACTACATCCAAGCTGTGGATAAAGTGTTTATTAGGCATAAATTTTTTATGACAAGTGAGGCTTCTGAACAGATAAAAAGTTTGTGTGTTTCCTTAATTTACTCCAAACTTGCACCACTTCTTTTGTTCCTCTTTTGCCACGGTGAATTTATTCCTCAGTTTTTCCTTTGGGTATGTGACAGAACTTTTATTCTGTTTTTTATGTTTGTTCCACTCTAAATAAAGACACGACTTGGCCTTGGAGGGAGAATGTGCATATTTTGCCCCAGTGACTAACACATTTCAGAGAGCTGCATGTCATAGAAAATATCTTTGTGTGATCACAGTTACACCCTGTGAGGTATGCTGCTAGTCAGCTTTATAATACTGCATAGGTGTTTGTAGCTCTTCAAGTAGCTCCTTTTATAGAAAAACCTTATCAGCTGTAAACCTGCAGAAACCTTTCCACCATTCTGTATCAGGGACACACCCCTGCGCTATTAAGACCTTGTTGCTGGATCTGATTCTTATCAGGCTCTGGGTCAGCCTTTCCCTTGCATACTTGCAAGTGTGAGCTTCCAGGAGGTTGAGTAGAACATGTTGTTGAAATCCACCCACCTCGATCCAAGCAGGGAACAATGGGAATATTGTTCCTGCGTCTGTAGATCCTTGACCACCTCAACGCGGTGGTGTGTCGCCTTGCATCCTCCCATTGGTCAGCGTTTGTTTTACGTTCGCCCTAAAGGTTTGGCTCTCCTGGGGAGGGCGCACCTCAGAGAATTAGTAGAGTTAATTCAGGCTTTGTATTTTAAACACACCATTCATGTCTGTTGTGTAGATTTTTTTTCATGCTGTTTTCTGCCTCTGCTTTTCCTTAACACTGACAAAGCTGGTGGCAGCCCGGCACCACCAAATACAGACTGCAGTTGGATGAGGTGCAAGACTCTCTAACAGAAGGTGAAAGGATCGGGAGCCCCATGCCAGGCAATCTCCCAGATAATGGAATGTGGCCGCTTCACAACATTCATAAATATTCAGATGAGGTGAAATGAGGCTGCCCGAGAGATTTGTATGGCAAACTGTCATCAGCATGAGTAAGACGACACAACTGAGAGCTCTGCCGTGTTTGTGCTGAGGTTTTTTTTTCTGTTGTGTAACAAGAATTGGGACTGTGGGTGGTACCGGTCTCTTTTTGATGAGGTTGGGTTTTAAATATGATCTGCATTGATCCCATCCCCTCAGTCTGAATGGGAATGAACAAACATCCCACTGGCTCCAAGAATTGACGTCTGCAGACCAGCTGAGGCCCGCTGCACATCAACATTCAGCCGACGCCCCTCCAAGCATGTGTCTGGTTGAGCAGCACTATCCCCGTGGGTCGCCGCCAAATACTGGAATTCTAATGACTAAAAGTTTGTGGACAAAAAAAGGTAGCAGGATGTTGGTAGAAGCGGTCATGTCCAGCTCGGAATTTTTGCGCTTGTGTCTGTTTAATCCCAAAGAGCTCAGTTTGATGTAGTTAAGGAAACTGAATCTATATCTAATATCATCACAGCTAAGATATTAATAGGGCATCTCCTGAGGTGATCCCAGTAGGATGTAATCATGACAGAAGATTGGGTTTTATCCAGAATTAATGGGATAGACTAAAGTAGATTAGCGTCTGTGCTACACTAATGGCCCTTCGGACCTTTTCTCAAGTTATCAGTTGTTTAACAGAGACAGACCAACATTAAAACCTGGAAAAGACACGTTGGTTTGCTATTAATTCCCACAGATATTCATTGTCCTCAGAGGATCAACAATGCAGATTTTAACCATCCTCCAACTTTTGCCTTATTGATACCAGTAGGTTAAAGATTTTACTTGTCCTGTGAAATTTGTGATCAGGATGCTGTTCATCGTTATAATCTACCGTTATGGGTTAGCGAACGTCAATATGCTAACACACAGAACTAAGTTAGTCAGTGGCATCAGTTTGAGCATGTTGGCATCAGCGGCATTTCGCTGCTCACCCTCTGGTTGGTTCATACTTAAGCAGCGTGTATGTTTTGTACAATTCTATTCACAAAAGTGATTTAAAGCTTGAGTTAAATGTGTGAGTCTCTGTCTTTGGGTGCTGCTATCATACATTTAACTGTCACACATTTCACAACCCAATCAAATAGCACTTTGGCAGCCATTGATTGGAGCCATTGATCATGCATTACTCTGAGATTGAATGTTAATGTATGATCTGTGTGCAACAGAATGCATGTTGATGTTGCTGCTGCTAAACGCTGCTGGATGGAGGGTTTATGTGGCTCGGATTGATTTTGCGTGGAAAGAGAGGACATGCCTTTGAGTGTATATTCTGCATCTATTTGCTGCCCTGCTGGGTACTCAGTCCATGAAGCGACCCCTGGTGAACTCTGGTGTCCATGGCACCTCCATCATCAGGGAACACTCAGTAACTGCTGCTGCTCAGAGTAGTTGTCATGTGGAAACCCGGAGGGGGGGGGGTGCTAGAAGAACACTTGATTCATCCACACACAAAAAATTCTTTAAAAACACAGACAAGAGAGACCATCTGGCGTGATGAAGTAAAGGGGGTTCTTGGGTGGGTTTGGTGCCTTACTCCATGTTGAGCCCCCCACCCCCATATTCTATACACTAATCCTCCTGTAGCCGAAGCAAAGGTACGACGATGAGGATATATGAGACAGGACAAGAGGAAGAGCAGCCGAGGGATGTGGCCCTTTGTGTCAAGGACGCTGACTCCTTTGACTCCCCTGTACCACTTTAAGGACACCGATGGTGTGTGTGTGTGATGCATGTGTATATTTGCGGTGGTGGTGGTGGGGGAGAATCAGCGGAAGGGAAACGGGCTCACAGCTCATTGGCTGGGCTTTGGCTTCTTTGCGTCATGACTGGCCAGTGGTCACTCATTGGCTGATCATGTCTACCAGCCCTGGGATGAAAACCCGAGTAGAAAAGTGGAATTTGACCTTCTTATCTGTGATAATGATGCAATCCTAAAAATATTCTATCTTCTATTTCCATGTTTGTGACTTTTTTTAAATGGCGGAGTGCAGATGCGATTGTTGACTCATTCAAGGGTAGGAGGTGTGGGTTGAGCTTAGAGAAGACATTTTCAAAGGCTGCTTTTACAAATTAACTCGTGACAATGCATCACATGTTTTCAAGCGTGTCTTCACATCAGTCGGCAATTAAGTTCTATCGAGGTGGAGTCCCTTTAATGTACAGGTTAGGTGACTCTGACCTTGGCGGCGGCGCCTCCAGCTGCTCACAGGTAACATCTGGACCATCGCAGTTATTTAGCACACGTGTCAAACGGGTCATGACGTGGGAGGGAGTTGGAGCTGCAGACTTTCAGAGCTGGATTTCTGCAGTGGGATGAGATACTGGTAATGATATTGTTTTGGTATTGCAGATAAAGTGTTTGATTGATGTTTTAAGAGAAGCTCACAAATGAAAAGGGCAAAAATAGGAGGGAAAAGTTTCCAGTGGGATGGACAGAAATGAGATAACGGTGGAAGGAAACACTTTCAGACAGAGGAGCGAGAGAAGGGAGATCTCTGTGGCACTGAGAGCTCTCAATGCTGCACAACCTGAATGACTGCATATCAGATAGCAGCTGAAAGGTGGCGCCCCCCCGCCAGAACTGTCACAGCAGCCCTGATGGGGGGTTTTGAAAGGGGCATCGGTGAATAGGAATACTGGATCTGTATCCAGAGTCTCTTCTACACCTCTTCAGCATAAAGTATGACAGTTTTATATTATGTGACTTTGGCCATCATGAGTGTCACCATTTATCCTCTACTGCTCACATAATCCACCATATTAAGTTTTCCTTTCACGGCTGGTACAGAAAATGTTATGGTCCTTGGGTTCCTCCGTCCTACATCCGTTGGTTCTGTTAAAGCCTGCGGCTAGCTGTCAGACTTCTTGTTAGTTTATCCTGCTCCTCTATTCTCAGCCATAACAGCCTGATAAACTATTGACGGGCCTAAGTAACAATCTAATGGTGTGGAGAATTCCAAAATGGGCTCTTAAATGAAGTGGCATCTTGAATCTAATTAGTTCTAGCTGCTGATAACACAGCCAGCCCAAATTCAGTAATACCATTTTTTGTAATTAACAGGACTGACTGATAAATAAGGAGCTTTTTTGTCAGATATTAATTAATGCACTTTTTTCAATCCAGCTGCTAGTGTGTGTGTGTGTGTGTGTGTGTGTGTGTAAATGCGTGTGTGTGTAAATGCATGCGTGTGTGTGTAAATGCATGCGTGTGTGCATGTGCACTATGTCATGATATTCAAGCCTGCTTGGATATCCCATTTTTTCAAGTTGGATTTGAGCCACAACAATCAGAAGACATGAATTTGTGCATTAACAGCGGTACACATCATCAGCTCTTCACCATCTGCTTGCAAACAACCAGTGGGAGTTTGCTGTCATGCATATATTCACTACCACCGCATCTGTTTCCATTGAACACCGTATCAGAGAGTACATCCATGCTGTTTAGGGTTAGTTAAAGGTGACTGCTAATGATCATGATTATTAAATTGATTCTTCTGATGTGAATGTAGATGTAGTGTATCAGGCTAATGGACGCAGGTGAGCCCCCCCCTCATCTCACATGCTCTAGTTTTGTTTCTTGACTCACTGGTTCTCAGTCGACACTCCGCGCCTTTACACATCCCCTCAGAGATTCTGCTCATGGCCGCCACTTGGTTGTCGATGTTCAGTATCGGTGTGGGGATGGAGAAAACCTCATGTGTGGGTGTGAGTGTGGGGGGTGGTTGTGAGTCCTTCCTCTTTCGCTAATATACGAGGGGAACTCTACCACCATTCCTTGTTGCATTAAAGTAAAGTCAGTTATGCTGTTTCTCATCTTTCAACAGTGCTCAGACGAAGCGGTCAGGTCCCTACCGCCCCCTCCGGCATGAGGGTAAAATATGACCCTAAACCCTTTCCTCAGTGGTTGCTGAAGCATTTCATCAGTGACAGAACACAGGAGTGATTTGCCGCCGACAGTACCCATCCATTCATTTAAAGGCTCAGTCCTGTGATGGGTGGGGTTGAAACAGGTGGTGTCAGACCAGCTCCACCCCTTAATGACAGTCATAACCTGTTCGTGAAGGACAACTCCTGAGGGCAAAACATACTGCATGCTCGGGCCGCATGATGAAACATTTCTGAACGTTTAAGTTTTGTTTGTTTTTGAAAAAGTTTTGTTTTTAATCTCTGCTAAATTTAATTTCCCTATTCTGATTGCACCTAAAAGCAGGAGACCTGTCATCCTGTCCATTTAGACATTCAGAACCTGGTCGGAACCAGCTGATGCTTTGATTGCTGATAGATTGGCGTCTGTGCGTGTAGACTGATTGTGTTGTGGACCGGCTTTACTGTATATCCAAACTGCTTCCATGTCATGGACATGCAAATAAGCTGTAAGCCTGTGTAAAACAAGCCAGGTGTAACTTACTGCAGGCAGAACATTTCTACAAGGTTGATTTTATTAGTATTACTCTAAACATCTGTCCTATTTGTTGATCTCTTTGGATCCAGGGAAAATGACCAATGTTAAATAAAGGACAGACATTTTTATCAGATTCCCTGCATGCATACTCCACACTCAAAACTTTTGTCATTGCGAATGTCCTGCTCAGTCTTCGAGGATTCTCTCATAAAATAGAAAAAAAATCTGTTCAGAGCTCATCTCTGGCCCAGTTACAGATGCAGCCATCAAACCGGGCTTCCACTCCGACTGATCTTCATGACACAAACAAGAAAACTGCTTTGGTTGCTGTATCTGCAGTTCTGAAAAATGAGCACTCCACCTCGCTCGGAGCAATCTGCAGTTTTTTGTGTTATGTGGGGGCTGATATTCATTTCCAGCTTCATTTTTTTTGAATGTGCGTAGAATTTCAAATTGTGCAGAAGTTGACCTTTCCTGCATTGTTTCCTGCAGCAGGTTTGGTACCACAGAGACCCAGCACAGCTTACAGGTCTTTGTGGGTGAAGGTGGCCCAGCGAAAGAGGTGGAGGACTGGTAATAATGAAATCCAGCCAACTTGGTCCATTGGTAGAAAAATCTAGCAGAGTGATGGCTCAGCTATGATCAATTTCACATGGCGGCATCTCAGCAGGAATATGTCACAGTCCCTCCGAACATTTCTACAATACCTGTATCTGTACCCCTTTAAATAGATTGTTTTCAGTGTATTCCCGTAGCCTAAAGATACCCACTGTGGCCCAAATGTACCCCAAAGATATGCTCACTGTGGCCCAAAGATACACAATGGATCACACCATTTTCAGGGGACGCTTTAAAGCCTTGCTACATGAAAAGATATTGATTGAATTTTAAAGATAAAATTTACTGTATATACTCAATGTCACAACACAATTTCATGTAATCACAGTGCTTAAAATTCTTCATTCTGACTTGGACTCCAGTCCAGCTTGGGTTTGTAGTCCACTAACTGAAATGTTGTTATTGTTAATCAACAATAATCTGGAAAAGGGTGAAACCATCACATCTTACATTCCACTGCTGCCTCAACTTCAGTGACTAAAATAGTTTTTGACAGCACAAAGAGATGTCACCCATACATTTCATTTATGTGTCCTACCTGTCTTTTTGGTGGTGGTTTTCATTGTTGTTATTTTATTGTTGTGGTTGGACTCATTGTGCTTTACAATAGTCTAAGTGACAAGTGAACAAGGCGGAGGAGGAAAATACACAACATATTCCACGGAGTCAAAAATAGACTTCAGTGCAATGCTTTTTTGTCACAGCTGTTCAGTGAATGCATCTACAGTTAAAGATGTTGACATGATCAATAAATGAGGACAAATGCTTTTTAAAACCACATATCAAACAATATATTTTGTCAAAGTGTCAAGTGGAGCTTTGTGCTTGGTCGAAAGAGGTATGTAGTGATTAGTTGTTTTTTATCCTCCTGGAGGACTTTTTTTTGATTGGTACTGTATGTCTTTAATTATTTTTCTCTGAAGCATAAATTTAAAAAAGTGGAATTTCAAAATTACATTACCCGGACTTCACACACGTGTTTAGAATAATCAGTCGTGCCCTTTGATATTTTTCCTGGTAATTCGACTTTTTGTTGCATCCATGGTTTTTAAAGTGTGAAGCAAGCCTCTTAAACTGTACTTTTATCACACTTTTTCCATGCATGAACTGCATTCTATTGTTATGCCTTCTTTTTTATTTTGCATGGTTACTGTGGAAACAAATTTATTTAAGTGAAAGACATGTCACTACATCTTTGCTTCACCAAATTTGAATTCTGCTAACATGACTCATCTTATTTGTGACACATTAGAAGAGCTGTGGTTAATTAAAAATTGGGAACGAGATCCTGAGTTTAAAGCCACAGTAGAAATCTTTTTATCAACAAGGTTTGAATCTGTGGGTTTGCTACATATGGAGGAAATAAGAACAGTACTTGCAAAACAGTTAGGTAACCCTTAAAGTTTAGTTTTGAATATAGTGCAGACATGTAAAATTGTAATGGGGTAATGCTTGTTCCATATTTGAAATTCTTTGCACAATGTTTTGCTTCACACCTACTCATACCTGCCACATTTTAATAGGGATTTTATTCTGCAATCAGACATGAAACTTCTGCATAAATATCACAACATGATACCGAGGCAAAATAGATCCAGATGCTTCTGATTAGCAGTGTTAGAGATATAAATGAAGGTTGGAGGGATAATCAGAAGTCTTGCAGGATTAAGGAGCAGGAGGAGGTAAAGTGGTGCTATTATGGAGTATTTTAAATACTGACTTGAAGAGCAAAGAATAGTGGGCTGAGAATGCATTGTTGCATCAGATTCAGAAACAGGTCGTTCAAGTCAAAGGTATTCATAGCTATCATGATATTTTGTGTTGTGATAACACCATTTGGCTCTCCTCTCTGTGGAAATAGCATTTAAATGAGGTACAAAATCCAAATGTGAATCGAATCTGTCACCAATCATACATGCACTTTCAAATAATTATTTCTGTCACCTCTTCTTGACCTTGGTAGCTCTTCTTTCCATTCTCCCCCCTGGACAGTAATGACAGAAGTGAGAGCAAATTCCTAGAAAATCAGCATTATTGTTTGGCTTTATTATCCAATGAACACAGTAGCCAATAGGACGGACAGATCAGTCTTGCTGACATTGTCCCCACCTGTCCTTGAAACAGCCAGTCTGTCTGACCACCAGACCCTGTTGGTCTGGGATGTTTGGCTCATAAGACCCAACCTCTCTGAAGACAGCTGGTCAACATGCTGAATCACTGCAGTGATGGAAGCTGACAGGCATGCAAGGGAGCCCTGAGCCAATCAGGAGAGAGGAGGACATTTGAAATGCAGGAGGTACCTCCGGTATGAATGGCCTGAAGAAGAGAAAAGATATGACCGGGGGTAAATGTCAAAGTTTGGTCAATGATTGTCCAGATATGAGTTCTGTAGATTCAGGGTTGACTTTAATATATGCTGGAGTTTCAGCTGGGGTGTACCCAGCCTCTCGCCCGTAAACGGCTGGGATAGGCTCCAGAAAACCTGCGACCCGTACTTCAGATAAGTGGATGAAGAGGAGATGATTAAGATGGACAACGAGACCATTGTAATTGTCTCGTCTGCCATCGTAATGAATGAATGAGTAAATGATGTTGCTGTTGGGTTACTGGGACATTTTGAGTGCCCTACCTCTCTTTTCAGTCAAATGGTGTATCAGAGTCCGTCGACGGTCCCTCAAACTCTGATCAGATAGATTTGTCAGCATTTTGTATTGAATTCCTCCCTCCCCAGTGTCCTGTGAGGAGGCTCTATTTATTCCTGGTGGTTCATGTGAGTTTAATCACATGGAAACAGCTAGCATTCACCTGGGGACGGCAGAATTAATGAATGTGAGAGACGGCCAGCAGATGGATGGGGAACAAAATGCCTCAAAAGGAAGACGTGGAGAAAGGCTGTAAGTTTTAAAAAGTGTCTGCTGCCAACTCAGTCACTGAGTAATGACAAGGAGAAACTGTCTGCAGGGGGACTCATTTATCTGAGGCGCCCCCCCTCTGAGGAAAGCTGTAGGACTTTGAGAGAACCGGCGTCTAAAATCTGTCTGACTCATAGAAACATGACAGACATAAGGAGTAAAACCTTTCTGACATTGATGAGGGTCTCCAACAACAGCTGTACCAGTCATAGATGGAACCTTCTGTCTGCCTGTGAAGATTTAGAGAAAGATGTCATTGTGATTGAAAATGATTGAGGATATGTGTCCTGGAGAAATAGAAGTCAAGTTATCTAACCTTTCTTTTTACTTTCTCTGTCCTCCACTTCCTTTTTTATTATTGGTTCTGAATGAATTCCTGTTATAATATTCAGGGCAGGGATTTGATGGAGGTGGATTTAGCTGAATGTGTAATCACCAAGGTAGATGACACTTTGCACAGATTTTAGTGTTTTTAAAGCTAAGGACAGTTACAAGAGGATAAAAGAACCAATTTGTTGTTTTTTGTGAATGGTCTTCTGTTATCTCATAGTGTATTGGGTTAGGTGATAGGACAGAAGGCAGAATAGACAGTTTCGTAAGTAGTAAGAGGACGGTTCCGTTTCCACATACTCTACTTAAAGCTCTCAAGGTGACGTTATAGGTTCAGTGTGATACTGCATTTCCATTTTACTGCTTTTGGTATGGTACCCTTGGAAACCACATGCAACCCATAATAAGTGTACATAAACCTTAGGTGTGTTGAGTTTTTACACTACACACAGTACGCTTAAACGATAGAGGAAAGTTTTCCAGATTGTTATCTGTCGTTAGACTGCTAATGGCCTCCCATAAACCACTTTCCTGCCATATCAACAGCACACTCGTCAACCCCACACCCATCATGCATTCGTTTCACTTTTTTTTTTTCATTGCAGCTTTCAAGCTTGGTTGAGGTTCTCTGCTTTAACGTCACCTCTAGTATTGAATTAGTGCCCCAGTACCTCAACAGGGGTCAGTCTGAGGAAATATCTCGAAAAATAACTTTGTTTAGTGAGGGTTTCTTTTTTCATGTGGGTCCTTCTTCTTGCTTCCTGTCTGGCTACAACCACGTTAGGTGAGATTTATATTTTCTTTTCAATACATTGAAAGTGTATGTTTACTGTGTATCTACAGTGGTTTTGTTTGCATTGTTACCCAGTGAGAATTTAGTGGCATTCAAATTTAGACTAGTTTGAGTTTGTAGTCATTTATTTCTAAGATTATTGGCGTATCTTTGTAACTGAGTATTTGTATGCTTGTTTTGTTGGTGTAGTTGTGTTATTTTCCTTCACTGAGTCCCTCTTTGCACTTGAGAAGCCAGTAGATTCGTGTTTGCGTTTGAGCGTGTCTGCCTCTTTGAGCCCCAATGTCATGCAGGAAATAGTTATTTGTACCTCATGATGCTGCATCAGGTATAGTGGTCAGACTGCTGGTTTTCGGGGTGGAGGGGCCACACTGGTGTAGCGCTCAGGAGGTCGCATGTAGGGTGGCACATCCCCCTACCTTACAGCCAAACATATAGAGATGTGACCCCATGACACCTTGTAGTGTGTGAATTCAGTAATTGTTTGGTGCCAGCTTGCAAGGACATTCAAAATTTAACTGAATGTCCCCCACTGTATATTAAATGTTCCGGTAGGTGCTTTGGCATCAATGATTCTGTCATGCATGGCTGGAGAAATTAACACACATGGATATAAATATTATATATTGGTATTGATGTATTTCTTAAGTACTGTGTGGACAGAGGAATAACAATAGGTTGAAACAAAGCTCTGTCACCATCTGAGCAGCATGAACGACATCCTCTCAATGGTTGGTATACTCCCAAAGAAATGCTGCTCTGAACGTAAGTTTCTCAATCTGACAGCCAGATGGGGGGAGTGCTGTGCCGTCCATGTTCAGCAGCCCCCCCAGAAAAGAAACTCCACACAGGATAGAGGCTTAAAAAAAAATGAGCAAATGAATGGTTTTCAGGGTGATAGTGCTGTAGATACTCAACCAGTGTCACTGCTGATTTGAGCCTAGCACTTGTTATTTTATACTTGTCTTACAATGACAAGTGAAAATGGTTTCAGCTGTAAAACGTAGTGCTGAGGAGTGGCTAGAAATGGAATTGAGCTCTCAAAAGATGTGCTACTAGTAGACATAGCGATGCCACCTGTCAGCATGAACCCTGCTCTCAAAAGTAGGCTGATGTTAACATTTTCCTCAGTGATGACGTTCTGTCGGACATTAGCAGCAGAGTGCCTAACAAAATACAAAACCCTTTTCCACAGATCAAGAGAGCAGCATGTGATCATGTTCTTTTGCATCCTCATCATCATCATTATGGATGGAGTTGCCTTCAAGACAAGTATTATAATGTGAAATAAAGGAGCAGAATAGTTGCCATAGTTAAAACAGAAGGAAGTCTCACATTTTAGCACGGCTACCCCATTTGCAATGAAATAAAAGGCATTCGGTCTCACTGCTGAGGCACTATGTACTCCCGACAGGATGTATTGTGACACTGCTTTTACTTCTTGACAAAACAACCTCGTCAGTGTATCTGCACAGTCACCAGGATTGTAATCCCCACAAGGTGTCGAGATGATTGATGCTTTACTTCCTCAAACAACTCCTGGGGCTGAAAGCAGTCTGGTAATGAAACAACAGATTAAACGCAGCACTTTGCAGCCAGTCTAGCATGGTACTGCATTAACTTTGTCCCTGGAAATATTCTGTGAACTATCATTGAGCAGGAATACCGATTTATGCATTGTTAGTTCAATAATGCACACAAACAAGCTACTTTGGAAAAACACAGCAATCAATAGAAAACTTGTTTTCATATTGTCATTAGAACCCTCACGAGATAACAGACAGAACTTTAAAACAATGGACTAATAAAGGTATAAGGACAGTCAGAGATTTATACAGAGAAGGTAATTTTTCTTCCTTTGATGAACTTTCTAGAAATTTCAATCTTACGAAAAACAATCTATTCAAATATTTTCAAATTAGACACTGGGTGTACAAGAGCTACAAAGATTTTCCATATATTCCACTGGAATCTCCACGAGAAGAACATTTATTTAGTAAATCTATATACCATACAAAAGGCCTCATTTCTTCAATTTACGCCAGCCTAAACAATAGCCTCCCAGCTTATGATAAAATCAGTATAAAAAGCAAATAAGAAGCATATCTTAATACTAAGTATGATGATGACAATTGGAGTAATCTTCTTAAATAATAAGACTATATTAATTTCACCAACACACAGGCAAATCCAGTTCAATATTTTTAATATCTTCAGACGTTGTGGGGTGTGGAATTCCTCTTGACCCCAAAATCTGGATTTTTGGTGACATAAAGGCCCTTAATGTAAGTTACAATAAAAAATATTTTATACTATTAGCTAGCACAACAGGGAAAAAATGTATTCTACAGAACTGGAAGGTGGAACTCTCTCCCGGAGACAATGGCTGAATAAACTTGCATCTTATAGCACACCTGAAAAGATCTTGTATAGCGTGAGGAAGAAACCAGCAATGTATCAAAAAATATGGGGATCATTTATGGAATAACTACCAGCACAGCATGTATAATGACCCTTTAAAATGTCTTAAAGGCCTATGTTTTATTTTTAATCAAGCACGAGAGGAATAATCTTGTTTTGTATTTTTCTAAATATTTTTTTCTCTTTTCCGTTCTTTTTTCTTTATTTTTCTTTTCTTTTCTTTATTATATTTCCGTTTATTGATTTTCAATGTGTGGGGCATGGGGGAGGGATGTGTTCCTGATTTTGTTTTTTTTTTGGTTTGTTTTAATATTATATTCTTATATACGCAATTTTATTTTGCTTGAAATCCTATGTTGTGTGAAATTAATAAATGCTGTGATAAAAATATCTATTAAAAAAAGAACCATTTGAACTAAGTTGTTCAACACCTACTTTTTAAAGACCATTGGAGTGGGTGTTGTGTTAACGGATTCTCTGATGGTACTCCTTGTGAGAAAGACTTGATCTGTGAGAAGAGAAAAAGTCAGGGCACACCTCATAGTTAAAGAAATATAATGTAGCAGGCCGCATGGACATCAACAGAACTAGAACATGAACATATAGGAATGCCTGCAACAGGAGTCAGATTACAAACATTAACCAACTGTTATCCTTGTGCTTTTGAAATGTACCATAACCGTATCCATCTGCTTTTGAGCCCTGCAGCTTGTCTTGTGTTTTTAGCACTGTTTGCCAGGTCTTGAATACAGTGTCTTCCATTTGTGTTTTATGTGAACAAAACTATTTAGTTCATTTGCCACTCACACAAACAACACAATGAAAATTCTCTAATACAAATACAAGTCCTGCTTTGTATATAAAAACATGTAACAATACCAATTCGACCGTACAGTATCAAAGCTGCTGGCTGGTCAGTAACCAGTTTTGGATCTCTTGAGAGCGCATTGTTTCTCTACATCACCTGCTTCCAGCATGTGTTGTCAATTATCATAGCTTTTCTTCAAAAATTTGCTTGAGTGGGAGAATCTTTACATCATATGAAGGAACGCATTCCTAAGGAGTCAACGTCATGAAAATGGATCATTTGTGTAGAAACAATATGAGGGTAGAAACTTAAATGCTTGCGAAATAAAACGAATCTTGAAATGCAAGTCGATAAAACATGAAGGATCCCATGTTTTGTCCAAAAAGCTAGACTTCCTTTTCTTTATGTCCACTATGAAGCTGTCCCCCTGCTCTGTCTTGTTCTATCTGTAAAGCATATGTAGTGAACCTCCTGCTGTATGTGCACTGCATGTAATATTTATATGTAGTGTAAAGGCGGACAACATGCTAAGCAGCCTGACGTAATGTGAAAAGCCAGTGGCACGGCGATTGAAGGCAGCGTTGACAGACTGTCATCTTACCCGTCTGTCATTCTCGCCGTCCTTCCCCTCTATCGGCTGTTTTCTGTTCATTTATTTCTCATTCAAAATGACCCTTCAGTGAGCTGCATCCAACATGGGCTGCTGTTCCAAATCTATCCCTGAAGAATTCAATTACCGTTTTACCGCTTTGCTTTTCTCCCCTGCTGTCATTCACCAAAAACCACAAAACCAACGTTTTCATTTTTCATAACAGTGTCGCAATATCATAAATCTGAGAGTGAGGAGCGGAAGGGGAGGCAAGATAACACTGACATCCACTACTGACACCAACCACTGACGCCAACCGCTGGCATCCACCACTGAGACCTACCCTGACATCAACCACTGGCACGACACCAACCACTAACATCTACGACTGACAACAACCACTAACATCCAACTTCCACCAATTGCTGACACCGACCACTGACACCAACCACTGTCGTTCAGTGACGTCAAGCAGTGATGTCAACTACAGACATCAACCATCGATGTCAATCACCTGTCCTCAGACACACCGGAGGAGAGCAGAGCCGTATCCTCCTGGTCTGTATATCCTTTAAAACAGGATCTGTGTCTGTGGTTCGTTCCTCCTGTCTGGGTTCTTCTCTCATCCATTGCTCCTGAAAGAAAACCAGTTCACAACAGGATACGACAAACAGATATTAGTCCCTGTTTTGATTAAAGTTCCTGATGTTCAATTTAAAATGACTTCATTTGTTTTGTACATGCTTGGTTGGAGCTTGATTTTCTTTTCACATTTTATGCACCCTTCTTTAGTCTTTGGAATAACTCTGCATTCATGAGGAAAAGCTCATAGTGGGCTTGATCTTACCAAATGAAAACATCATACAAGCATTATCCATTTGCACATGATGCGTGTCTGTAAACTGTTGAAATGCAAAAATCATTGTTCACTAGTATTTCTGTTTGGAACACAGCCATCTACCCATGATTTTACTGTTTCCATTCACTTTGGATGGTGATGGGTTGTATTTAATTGGGATGCAGAAAGTCTACGAAGTTCCAGCTTTAGCTTGAGGCTGCTGGAGTAGGTTCAGAGATTGTATGATGTCATACATGGCAAATTTAATTTTGAATGAGTCTTGTCTGTTCCCCCCCTTCTCACTGTTCATTCAAATGACTGGATTCAAATGAGGCGAACAAACTTGTCTTTTTTTCATGTTGTAACTTCAAATATGTCACTCCTCTTCTTCCTCATTGATTGCAGTATGTAAAACCTGGCAAGGTGTGGAGAGGAACAGATGTCATTTTTCATGCTTCAGTAGATTAGCTAATCATAGATGCCACCTGGGTTTGCTGATTGGTGTTAATTCACTATTGTAAAATTAGGGGTTGCATGGCAAAAGCATGCTGCCTCTCTTCATCAGCCCTAATAGATTCTTCCCACCTGCTTCTGGTCTGACTTGTCATTCATGCTGGTAACAGTAATACAAAATCAAGCCTGTGGTGCAAAGCCATGACAATACAGACTGACATAATTATAATGTTTGCAGATTCCTATTACTGTGGAGCTTTTTAATCCGTATGACTGTTTTATGGCTGGTTCAGGGGTGTCACATCACCAGACACTCAAGTGTTGTAGAGAATCATTGTTTATCCTCCTGCAACTACATTGATATCTTTATATGTTTTAATCCTAACCCTAACCCCACCCACGGATGGGAGTCATGTTTTACTTCATACCGATCCACTGCTTCATTGGGATTTTTATTAGGCTTACTCAGACCTGCTTCTCCAATGGTGACCCATCTTTTTGTTTGTGCATCTCAGTGAGTCAGCAAGAACCGGCACACACGGAATGAATCACACAAATTCCAAATCTGCCCCCCCCCCCCATGGAAAGCTTAGGCTTGCTGTCTGACATCATACTAATAAGAAAGACCTGTGGATGGACAGGGAGACGACTCCTCTTTGTTATGTCAGTTGTGACTGGATTGTTGCTGAGCACGGCGCCGTCACTCACCCGTCACGCCGATTCTATCCTGCCACACTCGGATTCCTGTCAGAAACACCCTTCAGTGTTCAAGATGCTCAAAAACAAATGCTGTGGAAAATCAAATTTGTAACCATACTTACCAGGAGCAGTGTGGAGAATTGAGAATTGCTCTCATGGATAAGATATTTTAATCATTATGATTAATTATAGGGTGAATGTAGGGTGTCCACATCAGTTCGTATGTGAGGGGGTATGTTTTATCCACATCTCAACAGCTACTAACACAATTCAATGAAATTTGAAAAAAGGCTTTGTGAGGGGTGTAAAAATGTGCATCCCATAGTTAGTTTCTTGAAGTTGCTTCTTTTCACATTTGCGTATTTACATATTCTCTAAATACCGATTGACAGTTTTATTTATTTTTTTAAGTTTTCATCTTAAAGTAAGTTTACTGGTTTTCTGTGCTATTTATAGTTTTAGTCTCTGCAGTTTTCACCTTTGTTTTTTGGTCATATTTTATATCAATTGTAATAAATCTTTAGATTGTTGGTTGGTTAATAGAAAAAATGTGAAGATATCACTTTGGGTGCTGTGTGTTTGCGTTTTCTCAGTTAATCATGAATATAATATTGAGATTCCTCAGTAATCCAAATAAGTGTTAGTGGAAGCCATGTTGTTGACGGAAGGGGTTTAAGCCGACTCAGACAACCACTTCATTCACCTTTGAAGAAGAGTCAGCACACAGAATTCACCCCCTCCCCTTCCACGAGTCCATCAGTCATTAGAAGACATATTTATTCAACACAACAAACAGCGGCTCTGGCAAACGAACTGTTGAGCCGTTATAGAGCCTGAAAACCAGCACGAGGTAAATCGTTGACATTCAGCAGCCAGAAGCTTTGGCCTCTAATTCTCTCTGTATCTCCTGACTCGCGTCTGGCTGCTGAAGCCTTTCATCTGCTGCGAGGAGCGGATCTGACTTCCCTTTCCTCCCAGGGCATCTGCCCTGCTTTTGTTGTGCATGCTTTCAAAGCCATGCAGAAAAATCACTGACTTAATATCAGGGTCCTGCGGCTAACGTAAAGTTGTGCACCATACCCATTTGTCTCCATGACCTTTACCCCAGGACCCTAACATCCCTCAGGAAGAGGGATGTTAGTGGACAGAGAGCTGAAATGACTCAAGTCCAGCCAGCCGACTCATTGCAGTGTTATGCGAGTACCCTGTTCTGCACATGATGGATGGATGTAATGTAGGAGAGTGGTTTCTCTTCATGAACACCATCCCAACATGACTTCCTGGTGATAGATGATGGAAACAGGATGGTGTGTGTATACCTGGAATTAGTTTCTTAGCCTTAGCCACAGATGACAGCAGGAAGTGAAGAGAAGGACCAGCCAAAGACCATTTTGGGATTTTCAGTGATGAAAGCCGTCTAAGCTGCAGTTATCCTGATTTAGTTATATTGAGTTCGGAATTAGTTTTCATGGACACGTGATACAAGTTTCATGTTAATTTCTTTGTCCATTTTAAAGATATTTACATTTCAATTGTATTTTTCATTAATGTGGTTAGAAAGTTGTAGGAAAAAAATTGTTTTTGCAAAACACGTGACTGACCATCTCCCCTTAAGGTTTTTTTAGTACCTGTATGCTTTTAATACTGAATTGGTTGCCCAAGAACGACAAATAAGGGTTCAAGGTGTCAATCTGAACTTGAAATCCAGTTTGAATGGCTCCACCTGTTCCCCCATCATTCTCAAGAAAAAACGTCTAAAGGATTACAAGTGTGATGTCAGGTCAGAAAGTTGAATTCAGAGAGGTGGTGCAGAAATGTGGTCTTTATTTCGATATAAACATTAACCAAAAAAATGTTGTTTCTGCTTTAGTTCACAGGAAGTGTCTGCAGGGTATGCTGGGACCTGATAATCAGGGAGATTAGTTTATATCAAAGTTCAAATTTCACCAGTATACAATAATATAATTTATCATCTTTCCTGTCTGCAGTCTTAATATGCAAATGTACTGGAGTAGAAATATTCTGTAATAAATTGTATTAGTCACATTAAGTAGGAGCGCAAATTTCTTTGCTTGCTTAGTCTGACCAGTAATGCAATTCTGTACAAATCATAGGTATGCCAGGGAATGCTGGCCAGAGCCCTCATGGCTGTTAAAATGAATGAACTAGTTCTTTAATTGTACAACTGTTTCAACGCTACTGTGTGCAGATATTGTTCTTGTGTTTGAGATGTGTGTGAATCCAGAATCCACACAACATCTGGGTTAGGTCAGCAGCAAGACAGGCACACATCATGACATCCAGCTGAGCTGCTCGGGTGGAATCTTTATAAAACGACCTCATCATGTACTTGTACCAAGGGAGGTCTTTCTTCACACACATCTTTGCAGCAGTGGAGTGACGCCACATTGGAAACCACCATACAAATCTGATATGTAACTTTACCAGGTGGATGTTTTGACCTCCCAGCAGCCTTTGTTCAGGTACAGATCCAGGCCTGTGTATCTATTTGTGTTACAGGGAACATAAAGAGAGAGCTGGTGTCCCTTGTGGTTTTCTCTGATGCATCAGATGCCATATCGTCGGTGAAAGTTATTGAGGCTAAGTGTACGTCTCTTGACTTTCTCTGCGGCACTGGAATCCACAGAGGCTGATGCTGCATGTATCTCCATATGGTTCCTCATGTTCAGATCTGTAACTAATACACTCATTCATCTGTGTGCCTTTCATTTCCTCTGCTCTATGGATGGTGGTGAAAGCCTTTTGTCTCCCTCCCTGTACACCAGGGATGGAAAGATCACCCTCCTCCATGGAGAAGAAAATTATTTTCACGTATATGCTCAGGTGGAGTTGGAGAGGATATTAAGTTTGTCTGCCACTCTGGGAATTTGTTCTGTGTGGCAGGTGTATGGTGTATGTGTGTCTGTTTACTGATGGACAGACGGAGGTTTCAAGCAACAGAAATAGCAAACAGAAGCAGGCTTTTGATGATGCTCAGTGCAGACGGGAGCTTTGTTTTCTCTGCATCACATCCAGATGGCCTGCACACAGCAGATCAGCCAAGTGAACAATGGGGCAAAGAGGAAATGTGCTTCTCGAGCTTTTTACCCAAATCTAAACCTGATTTTAATCTAATGTGCAGAACCCAGCGTGAACCGTCAGACAGCAGCTGAAGTCCAGTGTGAGAAACAGTAACCATGTGCATACATGCATACATACATACATGCATACATACATACATAGAACCATACTCATGTTTGATACTCATGACAAGTGTGTTTTCCGTTCCCATCCATATAATGGATCCCACGTCATTCTTTTTTCCGTGGTGTACTTTAATGAATCGCAGCATTGACACAGATGTACACAGGCCAGTGCATCAGTCTACTGTAATTGTGCACTTTTTATTGAGACCCTCCTGGAGGTGAGTGGGGGATGAGTGAACAGATCAGTTTGTTAACTAATATCAGTGGAGCTTCCGTCCATTGTCCATCATTCGTTTGATTAATTAAACCTCTCACAGGCTTTCTGTCGTAGATAATATCATCTAGGTGACAAAGTGTAGCTACAATTTCAGGTTTTCCTGATGTTGACTAAGGGTTCATGACTTTTAGATTGCAGACCTAATATTCATACATATTCTTTATATTTGTAAGATTTTAAAAGTAATTATTGTATAGGGCGGAAGTCTGAGAGTGAACTTTCAGGTGAGCTCACAGTGGCTAACAATACACCTCTAAAAGAGGTGTAACTCCTCAACTCTAGTCCAAACCCTAACCCCCAATCCGAACCCCTACCCTCTACCTCAAACTTCTAACTGTTAATCTGAATCTGAAGCCCTACCCCTAATAATAATAAAAATAATAATAATAACCATTACTTTAATTGTCCCTCTTGGGGAAATTCTTTTTACACTTCACACGTCACATGTACATATACAGTATGTGTTAATTACACACACAGCGGTTACAGGCCCCAGAACACAGCACACACTAGGGGCCTGTTGGCATGCAGTTAGTATAGAGAGGACATACAGAGGTACAAGGAGGCAGAGTGACGGGTCGCGCCCCAATGAGTATCTTGTAGGGGGGACGGCGCCTTGCTCAAGGGTGCCTCGGCAGTGGCTGGGAGGTGAGCTGACGCCTCCCAACGTCAGCTCACACTCTGATGGGTCTTCTGGCGGGAGCGGGATTCGAACCCCGATGGCTGGGCGATCCTGTTTTCAACACGTTTTGCTCTTCCGCTGAGCCACTGCCGCCCCATCCCTAAATCCCTAAATTCTTTTTTCCAACAACTAACCCCTAACCCTTACCTACTTATAATTCTAACCCTCATTGCCATCCTTACTAATAACCAGTCATTGGGTCTCTTTCTTAGGGGATCATTAATTTATAACTTTTCACTGTAGTCCATTTGAGAGCTATTAAAATTTTTCACATGAAAACAGGAATCTCATGGTTACTAGAGGTCAAGCAATTATTAAAGAATTCTTTTGGATCCATCCCAGAACATGACTGTTTGTCGTTATCTATTGTGTGGCATTTTATTTCATGGCAACCGAAAAACAAAATGATAAGAGTGAGGATTTACCTGCTGACATACTAAAATTCAGTGCTTCAATGCTATGCTTTGTTCATAGCTATGGGCAGCAAAGCGCCCTCCACAGTAGTCAGAATGGGTGTGTCCACTGAGCTGTACTTTACCAGAAAGATTGCAGGGAAGATAATAGCTGTCTTTGTCACTTTGACTGGATATTGGCAGAAGGAGATGTCAATGTCATTCTGTCAGTCTGAAAGATGACAGGAGGGGAAGACTGCAGCCCCCACTGGATGGTCTTTCAATACTGTGCTGTATCTAAGAATCCAAAAGACACTACCTCTGTCATATCACCTTCTTGTTAATTGCCTTCCTCTAAGCTGCAATGGGATTAGACAGGACAATTTCAAGGTCGCTTGTCACTGTTTGGAAAAAAAACTAAACCCTGAGACTGTTACCACATGCTGTAACACAGCGACTTGGGAGTAAATGGTATTAAAAATAATTCATTACAACCATCTATGAACCGATGTTGGTTTGAAATTGTAAATCTTTAGATGGTCTTTGTATTAACAGAATAGGTGTGTACCATTATGGGCCAAGAGAGCACTGAGCTAGTTTGATCACACATGTTACTAATGGATATTTAGTAAAGCCAGCCAACAAAAGCACCTAAAGCATCTTGAGCCAAGAATATACAGTATTTATGAATCTTGAGTGCTCTGGGACACAATCTTTGACTATTGCCAAGCAAGCTGATGATTATCACATTGAGTGTTATAAGCCAGAAACATTAAGCCTCCACCCAATGTGAAGTAAGATCATTCCTTTCAGTTATTCGCTGAAGAAGGTAATGGTGCAATTCCACAGAAGGATACAGAGCAAATGTCATTGACCTTATGGCAGATAAGCTCGGCATCTCCTCCAGCACTTCATCCTCTCCATGTTGAGTGATGTCACGTAAGGGCTCTGCCATTAAAAGTGTCTTGAATTAGGAAGGATAATATTTCTGTCCTGTAAAGAAATATATCAGTGATACGGTGGGAAAAGTTTACATTTTATTAAAGGTTTTCAGGTTGATTATTGTATACCAAAAACCACGCGTGTGGAGACTGACCTCTAACTGAAACATAGTCTTGGTAATTGGGGCTTAAAAGGGATGTGTCTAACGTGAAGGGGGGAGAAGGGGTGGTCGGGGACACTGATTTCCCTCATGTAGCTCTTCTCATCCCAAAGCCTAACTCCATCCACAATACTCTGGCTTTGCAGCTGCTAATTGACTTCCACATAGACTGTTTGTTGACCAATTAAGTCTGTCAGCCCAAATAGAGGCCATAGACCAATAGAGCTCTCAGACTAGAAAATACACCACCCCTTCTATTTTAAGGGAAAGTGTTTCGGG
This sequence comes from Antennarius striatus, assembly GCF_040054535.1. Classification (NCBI taxonomy): domain Eukaryota; kingdom Metazoa; phylum Chordata; class Actinopteri; order Lophiiformes; family Antennariidae; genus Antennarius; species Antennarius striatus. The sequence continues at coordinate 24,741,518 of NC_090777.1, read as the reverse complement.
AGGGGTTATAACTCTGTCAATTTCATCAAGCATCAGCTTATTTTATTCAAATGGCACCCTTCAAACAGTTATGTCATGAGTATGCTATAAAAGGGATTTATGAAAAAGAAAGTTAAAAAAAACTGTAGAGATGAATGCATGCAATTTTCAAACAAAAAATAAAGAGGGGTTAAGACAAGAAGAAATTAACAACACCAGTTTACACAAGTGAAAAGATAACGAAAGGTGACACAATGACACCATTGATCTTTCTATCTGGGCTGGTCTTTGGCAAAAAAAGAAAGGACTTAACTTTCATTTGTGTCTTTGCCATTTCAAGGGGAACATGAAGAATATCTTTTGTATGCCAACAAACCGTTGACTCTCTGTGAAGCACTTCGAACGACGGAGAGCATCCTGTTACCCTGAATTGCCAAGTGAACCTAACAAGGTGGTAATTAGCAGATGGCGGGGGCTTCCTCACTACACCGCTGTCAGAGGACTGCCTCATTAGACGCCCACTGTCACCCCTGGTAGTGACAACTCCGCATTGCTTCCGCTCTCATTTGGGGAAATCCTTGTGTCTATGCAAGGCAATTGTAATTTAACTGCCTACTTACAGGCTGCTTGGATAAATATTTTTACTGCAAGATTGTTTTGTGCCTGCTTAATTGAGGTCAACCAGTATTTCAAAAAGTGAGCAGAGATGTAGCGATTCAACAAAAAACTGTTTTGTAGTTTGCAGAAGCATACCTTTATCTTTGTGTATCTGTCTAGTCTGAAAGCGTTTTTGCCCAGCAATTCCTTCTGCCATCTTCTTGCTGTTTCTCAAGTTGCATATTATTTTATTAATTTCATCGTAGCTGTAGATCACTAGTTTAATTTCTAGCCATACAAACAGCTGATTCCGTAAGTGTTGGTTTGGGACAAACTTTTGGTCTAGACTAAAATATCTGGGTAGCTTTTTATTGGATCAAATTAAGTGCAGACATCTTTGGTGCCCAGAAATGATTTCAGCTTGGGGTTTAGATTTATTTTAGTGAAATATCTCAATGACCACTGGGGGATTTTCATGTCAGACCTGCCTTTAAATTCATCCAACACCAACCTCAAAACAATCGATTAATTTGTCCAGTATTTTGGCTTGTGATCAAATATTTACAAGACTCTGTTAGCTCTGCTGTGTTTGTTGTTTTGGGTGTTAAAATACAAGCAAGCAAAGCTAAAATATTCAAATCCACCACACATAACCATGTTAGCATTGACCGTGTTTACATGCATAGGTTAGCATCCATCTCAAAACAGAAAATAAAAGCTCACTGAGTCATGTAACGTAGATCCTTTGATATTTTTTTCTACTCCTTTGGCTGATGTATCATTGGCTTCTTATCTTTCCTGAAGCTTGTTGACTTTTTGATGATGTTGCTGTGCTGCACAGTAAGTCCTTAGACTTTGTACTCTATGGCCAAACAGTCTGTTCAAAGATTGTGCTGCTGCCTGACTTGCTTAAAGCAGTAGGACTGAGGCTTTTGTCCGGTTCTTGTCTGACAGACTTCAGCTGATTTGACATCTTTTACGGTAAATGCCAGATGGTGATGTGAGCTGAGACGAGCATTTTCCCTTAGTAGATACCTACGTATTGGCAGGGGGAGGATGATGGACAGCAACATGTGCTTTGTTTTCATTTCTGTGGATGTATGTGTGATGAAGAGGGGCTCAATTTTGGGGTTTTCATCCTTAGATGCTTAATTAAATGACTTGTTATTGCTATATTCACGCATCTTATCCCATGTGCTTCTTTCATTCCTTTTAAATGTAACATGCATTTCAGGTCCGTAGGTGTGTGTGTGAGTGGTTGTTCGTCTGTCATGTGGCTCTGCGATTCATTGGTGACACGTCTGCCGCGCCTCCCTGCCTCTTGTCTGTAAATCCACTGGGATATGCTTCAGCAACCCCTGTGACGCACGAAAGCGGGGCAAGCAGCTCAGAAAATAAATGTATAAAAACATGGTTTGTTTTTGTCTGCCTTTATCCCGATGGATTGAAGAGGCAGGTAGTTGTACATCACTTGAATTTGAAGGCTTTGACACGAGCGATATCAAAAGGTTAAATGGGTTGCAGTGGAAGCAGGAAAGAGAGAAAACACATGGAAGCTGTCCATAATTGTTGTTGAACGCAGGCATGAGGAACCCTGTGTGGGTCTGCCTCCCCAGCAAGGAAGACAAGGATGCACAGCCAGACAAAGAGTGTGAGAATAATGATGTAAAAGCAGGCAGAGAGGTGAGTCAGTTGTATCATTGATCCTCTCTGCAAACACTGTACTCACCCTGCCCGCCCTCCCTCACTTTGTTTTTAATGATTTGCTGTCCTTCAATTGAAGCCCCCCCCCCATGGGAGAGAGCCGAGTCAGATGACAAGGCACAAAGACTTCCATTGTGCTCCACATATCTCGTACTACCAGCCTGACAGGCCGGTGATGTGCTGCCTTGTAACCTAGCGAGAGGCTGGGATGTTGTCCCCCTCCCTTCCTTCTCTTCCTCCATTGCTGTAGCTATGATGCAGCACGCTAACACAACCTGACAAGCGGACAAGCGGACCACAAAGATTACACTGTTAGCAGAACTTGAGTGGGAATTTGCTTTGGGCAGAGGAGGTTATTTGCATGTTTGTGTTTGTTTGCATGAGTGGGAGAATGGGGAGATTGGTTTTGTTGACCTGGGAAGGGGTATCTGCCCTTAGTTTGCACCAATCCTGGGATAAATAATTGATGATTTAATTAATTTATTCCTATAAACCATTGTCCTCACAAAAAGCACCTGATATGTCAAGGCCGTGTGTGAAAATGAATCCAGTGTTGCATTTCCAAATATGCTGAGGGGGGGCTGGTGAACATTCCCACCCCCTTCAACATGGGAAAAAGCCTGACCTGGAATGGGTAGTATATTGTTTGCATGTGTTTTGAGTTTTTCATGTCTCATAGCTTCTGGGAACACGGACCACAGGCTCGCGGCTTTCCAGTTGCTCTGCATAGCTAGACCCAGCTTTTGTTTCCTTGACCTAAATTCCTCACATTCATTGCACGAGTAAAAAGTCTATAGTGTTACATAATGGAGAGCTATGCTTCTTTTGGCCACAATCCTCACTTGTACCTTTGGCAACCTGCAGTGGCAGGACTGTTCCAACAAAGGAAAGCTGTAGACACACTTGAAAGCCTTGAAATTCCAAACTGACTTGAGTTATTAGCCTATTTATCTTTGTGCAGACACGGAAAAAGCTTCGGATTGTGTTAGCGCCCAGTGAGAAATAAGTTCAGTCTCTCTTTCACTATAGGAAATCTCGTCTCTTCTTCACACGTTCAAGAACAGATTGGACGTTTTAGACTGGCGGAGTGGTGCAATCAAGAAAATAAGCAAACAGCAGTAAAAGTCTTATATTTACAGTCGCAGTGGATGTTGGTTGATGAGCGAGTAGCTCTACTGTGGTTTAGTGCAGTCTCAATGTCTTTACATTGCTGGGATTATTACCAACATTTTTTGTTCTGTAGATGTCAAAGATGACAAACATTACAGGTGTAAAACTGAGAGCTGGCATTTGAAAGGTACTGATAGAGGCGTGATCATTGTCACGTTTTCTGTAGGAAGGAGACACCAGTGCACAGATGAATGTTCACTTTGGGAGTTGTCTGAGAAAACAGCTGGTATTGATGTTCGAGATTTAAATGAGCCACATTCAATGCACATAGGAAGGAGTATCCGCCCTGCAAAGGAGGAGAGCTTCTTCTGTCATCTCAAAGGCATTCTCTCTTCTCGTTGTCCCCTCCTTCCTCTCTCTGACATTGTGAAGCTCGGGGGATGATAACACATTTCTATTCTCCTTGAAGTTGTACAATCTCCTCTTCCTCTTAGTGAAGTTTAAAATGCTGAGCAGTAACAGTCCTAATTTTTATAATTACTTTTTGTCTTGCAAGCATTACTTTCATCTCATGGTAGCTCTGACATGCCGTCCCAATCACTTAGCATCTAGCCATCATAGTATACGTGCACGGACAAGGACTGTTTGGTTTATCAGACCAGTTTGTAGTTTGTTATGAATCTAAATCTCAGACTGCCTTTTTAATAGTCTCAAAATGAAACCCCTTGTGTGGGCGCCATGCAGGTGCTCTCCAATGGGATGGACTGACCCAGATTCTGTTTCCTTCCCTCTAGGTAAGGTGTTGAATACTGATTTGCGTCACTACCTCAGCCTGCAGTTTCAGAAGGGCTCCCTGGACCATAAGCTCCAGCAGGTGATCAGGGACAACCTCTACCTGCGCACCATTCCTTGTGAGTATCCCCCACCGCCTCAGGCTCCTCAGCATCCTTTCTCTGCCTGTCCTCTGTTTGTTGCCCCCCACCCCCAGATGGAGACTGGTCTGCTCTATTTCTGCCATCTTTAATTCCTTCCCTGTGTATTTTTTTATAAAAATTGTAAGCGACCGATTAAAGTTTGTTTTATACAAAATGGAAAGTTTTGTATTCTTATTAGGGAGATTATACAAGAAACAACAAAACCAAGTGATGCAAGTCGCATGTTTGTTTATTAATCACTGCTGTTCTTTTATTAGTGTTTCTGTCTCAAAGTTTTTCTTGCAAGGCGTTATATGCATATTTTAAAATTGTATATTAATGCGCAGCCAGGACTAAAACATCTTCACACCAGTTTTCCTGGCAGAAAATGACTTCAGTAATCTGGAGTATATTTTTATTTACAATATTCATCATTTGGAAGCAGTAACATCACAATCTCTTCATCTTAATTGCTCTGCTCATTTTCCCTAATTCTCATTTTCCTCAATTCTGAACATGTGATTCATGACAGAGATATAAAAGTTTGTGCCAACTGTATCCCATGCGAGACATTGTCGTCTGGCTTCAGTAGATCAGCATATGCCCCTGGAACGCTCCGCGTATGGCAGCCGGGGCCGGGCCTCATCACAGCACACTGAGCCACAGAGACCGTGTGATGAGTCTAAATAGCAGCTACAGTGTGATGCTGGGCTCATTATGGTGGCACAAATGGCAATCTCAAGCAGGGGAAGCGTGTCTTCTCCCTCCCACTGAACACAGGGAGGTTTCATTAAGCCACACACACACCTGGAGCATTGGGAACCCTCAGAGCTCAGCTCAACCCAAACCCGTCTCCACTGCCAATCGGCTTTCTTTTCCTGTTAATCCCTGGGCGTTCGTATTTGGTGCATCATGGTGATCAGATAAGAAAGAAATCGAGACGTGATTTGTTTCAATGAAGGAGGTTTTTTTTTAAGCCACTATCACAAAAGAATGCAGCTTTGCATTTATTCAGTGTAGGATCTTTGTCCAACGACAGAGGAATGAAACATTCCAAGTGAATCCACAGAGGCCTGTAGGTGGTAGAAGCAGGACAGCGAGCCTCAGGAAATATATAGACGTTTTACAAGGTCAAACTTGATGCTTACCGTCATCTTTTTCTTATTCCACCCAATGAATGGTACAGGAATTGTTTTATTTGTCTGTCACATTTCTTTCTGGAGCATAAATGGGGGGAAAAATGTGAGAGATTTTCTCATAAAATGTTCTGAGTACATCTAAATCACAGTCGTGGGTTTGTGTGCTTGTTTTTGTTTTTATTCTTGTTATAGTTAGAACATTATTTGTGGTGTTTGGTTTGTTTTCCGATGTTTTGACAGATGTCAAATACTTTTTAATATTTCTTGAACTTTCCGAGCAGTGAAATGTTGTTTTTGCTAGTTAGAGACACGATAAGTTTTAACTCCCTCTTCCACCCTTGGTTCATATTAAATTGTCTGGTTTGGTCTCTTTTCTCATTTCTCTTATTTAGAATATCAGAATCAATGGCTCCCTCTTTCTGTCTTTGCTTTTTAATATTTGTGTTAAACCTAATATTTAACTAAGATAATTCAGACTCATTTGAACGGATGAAAGATGTTTCGTTCAGACTTACAGAAAAACCATGTTTTTCTTAACAGTAATCCCTCATTCATTCATGCTGTCAGCCAATAGCATGCGCATACAGTATCACAGGACTACCTACTAAAAATCCCATGCATCTTTAAGCGCGAATAAACGAGGCATTGCTGTATTTCAAAAATGACTGTTAATAAACACAAGAGTCTGAATTCCACGAGTCGATTTCCGGCACATGTAGATTGTTCTGTGCTCTGGGTCAGGGTAACAACTCCACCTCTTTGTTATGTTTATTGTGGTGAGAACCCGTAAAAACAGGAAAACTGTTGTAATGTTCAGCTAGCGTTCATGTACCTGATTAAACAATAAAGCGTTAAATAAGCACATTGCCACCAGCAATCGAGCTCACATCTCCTCCTGAGGCCTCGCCGTCTGTCCCCATCTCTTTGTTTGACACCATGAAGGACTGTCGCTGCTTCACGTGTAATGATCACGCTGCGGTCGGGGTGGATTTTGACACTAGGAGAAAATGAAAAATGGGAACAGGTTCTTATTAAACTCTGGGTTCAAATCCCTTGTGCCTGCAGCTCAGCCAGATCGCAGAGCGGTGATAACATGTGAAATGATGGTGAGCAGAGTTAGAGCTCATTTCTGCTGTTGCTTCGAGAGGCTGAGACATAAAGCAGCTAGCCTTGGATGGAAGATGACACACACACACACACACACACACACACACAGGCACTACTAACAGCCACTCAGCTGATTGAATGTAGAAGCTCTATGATAGCATTATCCGCTTCCATACTGAACATTTATTGTGACGTTTCCTTTTTACACAGCCGTCATCACCATTATTTCATTCCATTCATAAATGTCTCTCTATGCACATTTGCGCAGTAGAACAAGCCCCCTGTGGCAGTGAGTATTGATCACTGTGTTTATTTGTGTCTCATGTATAAACAAGAGTCCACTTCCACTAAACATTGAGTCCATATAGTCTATTAAATGCAAGCCAATGTGATGCACATAGATAAAGAGAGAAGGATTCATTGTGAGTCTCCTTCACTAATTATTGAATTCACCGTGTTGTTTCTAACTGCAGCCTTAAAGAGAAAAAAGCTCTGTTGTACGCTCGCAATTAATACGATGTTCGTCATCATCTTGATCAGTCGCACTTGTGCTGCTGTTGGCACATTTTAATAATGAATTCATAGCTCTGTGGTCCCAGCTCCATTGACTATTCATGATGTAGACAGAGATGCACCCCTGAGCTGCCATATTTGTACTTGTGTCATATCCCTCTGAGCCCCGCCCACCCACCTCCATGTTAAAGAATGGCACATTCCACTATTTGCGTGTTCCCTCTCACTAACCATGTCGTTGTTGGCAGGTACCACTCGTCAGCCGAGAGAGGGGGAGGTTGCTGGAGTGGACTACAATTTCATCAGTGTGGGTGAATTCCGTGACCTGGAAGAAAGTGGACTGCTGCTGGAGAGCGGCACCTACGATGGTATGAGTTGACACAAGCTTATGATACCCCAGATACCAAATAACCTCACACAAAGAGGGTTTGTTATTTTACAGATTGGATCAACGAAACAGAAGTTTGTCTTTGAAATAATGTTAACATCATCTATCTCATAGTACACCATGTTCAGTTTTTTCACAGCAGCCACAGACTTTCAGCAGATTAAAAGTGAAAAGAAATGAGGTGGTACAGAATAACCTGGGAAGTTTGGAAGAACCATCTGAGCACAGAAATAGAAGCGAGCGCAGTGTCCTGTCTTCATCTGCCTTGAGGACCTGGCTGAGGATGAATCCCCCAGTTTGCTCTTGTTATTAGTTCTGAGCTGTTCACCGCAGGTCATCAGGTGAAGTCAACATATTGCACATGTCATCAAAATACCACCATAAATGTGAAGGAAACCAAGATAATATATCCCCAGGGGAGGTTAGTGGCGAATAGCAAGTTCGTCCTGTTGTCTGTGTTAGAGTTCCCCCTTTCCACGCATTAACCCCTGGGAGACTGGCCCTTCATCCCTGAACCTGTGAGCGAGTGAGCAGGATGAATAATGGATCTGCTCTGTCCCTCCCTGTTTAATGCATTGATACTGCACGTGGACCTAAGACGCATTCAGAAGGCCCCAGAAAGTTAATCAGTGATGCCCAGACTTTTGACCTCCAGTGGCTCAGTCACATCACAAACAGCTCAAGTTCTCACTCACAAAACACAGTGCGGCTCTGCTGGGGACGGTATCTGAGATGATGAATGTTTGACAGACTGGTTGTCGTAACGCTCGCCAGTAATTGAGAGCCATTTCAGAAGGACATTGTTGTTAAAGAAAGGAATATACTATTTGTTTTGACCCGTCCGTTTCATTTCCAAAAAAAGCCTTTCATTCTCCAATCCAAGCAAGTCTTGCGCAATGTGGTCTCAGCCCTTGGTGACGTGGAGGGGAAAGTTTGAGCAGCACAAAACATGAGTTTGTTGGTTGTAAGACTATAGAAGAAGTGTCACAGGTGGAGTACCACTAGATACCTTGGTACTTTGTGTTTGAAAGTCTGAGAATTAGGACATATCCAATTATCTGCTCCTCAGTTTGCAAAAAAAGCTAGTAGCATGAATCATTCATGAAGGAGGAAGGGAGCTGAAGATCAAAACTCAAAAAAAAAAGTCTGGATTCCGCAGCATTGATAACAAATGAGCGTTTTTATTGAACACTTCCTAACATAAGAGAACAGGAAGTCCAAAAGACTGAGACAAAGTTTAGACGAAGAAATGAAAGAGATAAAAGGATTCCGATGGTGAAAATCAGCTTCATGAGAAAACTGGAGATGAACTCAGAGAGTCAAAGGATGCAGGGTTGAGAGGGTTGGCTTGTGAAGTGTGGGCATTCATGCCAAAGAGGGCTGAACCCTGTGCCAAGAAGATGGGCTGTGCCCGCCTGGGGTGCTGGCAGCCAGTAACAAGGCCTGGGCAAACTGGGCACTGCTCAAGAGCCTGGAAGCCCATCTTCAGTGATTAATGGGGGTCTGTGACTGCGGCTGGCAGCAGATGAACACAAAGTGGATGGGACAGGAGGGGAGCCGGAGGGGGCGCCGAGCCAGCCTTCAGACCCTTGAGAGGGTTTCCTAAACTTCCACAGCATAAGGGGGAGTCTCCGGTTACTATTTGTGTTTGAAGGCATTACCAGAAACTCATTTGCAAACATTCCAAAGTGTAAAATCACGATGACACGAGCGGTCGTTCCTTCAGCCAGAGCGACTCTGAAGAATTTAATCAACTCTATTGTTTTATATTCCTGCTTCGTTCTCTCTGTGGATAAAACTACAGGGAGGAAACAGGCATTTTTATTCCCGTTCTCACGGGATGGAAACGGGATACATGAGCAGCTGCTGCTGACATCAGCACTGAGACATGCACATTGTGTCTCACACATTAACGCACATGGCCTCAGTAGTGTCTGTGTAGTTTTTTCTTTAATGGGAAGCATGTTAAAAAAATGTCCCTTCGGTGTAAAACTAATGCCCTCATGTCGCCCCACATGGTCTGTAAAAGCAGCTTTGATGTAAGGACGCTGAGTTGTTATTTTTGCTAAAGCCAAGGAAGATCCAACTTATAGATGAGCAAATATTTTAGTGCGATTAGCTTATTTCTAGAAACAGGCCTACAACGTGAACCAGCGTCCGAACTGAGCAGCGGTTCTCTTTTGTTAAAGGGCCGTCGCAGCTAACAGTGCACATGTTGCGTGTTGTGTAACTGCTTGAAAAGCCCTCGTAGCTGACATATTTGTGAGTGGGCGGTGACAGCACCGCACACTGAAGAATCTAAAGGTCAGAAATTTGAGCCGAGAGCAGCTCGTGGGAAGATTGCATCGTAATTCTGTGCTCCTTATGATCATCCTTCCTCTGGCGGTATGACTTGCAGCGTGCTGACGTTTTGAACCCAACGGCCCGTATCGACAGCTGTGGAATTCTCTCACGGTCACGGGAAGCTATAGGTTTAGTGGTGGCTCCTCCTTTTGTTCCGTAAGGATAGGCAGTCGTTCCGGAGCAGTCAGTGATGTGAGATGTGATGTCATCAGGACCAAGTTTCAGTTAGTTTCCTGATAACTGGACCTGTTTTAGATCATACATCAGCATCACTGACAGGCTGGTGTTCCCTCTCTTCTTGCTCTTGTTACGTAGAGAGCATCTGATGGTCTGGAGAGCGTAGCATCAGTGACTACGTCACCGGGTGAGCTGTTCCAATGACTATATTTAGAGAACCACCTGGATCTGTCTCTGCTGATCTGCCATTGGTGGGTCATTGATGAAGAAACGGTAAAACTACATGCTCCAAATTCACTATTTGACTGAAGTCAGAGCCGATCGTTTGTGCCTCAACTGCCATCTTTTGTCCAGCTTTTTTCCAATGATGATGATGATCGGCTCAATCCCTCCAAGCCAACTCTTTTCTTTCATGGGTTTGTCTTCCCAAGAAGACACAAAAACATATTCTGGCAGAAGTGCCTAAAATATGAAAATCTTTTGTCTATTGTGATTCTTCTGCCCCACTCTTGTTCTTTATTACTTCCCTTGATATTCTTAAACTGTTCAGTCACTTATTTATGCATTATTTATCCATTAGCATCACAAGTGTTTATTGCCGTCTTTTGAATTATTAAATCTAATTGTGGCTTTGATAAGAGAAAACACAGAATTCAGAATTGTTGCATCAGAAAAAAGAGGGAGACTTTTTTTGTTGCATTGGAATATTAATGACATCTGGCACATAGTAATATTACTGCACACACTAATTATTGCACGGCAATGCATACATGTGATTGTTCCTCTTGCTAGAGGGCACACAGGCAGAACCACAGGATGTTCACACCTGTCCTCACCTTTGTCTGCAGAGTTCTTTGGGACTTTTTAATACTATGAATGCTAAAGTAAACAGCAAGTTGTTCAAACATTCAAACTCAACTAAATAAAGAGCTGTCTGAGATTCCATCATTGTCTTAAGACATCTGACAGAATTCTTTCTTCCAGACTGGATGAACTTGTTAATGTTCATTGTTGCCTGCTGCTCATGTTGCGTCTCTTTAATACAGTGTAATTACGTCTCTATCCATCTGGGTGTCTCCTGGCCTTGACTTCCAGAGGCTACTTTTATTAAGCGACTCTTAGAGACAGAGAAAATTACCGCTACTGATTTAATTCCCTCGATGAGCACTCATTTAGAATACATTGTGTATATTACATGACTGATAAAGGATTTCATGAATAAATCAAAATACAGAGATGGAGGTAATTATTTAATCCGTTATCGTCTATTACTTTAAATTTTCAAGGAAATTAATCTATGTCCTGTTTGCTTTAAATACATGAAAATATTTAATGACATAAAAACATTTTCTCTGCTCCATCCCATACATCCTTCTTTGTTCCATTGTCTTCATCAGAGTCTGTCTAGTCCCTGTTGCACTATTACCAGACAGTGTTCAGCCACTCAAACAACGTCGTCTCAAAACATTCTGCAAGAGATTCTGGTTCCCCTGGGAACCAGAACATACGTAGATTATATTTGGGTGCCATTAATTCCCAACTACTTTCCCACCTCTTGTGCTCTTTTAAGTTTGCATCCTGTCTGTTGTTCCCTATTCTCTTGCATGGAGGGAGAAGGTAGAGTGACAAAGTGGGTCACCCCTCTCCTGTAGTTAAGGAATGATGAAGCTTCACTCTGCAGAATAAGACTGTTTGTTGCCTCAGGCGCCAACATGACAGCAAAGGCAAGCTGATAGACTCAGAGGAGCCATCCAGTACTTGACATCCTACCTAGACATAAATGCTGCAGTCACACTTCCCAAGCTGCAAAAATGAACATCCAGAGAGGCAGGATTTCAAGTTTTGGTCTGAGGCGTTCATGATGGTCACATTCATAAAACCTTATGCATTAAACACAAACAAAATAAAACACAATCTAATCCATCTAATCAATTCAGAAACCCTCTCGCTATCCCACTCAGATGTTTCAGCCTGCCAGGGATACGGTCTCCGCTGTTACATGAAAACCTGAAGCCCTCCCTGCACTGGATGAGGGATTTCATTACTGTGAAATGGACTTAGTTACTGAGTACACATAATAATTCCCTTGGGCAATCAAGTAACAGGACAGATTCTAATTTGTTAGCAGAGGCAGAGTCCAAGGAACAATCCATCAGATTTTGATGAGGATCCATATCATCTGGATTAAAGTCTTAGTAATTGCAGGATAGGGGAATTTGGACACAAATGACATCCCCATCAGATCATAATAGACACGTTTTCAAAGAACATTTGCCACACTACCATAACAAATACCAGCGATGACATTGATACCAATTTGCCTCTAAGTTTTACATTAGGTGTCTGACTATCATGGATTCATTGCTTGTGCAGGAAGAGAAATGATTTCGTCTTCCACTGACTTGGTAATTTTCCCCACTAATAGGGAATTTAACAGTGGAAGTTTACTTTAACAGTGAGAGGCAGAAAATCACCAAAAAAATAAATTGTCAAATTGATTTTCATTTGATGGAGTGAAATAAGAATTTGATCTCTGGGTATCGAGATTTCTGGCTCTCAGACATTTGTCCATGAGGACTAATTTACTTTAACTATCCACAGAAGTAACTGATCAATCAGATCACAGCTGTCCAAGGACATCATCATTTACCTGTCAATGCAACTCAAACAACAAACTTCCAAATTAGCAGGGTATCAAATAATGATTTACACCACTACTATGGGACCCCAATTAACACCACACTTACTAGATATGCTTCGTAAGTAAGGTCCAGACTCTGTTCTGTCTTGAAAGGAATGCAAACAACCATTTGCATGTCTGTTGGATCTGTTACCCAGATCCAACAGTCTCTGTTGGATCTGGTACCAACATGTTTTCCTTTCATACCGGTGCCCTGTACTTGGTTAGGATTAGGGTTAACTGTGGATACCTTCTTGTATTCCTGCACTCAGCAAAATCAACCATTTCTCTGAAGAACGGTGGGTAAATGATTCCACTTGGAGCTGTTGGAATGTGGGTTGAAAGGTCGAGCTTATGTAGGGAGCATGTTTAGGTAACTGTAGTCAGGCGAAATCTCTTCATGCTTGGTTAAAGCGTATATTTAGAGATTGTGTAATCTCTGTCTGCTCGTCCCAGGCAACTACTATGGGACCCCAAAGCCCCCTGCTGAGCCCAGTCCAGTGCAGCCAGATTTGGTGGATCAGGTCCTGTTTGATGAAGAGTTTGATACGGAGGTCCAGCGTAAACGAACCCCTTCTGTCAGCAAAATGGATAGAAAGGATAGCGCCGCACCAGAGGAAGAAGAGGAAGAGGACAGGCCTCCCATCGCCAACGGCCTCGGAGGTGAGAGACATTCTTGTTTTCAGTTCTTTCAGCTCATTATAATTCAAATTTGCTTCATACCAATTTTCCTCCAATTAAAGCCTCAGTAGTTTTGTTTGCTCAATTTATTTAGTTTTGTCCAGCGGTTCATATTTCCAGCATGCAAAACAACATGCCTTTCTTTTTCTTTGCTCGTTATCATTCTCTTCTCCGAACAAACATCCTTAGGATTATCTCCTCTGCATGCAAGGTCAGCACTAAATCAAAAGAGGCTTCCAGAGTGTGAGATCAATAGAAGCAATCCCCCAGCTGGAGCAATAGAATTTGTCCTTGTTTGAATCCCTCACAAGGATGTCCTCACACGGCTTGTGGCACAAACAAAACAGGCCAAGTTTCAGGCAACGCTCCACCGTCTTTAATGTGGAACCAGTCGCGTTAGTGCCGAACAATGGTAGAGTTAGGGTTGTTGTCAAAGTTGTGTGCTGGTGATGTGAAGCGTGAACATTCCAGAGTGTGATCATTTGCTTATTCTCATTTTGAAAAACAAATTGGTTGTATAACATATTTAATTATATTGATAAATAAGATTGGTTAATATGTGTTTTTAAAAGACATTTCAGACAGCTTTTCATGACCGTCATCCCAACATCAACATCCTCTCTTGGAATAATTTGTTAAAAGATAAACGCAATTCTTTACTTTTGCTTCCATTCTTCGTAGAACATGATATATAATTGTTGTCTATATAAAATAGCACCATTTACAAGCCACTCGAAGGAAATCACTTCTGATCCTTTGCCGGTCCAGGTTCCCTCAACTGCCTGCCATTTTTTGGGGTTTCTATGACAAGCCTCATACTCTGGCCTGGATTGGTTGTTGGTTCGTTAGCCAAACTAACCCCTTTGTGCAAAAAGAGTGCAGCAACATTAATTATCCTTGCATACGACGTTTCCAGTTTTGTCATTAAGAATATTTCTTTGATTCTTTGGAACAATTAGTGAAAAGAAGAAGAACCAATCTTTATTAATTACACAGTAATTAGTTTCTTCTTTTTGCTTATCTTTACATTGTTATGCACATTTT